>NW_023276807.1:233489473-233797425 GCF_003668045.3 Cricetulus griseus
GACAGGATTTCTCTGTGTAGCCCTAGCTGTCCTGGAACTCACTCTGTAGACCAGGCAGGCTTTCAACTTAGAGATCTGCCTTCCTCTGCCTCCTAAGTGTAAAGAGGGACTTTTCTATATCCCTCTAGGCCTCAGAGCTGCTTTTAAAACAATCACTCAGAGACTTAAGTATAAACTGTTTGGCCTATTAGCTTAGGCTTATTACTAACTAGCTCTTACAACTTAATCCATTTCTATTAGTCTGTATTTTACCATGAGCCTCGTGGCTTGTTACCTCACATCTTACTTCCCGGTGGCTGCTGGCATCTCCCCTGACTCCGCCCTTCTCCCTCTGTCTCTGCTTGGATTTCCCACCTGGCTCTATTCTGCCTTGCTATTGGTTAAATCATTATCTTTATTAACTAATGGTAATAAAACATATTCACAGCATACAGAGTGGTTATCCCATAGCACCCAAGTGCTGGGATTAAAGGCACTGCCACCTGTCAGTGGTGTGCCTCATTTTAATTGTTCATTTGTAGACAGTGTGTGGTTTCTACCTTGGGATTTTGAACATTTGTATGTGTGCTTTTCTCTGGACGTAGGTTTTCGGTCACTTTGCATATGTACCTGGAAGTGGAATAGCTAGGTCATATGGAAATCCCATGTTTAACTTCTGAAGGAAATTCCAGACTGTATTTCAAAACAGCTGTTCTAGTTTACATTCCCACCATGGTGTATGTGGGCTCCTGTTTCTTCACATTTTTGATAGCAGTTGTTACTCTCTGTCTTTTCATCCTAATGTCTGTGAAGTGATATCTCGTGGTTTTGACTTGCCATTCCCAATAGCTAGCAGTGTTGCACATTTGTCTTTCCATCTTGCTGTTGGCTATTTGTGTATCTTCAGAGAAATAGTTATTCAAATCCTTTGCCCATTTTCCATTTGGGATGTCATTTTGCTATTCTGTTATCAAAATTATTTTTATAAAATCTCCTATCAGGTAACGGTTTGCAAAAACATGTTCTCTTTCTGTGGGCTGTATTTTCTCTTTCCTAATAGTACCCACTGAAGCATAAAAGTTTCTAATTGAATATACCCAATGTTATCTGTTTTTCCTTTGGTTACTATCTTAGTTAGGGTTACTGTTGCTGTGATGAAACACCATGACCAAAAAGCAAGTTGGGGAGGGAGGGGTTTGCTTGGCTTATGCTTCCATAATGCTATTCATCATTAAAGGAAGTCAGGACAGGACCTCAAGTAGGGCAGGAACCTGAAGGCAGGAGCTGATGCAGAAGCCATGGAGGAGTGCTGCTTACTGGCTTGCTTGGTCTGCTTTCTTATAAAATCCAAGATCACACAGCATAATGGGCTGGGGTCTGTCCCCCGCAACCCCCCCATAAATCACTAATTAAGAAAATGCCCTATAGGCTTTCGTACAGCCCATTCTTATAGAGGCATTTTCTCAGTTGAGGTTTCCTCCTCTCAGATGACTATAGTTTGTGTCAAGTTGGCATAAATCTAGCCAGCACAGTTACTTTTGGTGTCATATCAAAAACTCCATTGCCTCATCCAAAAATCACAAATGTCTATCTCTGTGTTTTTCTAAGAGTTGTGTAGATTTAAGCCTTTGATCCACTTTGAATTAATTTTTGGTATGGTATAAGATTGGGATCCCAAGTTAATTCTTTGTCTATGGAGATCCAAATATCCTAGCACCATTTGTTTGAACACTGTAAAAACAATTGAATTGTCTTGGTATAATTATAAAACCATCTGACCAAGAAATCAAGGAGCTCTCCATTCTATTCCATTAATATCTAGACTGTGTCAATACTATGCCTTGATTACAGTGCCTTTGTGAGTGTGTGAGTGTGTGAGAATAAAGTCCTTAACGATTTGTGTTGTCTTGGTTCCCTTGCATTTGCATACAAATTTTAGAACTGCATTATCAGTTTTGACCAGGAATCTAGGCAGGATATTAATAAAGATTATATGAAATCTTTAGGTGAATATGGAAAATATTTCCATCTTAACAACACTAGCTCTTCTGATTCATGAATTTGCATGTTCTTCTATTTATTGAGGTCCTTATATTTCTTTCAAGAATGTTCTGTATTTTTCAGAATATAGGTTTTTACAATGTTTTATACTTTTTAATACTGTTAGAAATGAAATTTTCTCAATTTTAATCTTTGATCGTTACTAGTATATGGAAATAATATTTAGTTATTGATCTTTTGTTCTGCAACATCTCTGGTCTGATAACTTGTTCTAATAGATGTAGTAGATCCCTTGGGATTTTCCTATTTATTTGTGTCTGGTTGGTTGGTTGGTTAGTTGGTTGGTTGGTTGGTTGATTATTTTGAAACAGTATCTCACTCTGTAGACCAGGCTGGCCTGGAACTCACAGCAGTTTCTAGCCTCAGCCTCCTGAGTGCTGTGATTACAAGCATGTGGTACCACCCATAGTGAAGGCATTCTGTTTATACAAGACTGCTGTGTGCAGGCAGAGGTAGTTTACTTTATTTTCCATTTGAACAACTTTTATTTAATACTTTTGCCTAGTCCTGGCAAAATTCTCTAGTACAATATTGAATGGGCATGGTGGGAATAGTCTCATCTTATTCATTACCAGTAGAGAGAAAGCCCTTACTTTTTAACATGATAGCTGTCATGTTATCTTTGCATATTTCATATATGACTTTTATAGAGTTGTTGAATTTTCTTCCATTTCTCATTTGTTGAGCATCTTTATCATGAATTTCATCAAATGGCTTTTATGCACTTATTAAGATAATCATGTATTTTTATTTTTTATTCCAAAACAATGTGAATTATATTAATATATTTTCATGCATAAGCTCAACCTTGCATTCCAGAGTTAAAGTCCACTAGGTCATAATACATAATCCTGTTCTTATATATAGTGCTGGTTTCAGTTTCCTATATTTTTGTTGAAAAATTTTCAAGCCTACACTAAAATGTGGATATTGGTCTATAGAATTTGTTTTGTATAATGTCTTTTCCTGATTTGGGCATCAAAGTCACATTGACCTCATGGAGTCAGTGGACAAATGGCCTGCCTCCCTTTTCTCTTCTTTTAGAAGAGTTTATAAAAAAAAATTGCTCTCAACTCCTTAAATGTGTGATAGAACTTAGAGATGACACTGTCTGGTCTTGAATTTTTTGAGGATTAGGCTTTTTAAAATTGGTGTGTGTGTGTGTGTGTGTGTGTGTGTGTGTGTGTGTGTGTGTGCAAGTACAAGTACAAGTACAAGTAAGAGGATGTGTTTCTCTCCTACCATGTGTGTTCTGGGGCTTGAAACTCAGGTTATTGGGCATGGCTGCAGGCACCGTTTTCTCTCTGAACCCTTGAAAAAGGTTTCCAAGTTACTAGTAATCTCTTAAGTTGTCATAGGCAATTTGAGGTATTAAGGATATCATATGGTATAAGACCTAGAGCTTCCTATTACTAACACCTTTTCAACTCAAAAAAACTGGAAAAAAAAGATGATTGATCAGATGCCACTCAAAATACCAATATATTTGAACTTATATGTTAGTAAATGGACCAGTCCTCAGTTCTTCTTAGTGCAAGAGTAGTAGAAGCTGAGCAGGGATTGGAAGGCCCTTGATCTGAGAGGGCAGAGCAGATGTCCCTCCGTCCCTCACCGGATTCTAAGTGGTGCGTGTAGAAAACCCAAGCTGGCCATCCCATCCCTTCAGATTCCAGCAAAGGAGAGGCAGAGCAGGGGGAGGCATGCTTGAGTCCTTCTTATGGAGTAGTCAGAGACCACGAAGCTCACGTCACCAAGGTAGACGCTACCCGGGCTCCACCGCATAGTTAATACTCAGTGACTCTGTCTGCTTGTATTGTGTAGGCCAATGGATGTTCTTGTCTTTTCCGAAACTGGCAAGTCTTCCCTGCCAGATGAGAGGAGATTGGACAGACAAACTCTAAGGACCATACCTCTTCTGTCTCACAGTGAACAAAGCTATAGATGGTATCTTGTTTATTCTTCCAAAACCAAGCCAATGGCTCATTTTATGTCATGTCTGTTTATTCCTATGAGACCTCATGGAGTCAGTGGACAAATGGCCTGCCTCCCTTTTCTCTTCTTTTAGAAGAGTTTATAAAAAAAAACTTGAGACAGAGAGAGCACATAACCCTCAAAAGATCTAGCTCCAGAGTCAGAGCAGATGAATCCTGGCCTCACTGCACTTGCTCTGTGGTCATAGCAGCCCACCATACAAGCCTGACTGTTCTTCAGATGAAATGAAAGGGATAAGACTTGAAATGTGCATAGAGTATATTGCCCTTAATGGATAATATTGATATTTTAGGAGTCTCATAAATCACAGGGGGCTTTGGGTGTCCTTTGTGATCTGAGAAAAGCTGACACTGTTCACACCCAGGGATATAGAGACACAAAAGAGAATGTCACAGAAGATGACCTCAGAAACAAACAAACAAACAAACCCAACCCTGTTCCTCTTACTGTCCCCCAAACCAGCACCACACATATCCATTTTATCTAACTGGGACCTATAGAACACCTTGAAATTTAATACTCATTATTTGAAAGTAGAAAACCACCAATAAAAATCTAAACAATCTCTGATACTTGTTAAACTCTTTAGATCATTTCCTAGGAATATACAACAGAGAACCCCAGGGTTGGCTGTGGAGGATTTGAGCTGATATGGTAATAATAAGATGCCTGCAAAATCTGAGAAGGGTTAGGAAAGACCTTTGGTGTTTCCATGATAATGATGTAATGTGGTTCCTTAGCAAATAGCTCCATTAAACATTACAATTAGTGCCCATTTTAATTTATTACTACTGAGATGTATAAATAATAAAACTTTAAAAATAGAAAATATTTAACTGTCACCCCTTTCTTTTGATTTAAAATGTTAATGTTACTCTCCTGTAATCCTAGCAGTGTGAGCCATCTACTCCGTGGGCCTTAAACTCCTCCTCTGAGGGGAAAGCATCAGGCTGCTGTTTAAGCTGCCCCTAAGCGGTCCCTATCCCTGAAGGCTGTCCATCATTTTGAGCGCTCCCTTTAGCCACACTCTCATGCATAGGATGTGATGGTTTCTCTGAGTCATTAGAGCCGTGTATCTTCTGGGATGGTTAAACTTCAGGTCTGTGGGCAGCTATTCGAGGAAAAGGTTGTTTTACTGTGTGCTAAATGTAGCTTCAAGCAAGAACTATTGTTCGGGACCTTTTATAGGCATAGATGAGATTCCTTTTGCCATTTGAACAGTGTTTACATTCAGGAAAGTCCACAGTTAAGTCTTTGACATACTGTGAAAGAATCTTTTGTTCTCTAGAAAAACAGACTTCCTCATCCTTTGAGTCACCTTGTTTTTATTCCCTTGTTTACTTTTCTGGGGAAATAATACCCCCCTCCCCCTCCCCAGTAATGTCAAGGGAAAAGCTATTTCAGAAACACCATTACTGTCCATGAGAAAAGAAAAGCCTAGTTGTTTACCGAAAAAAATAAAATTAAAAAAAGAAATATTTTAAAAACCTGAACCAGATAAATATCATAAACTCAAGCTTCCGAAAATTCTTTAGATTGTGCTTGTTCCAAGGCTAAAAAAAGGGAATCTGTTTTTATCGCCATAATTAGTTAACCATCAGGCTCCGGAAACCTAAGGCTGCACACAGGGTATTGTGCATGGCACAGAGGCCTTTTCCTGCCCTGCTGGGAGCCCTTCACTGCTAACTATGCACATCTCCAAGACAGCAGTCAGCGTCTTCTCCAGGTTTCATAATGAGCTTAGGCTTCAGTCAGCTGCACCTCAAGTCTTTGATTAATACTTGTTTATTACCAAATTGCCAGTTTGTACATCACCTCATGCCCAGTGCCAGCACAATTCCCCAAACTGATTGCACACCCACTAAACATCTATTAAAGAAATGCCTGAAGTAAGGTCAGGGTCAGTTGCAAATACTAGTTTTTGGATTTTTAAAATGTCTTCTTTCAAAAAGAGGGTCTTTTTAAATGAACATATTCTGAGATATTCAAGAAAATCTTACCGTCTGTAGAGTTGTCCTTTGAGGGGTTTGTGTTCGTTTAGCCTTTCTAAATTTGCATTAAGTTACCTGTGGATTAGAGATCATCTATTCAAACCCTCTTCAGCTACCCAAAAGCTGACTTACATTTTTTTTAAAGCATCATTACAGCTTCTCATCTGTATTTAGGTCCTGGGTTTTGTCGAGAGCAGAGCATAGTTGCTGACCCAGCTGCTCTGAGGGATTTCTATGGGACTGTTTTTCTCTGTCACTGAGATGTACAACTTGCCTTGGTGCCTTTGTTAGAAGCCTGGGCGTGGGGAAGTTAAGAGACCTTTCCATGACAGCATGGTTCCTACTTGTGATCCAGGCAATGTCCCATTTACATCTGAGAAAATATCACCTTTAGGGATTATATAATATACTCAGTGTCCTAGAGAAAGAAATCACCTAGTCAGAGCTGAGCCACAGGAGCCATTGAGCCTGCAGAGCCTGCCTGTGGTTGTCTGATAGAAGGCTAGCTCAGCCTGTCTGTAAACATCTTCTAGAAGGTACAGGGGCCTCTGAAATGCCTCCTACTGGTGTTCATGAATTCCTGTAAATCTGAGACGTAATTAAAAGGGAAGACATTAATGCATTTTTGATGCTTTTCCTAAACCACGGTGCACTTTAGAAAACATTGAATTCTGGGACTTGCAAGAACATAGTCACTGTTAAAAGCCATTATAATGCAGTATAATGGATTGGCTCAACCTGGCTTTTAGAGTGGCAAGAACTGGTCTTGGCATTAACAGTTTGTGTGGCAGTGAGTAAGCCTGTGGTTCTCAACCTATGGGTCTCAACCCCTTTGGGTTGTATATCAGATATTTACATTATGATTCATAACAGTATCACAATTACAGTTATGAAGTAGCAATGAAATAGCTTCATTGTTGGAGGGTCACCACAGCATGGGAACCGTATTGCTTTTTTCTTCTCTGGGTCTTAGTTCCCTGCCCTGGGTAGTGGAAATAACAATGCTTAATATGGAGAATTATGAATATTAGCAGTGGTCTATGTAAGGTGATAGGGGATGTCCTTCTGTATGCTCTGAACATATGTTTCTCTTCCTGGTTGATGAATAAAGCTGGACAGGCAGGATTTAGCCAGGTGGGAAATCCGAACAGGGACAGAGAAAGGTAATAGGTGGAGTCGGAGAGATTCCTGGCAATTCTCTGCTAAGATAAGGCTACATGGAGATACACAGATTAATAGTTATGGGTTAATAATTAGCCAGTAAGAAGCCTAAGCCTATGGCCAAACAATTATAAATAGATATTAAGTCTCAGAGTGGTTATTTCATAGCAGCTGCAGGGACCCAAGTGGGTGGAGAGAAACCGGTACAGAAACTAGACAGAGAAAACATCCCAACAGTAAGGTGTCTAGGCTGTAAACAGGGCTGTTGTGCTTTGCACAACCCAGGCATGTGGCCAGCGTTCAGCAGCAGGCCCTCTGGACTGAATGAGCTAACAAATGACTTCGTACTCCTCAGCAGCCAGATTCGTTCTCATTTCCAACTCTACAAGTGAAAAACAGAAACTTCTAAAAGTTTTCATGAGGAGGAAGACAGTACACATTTCCCTCTCTACATTTTGGAGAACATGTTTTCTTTCTTTTAGATGCATGACAAGAAATAAATAGAAATTTTGCATCTGCCTTAAAATATTTTTGAGTTGACAAGCAACAAGTGGAAGAGATTCAAGTACAAATTTGAATTTGGAATTCGTAGACAAAGAAACCTGTCTTTTCCTCGGAACTTGAACTTATTCTTCTTGTTTTCTTAAGGTATCGTTTTTCTCTAAAGTCTTGCTTAGAGCAGTCATGTGGACTGTTCCTTGTTGGAAATATCTCTAGTCCCCTTTTGACATTAAGAGTAACCATATTTTCAGGAGTTCTAAAGCAAGGAAGCTCTTGTCCCAGCTACAGAGCCACAAAAGGGACCCACTGTGGTCCAAGCCTGGCTGCCCAAGTTAGGAGGCATCAGTGAGGTCACGGGAGTTAAAAGATCTGGACAGAGTGAGGAATTTTATACAACCCAAATTTCACAAAAACATTCTTGATTAAAATCCTGACTTATTTTACTCCAGTGCTAATATTACCATGACACATATCTAATATATTGTTACCTTAAAAAAAAAAAAAAGAATGATTGACACTATGCCATACTTTTCGCTCTCAGAAATAATAGAATAATAATGGATAGCCCAGATAGCCCTTGGTGTGACCAAGCAATTCTGTGTAATTTCCTTTAGTCTCTAGTGGCCCCGTGAGACTGGTGGCTTCATCATTCTTGTAGATGTGGTTCCTTACCTGGCTATGGATTGCGAGCTAGCGTTTAAATCCAGGCAAACAATGTCTATGCTTTTAACCACGTTAGAGAGTATTTTTGAATACCAGCAATACATCTGTTAGAACTGGACAAAATATAGATTGTTGATTCTAGAAAAATGCACCAGATGAGCAGGCAAGCTGCTATCTTGATTCTGTGTTTTCGTAGGTGTTTCTCATACAGGTTAGAGGGAAGTCTCTTTAAGATCTTCCAAGGGTTCTCCCAAGGCTTTCCTCAATTCCTTGGGAAAATCTTGTTTTAATATAATGCACTGTAACACACACTCATCAATTTTTTTTCTCTCTGGTTTTCCGAGACAGGGATTCTCTGTGGCTTTGGAGGCTGTCCTGGAACTAGCTTTTGTAGACCAGGCTGGTCTCAAACTCACAGAGATCCACCTGCCTCTGCCTCCCGAGTGCTGGGACCAAAGGCGTGCACCACCACCACCCAGCCCACTCATCAAATTTTGATGAGGCCTCTGTATGCAGACTTACAGAAGGAAGACGTTGAGTTTTGACTGCAGTAAGAAGTAGAAAAGTATGTGTAGATTTACTTATTTCTTAGATGATTGGTTCTTCAGAGTTTTATTTGCCAAAATTTTACTTATAATACATCCTGTGGGAGTGCCAGCCCCTAGAGCCTCTCCAGCACACATGAGCACATGAAATTAGAAAAAGGGTTTCCAGGTGGAAAGATGACTACCAATACTACCCTCTCAGACAAACCAACTATAGTAAGGCACCAGCCTCCTATTGCATTTTACTTGTATTCTCAACAGTAAGGAAAGATAGCACGGGCTTCTCTGAATAGCTGGCTCCTGGTGCAATGTCTGATACGTAACAGAGTCCCAACAAATCACCAGTAAGTGAATGGCTAATGAGTGAGCCCTGAAGCTCCTTCTCATCAGCTGTCACTGCATTTCCTTCCAAGTGCCACCTAGGGGTGGGGGCTGAAGTTTTCACAGGGCAAGATGATCACGCTGTGGAAGCAGCCTAATGGAAGCAGCTTTGGGGACCAGGAGATGGCTCATTTCATAAGGTACTTGATGTGTAAGTACAAGGACCAGAGTTCAGATCCTGTCACCCACATAAAAGTTGGAAAGTATAGTGGGTGCCTGTAATTCCAGTATGTGGGAGGCAGAGACAGAAGATCCCTAGGAAAAAGTACCTAGCCAGACTAGGCAAATTAGTGGGTTGTGGGTGCAACTGAGAGACCTTGCCTCTATATATAAGGTAGAGAATGATCAAGCAGACACCCAACATCAAAGTCTAGCCTCTATATACAAGTATATACACATAAGGCCACACCCAAGAGAACATGCACACACAGATGCATACACACACACACACACACACACACACACACACACACACACACACACACACACACACAGCTTTTCTATTTTCCTTCTAGCTGGTTTGTTAAGCCCTAAGGCTGTGTTTTGAATCGTTTAACTAGACCTTTTAGTGACATGGACAAGGAGAGCTGCCCTGCCAAGGAAGTCACATCTCATTGATCTCTTCAGGCCTTCTTCACCTCTCAGTCTCTAAATAAAATAATAGCTCTTTGTGAATTATTGTTATTATATGGAGACAAGCAGCGCTAACTGGGATTGCCACAGGCACAGGGGGACACAGGATAGAATGGTTATTATGAGTAATAATCCATCACACAGCATGCTGGCCCCTCTCCAGTGTACAGACATTACAGTAACTCTGTCTGAAGTCTGAACTAGTACATATAAAGAAAGTCAGAATTCCAGTCAATTCCAGACTTACTGTGTTTGACCTGAAGCAGGTGCCACAGACAATGCCTTTCTAATGGTGTTTGAAAATGGTTTATGTTGAGACATTGTCAGTTAAAAAAAAAAAAAAAAGTGAGTCTCTAACTGCTTTAGACTTAATTATCTTTATAGAATTAATATTTCAGTTATGTTCTATTCATTGGATTTTAAGATTTGCAACTGTTAACAGTGCTTGCTACTCTTCTGGGGAACCTGAGTTCGGTCCCCCACACCTATGTCAGGTGGCTCAGGGCCGTTTATAATTCCAGATCAAAGGATATAGTGCCCTCTCCTGGCCTCTATAGGCATATATTCGTGTGTGTGTGTGTGTGTGTGTGTGTGTTGTGTGTGGTGTGTTGTGTGTGTGTGTGTGTGTGTGTGTGTGTGTGTGTGTGTGTGTGTGTGTGTGTGTGTGTGTGTGTGTGTGTGTGTGTGTGTGTGTGTGGTGTGTGTGTGTGTGTGTGTGTGTGTGTGTGTGTGTGTGCGCATCTGTCTGTGTGTGTGTGTGTGTCTGTGTACATGTGTGTCTGTGTGTCTGTGTATCTGTGTGTGTTAAAAAAAATAAGCTTTTTAAAGTTTGTTTTCCCTTATAAAAAATACTACTCTTACTCAGGTGTTCATCGTACATCTTTTCCCCCAGCACATGCCCCAGCCCTGTTTTCCACCAGCACCGCCTACAAACAGCAGTATTGCATTCGGCCAGCTCTCTATGCAGGCAGGTACTTAAAGACCAAGTCCTCCATGCTGGTGGTGGGGAGGCAGAACACTGAGAAGGAAAGGGGCCTCTGTTAGCAAACTGTGGACAGGGAGACGGGAAAGAGTGGTGGACTTCTCTCACGATTCCCCAGTTTCTTCCCCTGGTCCAGGCTCTGTTTTCCTCTTTGATTGTTTTAGCTTTTTTTTAAGTAAAATAAAGCAAACAGTTCTTCACTTCCCAAAAGTTCCTGAAGTTTTCATTTGTTCTTGGGATGCTCTGCTGAGTTGACAGGCTTTTCTTTGTACTGTCAGGAGACAACAAAGCACCATGCTGAGAAGTGTGCTGTGGCTTTTGTCTTGAAACAGATCAGACAGAAGCCCAAGGTCCAGCACTAAGTAGCCAAGGCAGCAATTCAGTACTTCTCATAGTTTTAGTAGTAGTGTTAACTATGTATTGTTATTATTTAGTGGTAATATTAACTATGTAAAATATTAGATTTTTATTGACATCTCAAACATGCATATAATATATTCAGATCATATTCGTACATCCCCATTACCCTCTCTTACTCCCAAAGTGCATTTTATAAATGGCATAAAGCTAGAAGTGGGGATTTTCAACTAGCAAGCATGTGATTTTTAAATTACTGAATTCAATACCCTGTACATTTAGGTTAATCTACCAACACTGGAAATGATTGCTTTTTCTTGCCAGATTGATTTATTTTCCTTCTTGGGCTAGCCATCCTTCAGGCTTAAAACATTCAAGTTTATTGAGCACAGGGAGTATCTTTAAAAAAATTCATTGCATCTCAGTTTATGTAAGTCTACCAGCAGGAGTATTTATCACTCCCTAGGGGTGACTGTGAGCCATCCAGGTCTGGCTGCCTGTTAAAGTAGTTCTGTGTTTATGGCATTTGTGGCAGGCTGGGGAGCTAGGGCCACCTCCTCTGAGCATTCCCTAAGCCTGCCCATTGCCTGGCTGCTGACATCACTGCAGAGAATAGGCACAGATGAAAAGGTCACTTTTCCATTTTGTTCAGATTGAGAAATACTTTAGATAATTATCTGTCCTTTATTATCTAAGAATAGGAGTGCGGGGAGGGGTGTTTTTCATTTCCCTGAATTTTCTTTGCTGGGTTCCCTCAAACAGAGTGGCTGTGCATGAAGTCCACAGTCCGCATAAGGGGCACAGCACTTCGGAGTGTGACCTGCCCATCTGTTGGATCTGAGAGTCTTTGTTCTCTAGGAGGCACCTCGCTGTATGCCAGTCTTCCAGTTTGCATAAACAAGTCAGTGCTTCCTCTGACTTTTAAACACCCATTCCAAAGGGTGTGTTCCATGGGAGTCCACACTGCTCAGCTCAGTGGGCATCTGTTTTCACCACACGCACACACCAGGGGGACACAGCAATGGATGAAGCATTGATGGGACTGTTTAGCCCAAAGGTCAGTGAGGACAGGGTGCTGGGCGTGCAGAGGAGCTAAAGCATGTGCTGAGTGGGAAGCCAGGCATAGCTTTGGGAAGGCCGCTCACCTGGCAGCTCATCTCACCTCACATACTTGGAAAATGGGCTGCTCTCAGCTCACCTGGTATCTTTTCATATCCAGCAGACTGTCTTCATTCAGTCACCTCTAAACACAGCCATGCTGTACAAAACCTCCACGTAAAGGAGCATAGTAGATTTTCAGAAAATCTGAGATTGAAAATGTCTTTGAAGCCTAGTCTCCATAAGGAGTTCTGAGTCTCCCCACAACCTCTGCTCCCCCTCATACACACACACACCTTCCCCACCCACACTCACTCTCATACAGGGTTCTGATTCTGCATTTCCCATAGAACAAAGAAGTTGCCAGAAAGGAGGTCTTTTGGCTTCCCCAGTCAAAACACCAGGGCCTCCTGCAGCTGTCTGGCTTCCCCTGGCCTCCCCTATCCTCACAGGCTCCCCATTCTAGCCAGTATCTTCCTTCTCTCTTCTATGGGATCATTCTGGCAGCATGTAAATACTCTGAGTTTCCAGAACCCCACACAACAGGCTCCCATTACTCTAACTTTGCAGAGTTCCTAGCCTGTTCCCTGCAGAGCCTCTTAAAATAATTATCTGCAGGGCTGGTCATGAATGCTAACTAATGAGGCTGGAGAGAAGGCTCAGTAGTTAAAAGCACTGACTACTCTTCCAGAAGACCCAGGTTCAATTCCTAGCACCCACATGGCAGCTCACCACTGTCTGTAACTCCAGTTCCAGGGGATCCAATGCCCTCTCCTGGCCTCTGCGGGCTCTAAGCATGAATGTGGTACACATTCACACATGCAGACAAACACTAGTACATACAAAATAAAAATAAATCTGTTTAAGAATTAAACAATAAATCTGTATCTGCCTGAACTGGCTCTACTTCCAGGCCTCCATCAGCTTGCCTCTCCTACTGACTCCGTCCCCTCCTCCCTGCAGTTGCTGAATTCACTGGGCCTTTTAGTTTGTCATCTTCTGACCCTGTGCTGTACCAAGTTCTGCACTCTGTGCTACTGCTCATCCTTGCCAGCTCCACACAAACCTCAGCCTCAGACTCCTTAGCCTATCTTCTCCACTTCTTTCTGGCTCCCTCATGGCCACATTTTTCACTATCCTACGTTCTTTCCAGGCTACTCACTTTCGTGGTTTCAGGTGGTTAGAAAATACATGCACAAATAAAATAAAAGTCATAAAATTGTGGGAGTTTACAAAAATGAGTACTAAAAAATAAAATCAAACCAGTTCTCTTTCTCCTCTCTTATTTCATATCGTTAATGTACCTTACATTTGGCTGGTGCTTTACATGTAATCCACCCTCATATAGATATAAAAAGGTCCAATCTGGAAATGGTGTAAAAGACAGTGTCAGAGTGCAACCTCTTTTCTCTAGACTCAGAAGTTGAAGTCCAAAGAGTTCTTCATGTCCTTTCTCTGGAGTCACAACTTGATGTTTTATCCAAACACTCACAACTCCAGAAGGGAATATGCCTTCATTTTACTTACCAGATGAGTAAGCTGGAGTTCGAGTAAGGGGTAATCTTGATCAAAGTACATTATATGTGTGCGTGAAAATGTCATCTCAAACCCATTATTTTGTACAATTAGTACGGACTAATTTTAAAGTGTTGTGCAATGGTTAAATGGTGAGATTAAAAAAAAATAGGTTCTAGAGTTTAAATCTTATGCAAGCTTTCACAGCTCATGGGTAGCAGAACAGTATTGAACTTGGGGTCATCTGGTTGCTAGGCTGTCTGCACGTAGGTGCTTCTCAGGAACTTTGAAGTTATTATAGCTAAACTATACAAACTGTATTTGTATGCAGTGGCTGGGTTGGGTTGTTTGCCTCAGTGGGGGGACACTAGGATGCGGCATCTCTTCATCATGACCCTGTGTAAGTATCTAGTGTGAGGTAGATCGTGCTGGGTGCTACAGCGGTCTGTTTGAACCCAGGCAGAGGGCTCTCGTGTACAGTCAACTTCATCCCATTTTCAACTTGGCACCTTCTGTCTTCTCCTTCTGCCTGAATTGCCACCCTCTGTACCTTCTGACACTCTTCATTCAAAATTGCCTTCCATGTTGCATCTTCCAGTCCCAACCTCTTGCCAATCAGCTCCAACTACCCCCGTATATTATGCTGGCCCTGGCCAGGCACTCCTCCCCATGCTCCACCCTGGTTATTGAGTACAGGTCTTAGCTGAATGTCTGACTCCTTGCCTATCCTTAGTGAGTAAATTGAGATGGTGCCTCAGGTCTTTATCCATGGCTTCATTTCCTGGAGCTTTCTGTGATCCAAAAATGTCTAATAAAAATTCTAGATGTAAATGCTATATAAGTTTTAAGTTTTTGCTGTGCTCTGGTCTGGATAGCATCATGAAGTCTTGCCCTGTCCCATTGTGTCCCACCGAGGACATGAGTCTGTGCTACCTGCCATAGGTCTTTTGTCATCTTAACTGTCAGGAGGACCATTGTGGTATCACAGTGAGTGCTTGTGTTCAGGGTAACTTTATTTTACTTAATAATGGCCCTACAGTGTAAGAGTAATGGTGCTAGAAGCTGGATTGCAGCCTGTTTTTACAGTTGTTCTCTTTATTACTAGTTGTTATTGTCCAGCTTTTACTGTATCTAATTCATCAACTTGATCCTAGTTGTGTGGTGTAGGCCAGTTCTTTGTGTGGTTCAGGCACCCTTCAGGGGCCTAGGAGCACAGCCATGTGGATCAGGGTAGACTCCTGTCCTTGCTGGCAAGGAAGACCGAGGCACATGAAGCTTTATCTGAGATAACTAAGTTATGTAATTTTAGAGAGAAGTCTGTGGAGCCTGTCATGTCACAGAGCTCAGGAGAAAGTGCCAGTCTGAGTTCTCTTGTCCCAGATCTCCAGCTTGTATGTGATATACAGATGGTCATTTTCTGTTCTTTCCAGAACTCTCTCCTGACATCATTCATGGAAGTCATCATTGGCCTTTACCTCCATCTCCCACTGTGTGATCCCTGGTAACTGTACTAAAGTCGAGGGTAGACCCATGTGCACGATTCACAGTGCAATAACCATGGGAAACAGGCTCACACACAGCAGAGCTGCACCTGACTTACATGCTGGCTTCCTCACTTCCCACTCCAAGGAAACTAAGACAAGATAAGGAACTGAAGGGACCAGCTCCCCATTTCAGCAGCCATAACAGCCTAGCATGTGCCTGCCTGACCTCGCCTTGGTCACTAGGAGGTCAGATGCCTGCCCATTTTGGCAGCCATGATAGTAACACATGCTTGGCTGACCTTGCCTTGGTCACTAGGAGGTCAGATGCCTGCCTCGTGGCAAGGAACCAATCAGAAGTTAGCTGGTGGTGTTATGCTTTACGGCTCTGGGTGTGTTTACAGACAAGTGCACAGCAATGACATGCAGAGCATAACAATGGCCCTAGGAGGGCCTATGGGCCATAACAACCGGTTGGCCAATCAACACAGGGCAAGCCCTCCAAGCCTGGAGGCACACCAATCCTGAGCCTGTACATACCCCTAGACACTATGAGGACTTCTCAGCCACTTTCCTTGTCTAACATCTGTGCTTACAAATGCCTGCTCTAACTGTCTATGTCTCACCAAGGAAAATGGTAGTAAATCATGTCAAGATAAGACAGAAGTGGGGTGTAGAATGTGTTTCTGTTAAGTTGCTTCATGGGACAGCACAGCCCTGATGCAGTGTAGCATTTGTTCCTGTGGTACCATTGTGTCCTTAGGAGAGAGACATGATGATATCCCTAAGGTCATAAAGAATTAAGAACAGTCTGGGCAGTGGTGGCGCACGCCTTTAATTCCAGTACTCAGGAGGCAGAGACAGGTGGATCTCTGAGTTCAAGGCCAGCCTGGTCTACAGAGAGAGTTCTAGGACAGTCAGAGTTACATAGAGAAACCCCATATTGAAGAAGAACAAACAAACAAACAAACAAGCAAACAAAGGAATTGCATAGTTTGTATACATGATGTACTTTCATATATGCAGGTAAACACCCATATCTATAAAATAACGAATCAAATATTTTTAAACAGAATTTCAGGACAGGACAGACCCTGAAAGGGTACAGAGGAAGGAAGGTTTGCTACCCATTCAGCCTTATAACCCTGGACCAAGTGTTCTGTCCCTTCAGTATGAACCATGCCGTGGAACCCTTGGCCCAGACCTACCCACTATCATTTGCCAAGGCTGTGCTGCCTGAAGCCCAGAATCTCCCAAGACCAGTGCTGTTGAAGTAACCCTTAAGTGGCGCAGAAGGAACTAAGTAAATGTGGTGAAGGAGAAAGACAGACATCTAGGAGGCAGAGCAAAGCAAAAGGACCAGTCTTCTTAGGAAAAAGAGGCAGTTTGAGGGATAAGTGGGAAACGGATAGACTCACACTTTTCAAGACACTTTAGGACAGGGTGAAAGAAAAGATAGCCCACTCACCCGCCTGCTGAGATGAGCCCTTGGTTAGTTATGGCCATTACACTCATAGTTTCTGATCACTGGGTAGTTCATACTAATGATACTTGGCTGTCGGGGCCCCGGCTTGTATCAGTCCCATGCTACAGAGGCCATCTATTCCGGACTGATGTCTTGGGGCTATGATAGGAGCCAGCAGAATGGCCCCACGTCCATCCCTGAGTCGGGGAGTGCTAGATTGGGAAACTCTTAGCTACCCAATGGTGATAAAGACAAGACACAGATATCTTGTCATTTCAGGAGGGCTCTCAGTCCATGCTGGAGTCTGGAGTCTCCAGTTTATTTAAGCATCCTCTTAAATAGCTTTCCAACAGTGGGGGTGACCACAGAAGACATCTACTATCATGTATAAAGCTGGTATCAACAAGTTCTTTTAACCCTAGCAGCACACCTAAACAGTCCCTAGGCACATAAACAAAACCCTCAGAACAAGTGTGGGGAACACCCGTGGCCTATGTCTGTTGTTATGCAAACTAGGAGACAATCTCCACTGAGGCCCAGTCATCAGGCAGTAATTAGCCAGCATCTAAAAGACATGTGAGATTCGAGCTCCTGGGATAGAGTTTGGGGGCAGGGGTTGACACTCTTGGCACAAATGTGTATCGTATTAACAGTGCTCTAAATTTAATTGGGAAGCTTTGCTTGCTGATAGAGTTCTGAAATACCTTCACATAGCAAAGGACCTCCAAACAAAAGTTGAAGTCTATTTCACTGAGTCTTGTAATGTTAGACCCCCCCGGAAAACTCAGGCCTCCGGGGTCTCAGCCCAGGACCACAGTCACCCCAATCACCAGGCGGATTCGAAAGCTTGCTGCAAACTGCATGAGGCTTTATTGTTGTTTAACGAGCTAACCCCATGTTAGCTCCGGTCTTTCACCCACACGCCATGGCAGATGGCTGTCAAAGACAGCTCCTAGGGGCTGCATAGAGATCTTGTAGGGAAGCGTAAGGGTAGTATCTAGGGGTATGCACAGGCTCAGGATTGGTGTGGCTCCAGGCTTGGAGGGTTTGCCCTGTGTTGATTGGTCAACTGGTTGTTATGGCCTATAGTCCCTCCCAGGGTGGTTGCTATGCTCTGAGAGTCATTGCTATGCACTTGTCCATAAAGCACACCCAGAGCCCTAAAGCATAGCACCACCAGCCAACTTCTGATTGGTTCCTTGCCACGAGGCAGGGATCTGACTTTCTAGTGACTAGGACAAGGTCAGACAAGCTGTTATGGCTGCCGAAATGGGGAGCTGGTCCCTTCAGTAATACTCTTTCCTCCTAAAAAGTCCCCACATTACAGCCATTCTGTAGCTTTGACATGGCCCTGATGACAGGGACTGTGGTAGAGTCCCTGAGCTGCAGAGGATTGAGTATTGCTGCTGTTGCTGCTGCTGCTGGGCAGAACTCGAGCCAGCCTTGGCCTCTGAGTACTCTCCCAGAACCCACACAAGTGTAGGCTCCAAGTCATGTCTCCCTTCGTGCCCTATAGCACTGACACGTGGTAGTGCTATGTTAACAGCAAATAGTTTCTTTTAAGAGTGTGTATGTTTGGGGTGGGGTGATGACTCAGCAGTTAGGAGCGCTTGCTACTCTTCCAACAGACCGGGGTTCAGTTCCTAGCACCCACATGATGGCTCACAACCATCTACTTTCAGGGCATCTAATACCTTCTCACCTCTGCAGGCACCAGGCACATAAATGGTGCACATGCATACATGAAGTCAAAATACTCACATACATAAAATAAATCTTTTTTTTTTTTTTTGGTGTATGCCTTTAATCCCAGCACTTGGGGGGGCAGAGGCAGGTGGATCTCTTAAATCCAGTCTGGTCTACAGAGTGAGTTCCAGGACAGCCAGAGCTTTTACATAGAGAAACCCTGTCTTGAAAACCAACAACAGAATGTCTGAGGCAGGTGCTGGGGAGATAATCCAGTTAGTAAAGTGCTTGCTGCGTATGGGGATTCTCAGAACCCATGTCAAAAAGGACAGGGGTGGTGGCATGTACTTATAATCTCAGCCCTGGGGAGGCAGAGACAGGTGGATACCTGGGGCTCAGGGACAAAACAGTCCAGCCTAGTCTGTGAGGCCCAGTGAGGCCAAGTGAGAGACCTGTCTCAAACAAGGTAGATGGCACCTAAGGAATGACACCCAAGGCTGTAACCTCTGGTCCACGTGTATACTCACACACATACAAAAATGTGTGTGGATCTATATACTAAACGCAGTGTAAGTATGCTGTAACAAAGGTGTCTATTACAGTTATTTAATCTGTAACTTTAGCACACATCCTGGGTGCTGCTGTGAGCCATGAGTGTGGAACCCCAAACCGCAAATGCTTTCCACCCCTGAACTGTGCAGACTGCCTATCCTGCTGCTGCTCCTCATATAATGCTATATTCTGATGGATTGTTCTGACCCACAGCGGCTGTGAAAAAGTATGGGAGCCACCATGCTGAGCCTGTGGGAAAGAGGAAGATTGTTATCTCCAGTGTTACTGCATGGTTTTATAAGAACTCAGGGTACCTAGGGGAAATTTGGGGGAAGGCAGGGACAAGCAGAGTAGGCAGGGGTTTTGTAAATGTTTCTACAGCTCGGGATGGTGAACCGTCATGGTGTACCTAGAAGAAATGATTAGCATCAGGGCTTGGCTTCAGTAGAAACAAAGAAAACAAAGCCTGTTGCCAAGTTGACACTAGAAATACCTCCCCACAGGGACTCTGTAGTAATGGCCTGCCTGTTCTGGTTTACTTAGTGTCCCTGTTTTCAGAAAAGAATTCCCCCTGCTAAATGCTTTTGCACATAGTTGTGGTGGATGCTTCCAAGAACTTCTAGACACTGGGTCATATCACTCACCCTTCTCTTTCTGGCTGCCCGGGTATCACAGAACCCTGCTGCTAAGAACTTCTAGACACTGGGCCATATCACTCAGCCTTCTCTTTCTGGCTGCCCGGGTACCTCACAGAACCCTGCTGCTATGGAGAGTGAAGCAGCTTTACATTTTGCCCTCCATTCTGGAGAAAGCACACAACCTAATCATGAATGGAAGTCACCTGGCCAGGAATGCCACAGGACACTGTTTAGCTTCAATAACAATACAGGGCATTAAGCATCTACTGTTGGGGACACTTTACATATTGCAGAGCAGAAACAGTGACACAGTCTTTACCATACTTGAGGTGACCTTGCATGACTACCCTTGTTCCCCTGACTTTGGAGGTCAAACAGTGTTGAATGTCAACTTTTGAAGGCTCTTAAAATATCAGGCACAAATAAAAACGGTGGAATATATAAAGACCGATGGTTTGCCCTGCCCCTCCTTTCTCAGGGCTCAACTAGCATGTTGTTTTTGTGGATGTTTAAAATACTGACTGTCCTCCTGTGGGGCAGCAGCAGGAGGGAAGCGTTTCTGTGCCAGCATGCCATAGCTCTGCCAATTATCTCTGAGGTATTAATTTTTTTTTTTTGGTACCCACCTGCACTCAATGTCGAAAACATTTGGTTTCCCTCAAAGGTTTATTTTTAAGTAAGGCCCACAAAAAAAAAAAAATCACCCTGACACCATCATTTTGCATTCTCTATTTCCAGATTTTCTAAAAATCTTCATCTGTTACTCCTATTTGAATTTAGAAAGAGAATGAACAGGGTACTCAAAGTTAAGTGAGAAGCAGCTCTGGGCAGTGCTTTTTATAACCCTGCCTTATTTTTGGCAGCCATTCAGATAATTTGTTTGGGTCTGGTAGTGAGTGGAGAGAGTTAGCCCATGGACTCACAGGCTCTTGCTGGAAGCATTTCCAGAGCCTACGGAAAGTTGGGCCAGAAGGATGAGAGTCAAGATTGGGATGCACAGCTGAGTCAAAGGACCACTGAGAACCAATGGGCAGGAGTGTTTCTGGCCTGTTAGAAGATGATCCGCTGACCAGTGGCCCTGCTGTGTGCCAGGTATGGGCTGTCACACAGCACTGAACAAGGACTATCATCTGCTAACATGAGTGCTTGATTTGAAATTATATGCAGAAGTTAACTCATAATTATGTCTCCGAAAGCTCTGATGTTTGTTCGTTAGGTGCCATTATATACATGGCCAGTGTGACTACTACTGTTGGATAATAAAAGATGAAGTAACATATTACCAAAATGATACCTCATCTGTAAAATATTTCATTGGATGGGTATCTGTGTTGCATAGAAATGGGTCCTGATGAAGAGGGCCAGGGAGAAAGTTCTTTGCCAAAGTCTCTGTAAACTTAGATCCTGAAATAACAAAGGGTATATCCCAAAACATCTGGATAGATGAAGGGTGTTCAGGGCTGTAATTTCAAACATTTAAAAATATGTAACAAGCACATCATTTGGACTCCAAATAAAAAAGTGCAAAAGTCTCTAAGGGTACTTAGCAGAGAAAGAAGGCGGGGTGGGCTTGGGGAAGGGTGAACAAAGGGGTCCAGCCCAGAGTCAAGAGGGAAGTGCCAGAGGATCATTTGAAAATCCTACAGGAAAAGAATAGAATTCTTTGATACCAGAATAGGGCTCTGCAAGACAGAAGAGGGATCAGCCACTGCTTCTCACCCATAATGTCACAGGCAAGCAAGTCGGCCTCCGGTGCCCACACCCCATCCCCATCCTGTATCTCTGCTTGCTTTTTGATTCTGGGACCTTTTATCAAAGTGGGGGTGGGAGGGACCTTAATTATCAGTTAGTAAGAGCAGCACTTAAAGTATGACTGTCTTCTAGTATTGGAAAAGAATAGGCAATTGAAGTAACTAGGATTGCTATGCTAGTGTCATTGTGGATTTGTTGGGAGGCCGGGCACCAGTGGCCCACGCTGTGGCCGCAGTGAAATTCATGGTTACTAGTAATCAAAAGGTGACAGTCTACTTTTTAGGAAGGCTGAGAGATACGAGGGCAGAAGGTCACTGTATGTGTGGAAACAGATGTAACCCCAGATGAGACAAGTACTAAAGATGAAAGTCAAATTTGACAGCTTTGCCAGAGATGGAAGCTGGGACACAGAGACAACACTGATGATTCAAAGGCATTTTTGTCCTGCATTGTCATTGTAGAAGGAGAAGGTGATTTATAAAAACTGACAATAGTCATCATTTGATTCTAAGCCAGCAGCACCATATGAAAGGCAGTATTTGTAGAGACGCATTACTGTGACTTTCATTCTATCAAGATGGATGAGAGACCATTCCGACCCATGGGTGAGAATGACTGTGCTGTGCTTCAGGTAGATGTGCTGCACCTCCTCACAGCCTGTGTTACCCTGCTCTGCTCTGGTCCCCTTCATACAGTGTCTTGCCAGAAGCAAAAGAACTCTGTTTCACGTACCCCCGTATCCCAGTGAGCATCAGATGCACTACAAACATGCACAGGAACCAACGCGTGGATGAATTCTGCTGCTGCGTGTTCATCATTTGGGGAAGTAGCAGGCAGCTGAATATACATAGGATTGCTCTGCCGATTTCATCATGGATTGTTTTGTTTATGGGTGGTGGTATGTGGATGGAGCCTAGCAAGGACCTCATGAATACTCAGCAAGCACTGACCATATCCTCAGCCCAGCATGGAAATTTCCAGGTCAGGAAATTCAAGGCCTGTCTTCTCATCAGACGTAAGACACTCTCAAAAAGAAAAGGCCTTACCCTCTAACTACTGTCTCCCACTCTTTCTTAATATAGCAGAAAACCCAACATAACGTGGCTTCAACCAGAAGGACAATTATTTACTCATGTAGAGGATCAGAGCTAGGTAACTAGGTCAGCAGCTAAATAATGGTGTGAGCAGCAGTGTGGTGTGGCCTCTTCTCTCAGCTATGGCCCTCTATTGTCACATAGTCCTTGGGCAGAGACTACAGCTCTTTGCCATGTCCTCACTCAACTGAGTATATGATGGTAGGAAGCCTGTGTGTGTACATGTATGTGCTTTGTGCATGTGTGCTGAGGGTAGAGAAAGTTGTACTCTCCTCCCTCTTTTTTACCTGGGAGGAAACTCTTTCCCAATAGCCTCCTGACACTTTCTCCGATATCTCAGATCGCATCTCTAGGCCAGTTGATGGTAAGGCAGAATGGAAAGACTTAATTCTACCACCCATGATTCATCCAGCTTCTTTCTAAAGGAGGAAGGAGAGAATGGATGTTATGTAGGGACCTAGAAGTGTCTGCCATGCCACACCTAGTCCCCTATGGAAAACCGTAATCAACCTTGTGGTCCAGTCATTCCTCCAAGGGTTAGCCTTCCTCCCAGAGTTAGGATCTGAGTTTGGGGTTTGATTGTTTTTGTTTTTATCATGAGCTCAAGGAGGAACCTGAACTATATGGGCCTTGCCCCGAATTATTGGGCTTTGGTGAGTCATGTCCCATCTCAGGACTGGCTTCTCTTTACTTCACTCTGGAACATTTTATGAGTTGCAGTTTACAAGATCCATGTTTTCTTCCATTTAATTCATATGTAGGAGGATAATGGGTCTTAGGATTATATCACACTTCCCTAGTAGGAAGTGCATCTGCTGTGAGAAATATGTCAAGGGGTTTAGCACACGTGTCAAGTTATGCCAGAAATTATGAGGGGCTGTTTTCTGGCTTGGGGTAAATGTTAATCCCCTTGTATGAAATCAGCAGTGTCTATTTTACTCATTAGAGTGACTTTCTTGAGCTTTTGGTAGATGAACCAGTTCTCAGGGGGAATGCATTCTGGCTGCAACCCAGCACATTCGTGAAAGAAGGCAGGAACTTATCTGCTCTCTGAACAGCCAATGCCCCTTAGCCTGCCCCTGTCTGCAAGCGGCTGTCCTGCTTCACCTACAAAGTATATTCCTGTGAGCAAATCTACAGGCATTTAAAAGACAACTATAAACTAAATAAAGTCCCCAGATGCCATGCTTCTAATTAAATATTCCTGGAATTTCACAGTATGTATTTTTGTGAAATAAATCAGGGTTTGGCCGATGCTTGGTTTTGTCAAGAATTAGTCTATTTTGAAATGTCTCATTTGGGGCTGGTATGAAGCTAGCTTGTGGGCAGTATGAGCAGAGTCATTTCCCTGCAGATGGCCTGATAAAACTCGGGGGTGGCAAAGAACATGCTGATCCTTTCCGCCCAAAGCAATTAGCCAATTTTCTGCCTCTCTGAGCCATCACAAGCATCCTTGGAATATCAAAAACATAACTTTGGGGTACCTAGGAGGCTATCAGAGGGGCCTCTTCTTTTGCCTTGTCATCTTTATAGTACTTATTCTCGAAAGGCCATCTTCTTAGCAGACTGGCTGGATTGCATGCAGTGTCTATAGGAGAGAACTAATGTTTGATCAAAGAGAAGCCACTTGTCACATAGGAACTTGTTTTTCTAATCTCTTTTAAAGTTCTTTATTTTAAAACAAACAACAGACCAGAAAGTCCACACACAATCCAAAGCGAAGACCAGCATCCAAAACAGTTCTTCCAGTAGACCTGTGCCTGCTTGAACCACTGCTGGAGCTAGCGCGTGCGTGCGTGCGTGCGTGCGTGCGTGCGTGCGTGCGTGCGTGCGTGCGTGCGTGCGTGCGTGCGTGCGTGCGTGTGTGTGTATGTGTGTGTGTGTGTGTGTGTGTGTGTGTTGGGGTGGGACATCACAAAGGAAGGGAAGAGAAAGAGAAAGGAATTGTTGTTAAATGTTTTCTGCAGTTCTTCATTCTCCCTTGTCCTGGGTTTTTGTTTTGTTGTTCTGTTTTTGTTAATCTGAGGAAAGGAACATTAACTGAGAAAATGCCTCTATCAGAGTGACCTGTGGGCAAGTCTGTAGAGCAAGTCTTATTTCGTGATTGATATGGAAGGGCCTAGCCCTCTGGGGACAGTGCCACTCTGGAATCCTGGATGGTATAAGAAAGCAGGCAGAGCAAGTCATTGTCGGGGGGCGGGGGGGTTATCCAGTAAGTAGCATCCTCCATGGCCTCTGCTTCAGTTCCTGTCTCACAGTGCCTTCTTTGAGTTCCTGCCTTAGATTCCTTCAGTGATGGAGTATGACCTGTGAGGAAAGCCTTTCCCATTGTCTTGACAAGAAATGCAGGAAATCCAAAGTTCTAGGAGTGGACAAGGAGGAAACTTTGGTTTTGGGGATTCTTGTGGCGGTGGTAACAGTTTTGGACCAGGACCAGGAAGCAACTTAAGGGGGGCTCATGGATATGGAAGTAGACGTGGATTTGGGGATTTGGGGATGGCTATAATGGGTATGGAGGAGGACCTGGAGGTGGCAATTTTGGAGGTAGCCCTGGTTATGGAGGAGGAAATGGTGGTGGAGGACATGGATATGGCAGCCAGGGTGGGGGCTACGGAGGTGGTTATGACGACTATGGAGGAGGAAATTATGGAAATGGAAATTATAATGATTTTGGAAATTATAACCAGCAATCTTCTAACTATGGCCCAATGAAGAGTGGAAACTTTGGTGGTAGCAGGAACATGGGAGGACCATATGTTGGAGGAAACTATGGTCCTGGAGGAAGTGGAGGAAGTGGGGGCTTTGGTGGAAGGAGCCGGTGCTGAGCGTCTTCCTACTTACCATGGGCTTCGCTGTATAAATTGGAGAGGATGAGAGCCCAGAGGTAACAGAACAGCTTCAGGTTATCAAAATAACAATGTTAAGGAAACTCTTATCTTAGTCATGCATAAATATGCAGTGATGTGGCAGAAGACACCAGAGCAGATGCAGAGAGCCATTTTGTGAATGGATTGGATTATTAATAACATTACCTTACTGTGGAGGAAGGATTGTAAAAAATGCCTTTGAGAAAGTTTCTTAGCTTTTTAATTGTTGATTCTTTCTAGTGGTCTTTGTAAGAGTGTAGAAGCATTCCTTCTTTGATAATATTAAATTCGTAAGTTTCAGGTAACATGTAAAACCTTTTTAAAGATTTTTCTCAAAAGTTTTGAAAAGCTATTAGCCAGGATCATGGAGTAATAAGACAACGTTTATCCTTTAAAAAATTTAAGTGTGTGTGTAGAGTTAAGAAGCCATTGTACATTTATGATTTAATAAAAATAATTCTAAAGGAAGAAAAAAAAAAGGAAAGCCTTTCCTCTCCAAGTTGCCTTTGTCACGGGTCACAGCAGTAGAAACGTAACTAGGACAGAAACCAGCATTGCTGTTGCTATGACGGGCTGAATAGTGTTATTACTGGCAGGATTGTAGAATGGACCTTGGAACTTTGGGCTGGACAAGTCATTGAGTGAAAAAGCTTCTTACTAAGTAAGCTGTTATAGGAACCTAAATAATGCTGAGAACATTGCATGTGGTGACAGCCTTGCTTGCAAAGTTTCTGAGGGAGATTTGTGAATCCTTCAAAGACTTGTCCCAGAGTCATTCATGTGATGTGTTTTGCATTGAGAAATCTGTGGTGTCTGGTCCGCTGGTGCTGAAGAATCAGCCATGATTATCAAGAAACCTGCACCACTAAAATGAAGTGTTACTTTACTGGGAGAGTTGATGTTGGTCAGCTGTGGCTGAGAAGAGACCAGCGTCATTAAGGTGAAGTCTTCTGAAGGTGACTCCCCAGGGTTAGCACAGAAGCTGTGGTCCAGAAAGGAGGAGATGGTAAGGCTGCAGTGGAGCTGCCCAGAGCCTTCGAAGCCCAGAGCATCATTTTTGAATTTGAAGTAAGAATTTTTGAAATTGTCCTGTGTTTTATATTGTGATAGTAAGATGAGATCTTGGAGATAAACAAGAAAGAAAAGGTTATGACTGAACAGTATTGCACTGGTGTGTCATGTTGACAAGGGATCAGTTGTCTGGTTAGTTATTTTTGTTGTTGTTGTTGTTGTTGTTACCAGCTTCACATAAGCTAGGGTTATCTGGGAAGAGGAACCTTAATTGATAAATGCCTCCATCAGATTGCCTATAGGCAAGTCTGTAGGGCGTTTTCTTGATTTGTGATAGATGTGGAAGAACCCAGCTCTCTGGGGGTGTTGCCAACTCTGAGCAGGTGGGCCTGTGTGGTGTAGGAAAGTAGACTGAGCAAGCCAGGGGGAGCAAGCCAGTAAGCAGCATCCCTCCATGGTCTCTGCATCAGTTCCTGCCTCCAGGTTCCTGCCTTGAGTTCTTACCCTGGCTTCCTTCAGTGATGGGCTCACTAAGCCTAAAGCCCACCCATTGGCTAGAGTGTCTGGCAAGAGAGCTCACATGAGTGCTTGAAATTTGAACTCAGGTGCTCATGTATGCATGCAAAGCCCCAGAACTGTGCTTTTAGAGTGAGCTGTTACAAGAGTCAAAATCCTTATAATCAAACTAGTCTCACTGTTGTTCAATCATACATGAAAAGCAAATGGAGACAAATGGTCATAGGTAAAGCTAAAATGTCACTTACTTTATTAGGATCCCAAGAATTGTAAGTGTAGTCTGAAAATACAGACTAATTAGGAAAACTACGCAATACAATAATGTTTTGGTGGATCTAAAAATAAGCAAGCAATATTGAGTATATATGTGGGTATATGGCACCTAAATCTGTTACATGATGTATATTTTCTGATTTTTGTTTTGTGTATATTTTTTAAAATGATATTGCTTAAATAAGTCTTTGAAAATTGAGTGGGTTAATGCAGATGCAGTGACTTTTCCCACTGGATGCGTGAGAACCATTTTCCTGTTTCTCAGAGCATGCCCTGCACCGGAACGCTGGAGCTGAAATAGCCCAGCTCCAGCCTTCTGTTTTCTTTTCAAAGAACTTCTTAAAAAGCTTAATTTTTCTTCCAACTAAATTGATGAATGTGACAATGAAGTTTTTTGCAGACCCACCCTGTCTGTCATGAGCTGAGGGACAAACTCCTCAGGAACCAGCTCTGTCTGTTATTCTGGTGTTCACGGGATAATGACCATGTTCCAACTCTTCCTCCTCAGATAACAATTGAAAGAGACAGTAATGAAGATGTGAGTGACCCCAAACATGGCAAGGAGGACCCAGACAACATGCCCCATGTGGGCGGCAATACCTGGGCTGGTGGAACAGGTTGGTAGCGTGTGGATTTTCCTGAGTTTTCCCAGTTTCTTGAGTCTGTCAGATGGGCATTCTAACCCTGAGCTAGCCCAGGTGCTGGCTGCCCTACTCAGCCTTTCTTACTCTCAGTGGTCTCTCCCTCCGTCCCTGCATGACATTGAGACATGCAGAAAGCCTGGCCTTGGAACCCCACAGACTCTGCCTCACTTTGACCTAAAACTGTGTCCCCCGCCTCATCGTGACTTCTTTAAGGGGGAGGAACATTATCTGCCTCACAAGGTCAGGTGGAAGATTAAATTAGTCATGAACTTAGAGCATGGAGCAGAATGGCTGGGCTAAAGAACAGTCGTTGAAGTATTGGTCCCTTCTTTCAATTCCTTGCCTTTGGAATTCTGCCAGAAACCTACAGCGAGTTCTTGAACAACTAACCTGGGGAAGAAATGGCTCTTGTCCACATCTGAGAAGGGAGTGTGTGAAGGCACACGGTTTGGAGATAAGGTTGGTGTGCTTTGCACTGATGGCTGGATGCCATTCCTTCCTCTTGGCTGCTCTCCTAGACCATTGTTCCCAAGCCGCCGTCTTCCTCTTCCCTCCCAGCAGCTGGAGCAGACACATGTGCTGGAGCACAGGAACGGGGCCAGACTGCGCACTGTCTGGCTTATCTCAGCCAGAAGTGCTGGCACTCACAGCTCAGGTCTTCACCTTCCCTTAGGATGGTCTGCGCCTCTTGGCCTTGAAGGCCTTGGCAGGAAATGGGTTTCTGTGCTGAGACAATATGCTATCAAATAAGCCCGGGACTTCTTGCCTTCTCTGTTTATTCATCGAGCATCAGCTTTAAAGAAAGGCTATTTTTAGGAGTGTCCTTTGATCTGGAAGTTAGTGTCAAGCCAACAATATTTAATCCATATGGAATGCGTTGTGGAACGAGCTGGCCAGATGTCAGCTTCCCAGCAGTGCCTACGCAGGGTAAAAGTTTCATTTGTTATTAAATGTGCATCTACTTGCTCCAGACAGATGAAACGTCCTGTCTGCTTCACCGGCTTGTATCTTTTGATCAAGGCTCCTGGGATCAACGTGTCTTTTTCTGTCTGTCACTAGTGCCCTTCAGAATTCTCTACATTAAACTTAACTCTGTGCCAACAAACCATTTGGTTCTTCTCTGTCATCAGTGTTTTCTTCCCCCTGTGTCTTATGGACTGGTTGGTGAGAGTCCAAGTTCAGCTAGAATTTTTCATTTAAGTAATAAGAATTTAAAATCCTATGGAGTGGAGAAGAGAACTCTTTCCTTATACCCTCTCCATCCCAGCTGACACTCCTGAGGGGCCACATGGTCCGTTCTGACCACCACTCACACTACCTCTAAGAGTTGTGGCTCCTCTCCTCAAAATGAGTAGGAAGCATTCTCCTAGGTCACATTGCACCCATCCTCAAGGAGTACATCCAGCAGGGAGCAGGTCAGGCCAGACACAGCTCTCCACCCTCAGCACCTCATCACTGCCCAGAAGTGGAAACCACGAATCATACATATTGTAGGAGAATTTTCCACTACCCTCTTCCAAATGAAATAAGATGTGCCCGATCAAAAGGCTAAAATACTGTGACTGATAGATATTACTGCTCTTGTGGTGTTTCTCCAAAGGAAATAACCTACCTGGACTTTCATAAGGCAAGGAGGCTCATGCCAAGTTCTCATTTTTAGTTTATTAGACAAATCAAAGCTCTAATGGGGGAGAGTCACATACTTTCACCAAAGTCTAAAAGCTTTCAGTTTTCCACCATATGAATCTAGAAATGACCTCACTCTTGTGTCACTGGAATCAAATAATTAGTATAAGGGCAGTCACTGAGATAGCTGTTAATGCATGCCAGATACATTCCCAAGCAGTTTAGCTTTGTGAAAATCTCATAAGGCGGGGAATGCTATCCCATGTTATAGATGAAGACTTAGACACAGAGAAGTTAAGTGATTTCTCTGGAGATCCGGCTGTTGAGTTGAAACCAGGTTCAAACTCAGGCAGTCTGCCTTGATTATGCAACTAGTTTACAATACTGTGCTAGACTGTGCACATTGCCTCTCCAATTCTGGATTCTCATTAAGTTCCCAAATTTCATATGAGTATACAAAGGGACCTAGTTGCTAGTGTTCTAAGAGCAAAGATAGTAAGTCATTCATACAATGACCAAATGTAACCAATAGATGTACATATTTTCTTTGGTCAATACAATGATTTAAAATAATTTAAATATGAACATATATTAAACCAAGCATCCCTCCGTAATTGTCCAATGTCTCTACCACCTTATAATGCTTCCTACCTGGCCTTACAGCCATCTACCTTTCATATTAGTGTAAATAGCTCATGCAGTATTACCTACCTGACGTGTACTTACAGGCATGTAAACTTGACCTTATAATGAAGAAATGTTCTCAAGATAATGATGTTCATTATTCAAAACTGAATGCCAAAATCTACATAATAATTGACTTCAAATCTTGGCTGACCAAGTAATATGAGGTCACAAAGAAGTCATGTAATCTCTCTGAACCACTTTTATTATTTTCAAAGAGAAAATTTATCTACAACTTAACTATCTTGATATTTTGTGGGAAGTAGGTAACTAGAAGAAGTGTTGCCCCTTTAATTAGTGAATGTGTTATACCTGCAGGCACTGTTGCAGAGCCACTCATCCAGGGCAGAAGAGCAAAGATACCCCAACCATTGGCTAGTTCTAAGAGGCAATATTAAAGGGCTACAAACAGTACACAAAATCATTGATTCCTACGAAGTTGAGACATGAGATAAAGCATTCAAATTGAATTTGGACTGAACCTAATCAGGCCTGTCTTTCTGTTCAGGTGAAGGTGTTTGAGGTTTTAATTACTAGTTAGTTCAGTTAGTATTCCTCACAGGACTGTCTTTAAGCCATGATCTGACTTTTGTTTGTAGCCAGGTTCTAGACGTGGCAATTATGTCCCCATGTTTTCTTTCCAGGGGGAAGAGACACTGCAGGTCTTGGTGGCAAAGGGGGTCCTTATCGTCTGGACGCAGGCCACCCAGTGTATCAGGTTTCTGAGGTGGAAAAAGATGCAGTTCCTGAACATGTCAAGAGAGCTGCAAGAGAGATGGCCCAGAGAGCATTTCAGCAGAGGTGAGTGTGCCTGGTGCATCTGCAACAGTGCAGGTGACTAGCGTGTACACTCACAAACACACACACACACACACACACACACACACACACACACACACACTTATACAAGTACAAGGCACAGGGACTGTGTCCTGGGATGATACTGAAAAAGGCAAAATCTCTGGGGCTAACATGAGACAAGGCCTATACTCATTCTGAATTTGGAGATAAGAAAACTGTTAGACCATTCCAGAAAGGAAAACTAAAAGCAATCACCAGGGCAGAATGTGTGTCAGAATGGCGGTGTCACTGGGGGAGAGTACCCGCCTGCCTGTCTTGGAACAGCTGGAGAAAGATGGGCAGTGGGTTTTGGTAGACAGGTCTTGTCAGCAGGCTGAGCCTGGAAATCCAAGCCAGGTGAGAGCCTTCAGGTTTCAGATGCACCTCGGTTGCTTTGGGCTACTCTGATTGACCCCCGCTAGAAAGGAAGACTCCACAGGATAGATATTTCATGAGAAGTCCACATGTGCTTTTCAGCAAGAAAGTGAAAAAGTACCAAAGCTGCAGCAAACACCCTTTCAAACTGAGGGAAACACTGGTGGTATAGGGGGCAGATTTCCGTTTCTGTGCCCAATGGAAGGAGCTGGGGGCAACTAGACAAAAACACACTCCAAGTGTGTGTGAGTTATGAAATCCTCCCACGTAGAACATCTGGTGTGTTACTACATGCCGTGCTTTCACATTCTACAAGTAAACAGCAGAGAACAATAGAGACAAAAATTCAGGCCCCACCTGCCACACCCCTCAGGAAAGCCTGCAAGCCTCAGGACCCACATGGTACAGCAGGTAAATAAGGCAGGTCCGCTGTACGTCAGTCTTGCCCTCAGCGTGGTCCCTGGCTTCCCCGGGACCTTCGGCAGGGTAGCTGCTGTGTCCTCACTGTGCCATGCTGGACTCCCTGGAGATGGGCAGCTTCCCACTCCCTTCTCAGAAAAGTTGTGAGGGTAGGTAACTTCTTAGGGATCAAAGTAGCAGTAATTTCTCAGAAAACGTGGGAGGAAAGTTATGTCCTAATGAAGTCTTACCAGCACTAAATTATTTCTGGACATTTCTTATGAATAATAAAGTTTCCTTTGAGCAAATAACTAATAATTAGGCATAAGTCACCCTCTTCAATTAATGAATGACTGTTATTACCATACCCCAGCTCTCACAAGTAACTACCCAGTCTAATTTGCCTACGTGGACATACAAAGAGCCCTGTGGACATACAAAGAGCCCTGACACGTGACTGTTCACAGAAAATAGAAAGGCCTCACCATGGCACTTAGCTATGAGTAAGCCACCTCTTCTCTGGTTACCACTAGAATAAAAACCTACAAGTGTGTGGCGGGGGGGGGGGGGTCAAGGGTCATCTGTGGTCCTAAGACAACTGAATGTAGTGACTATAAGAGAGGGGAAGGGACTGGGGAAAGGAATAAGAGGGAAATCTTTGTCCCTGACTCTCAGAGAACAGTTCAGCCAAGGAGAGTACTGGTGGCCAAGGGAAGGGATAGGCAGGGTGTGAAAAGGAGGAAATACAACATGCAGAGATTCTGGGAAGGACTGCACAGCCAAACAAGAGAAAAATACTCCTTTAGAAACAGGGTTTGCAACCCATACTGCCAAAAAAATTGTCTTTAACTTTTTATCATGGCTCTTTTCAAGCTCAAAATGTAAGTAAAGAAAAACACACGAACCGTGTGGACCCCCACCCCCAATACCATTCACATTCTCCACTCTGGATTGTTTTGAAGCTAATCCAAGATATTATCTCATCTTGTGATAAATCTCGCAGACTGTGCCTCTGCACATAAGGACTAAAATAAGACAGAATTCCCACAGACCCGCATTCGAGGCCTTACACACATTCATCTTACAGTATTAATTCACTGCTGCCATCTGATTGCTTTCCATGACAGTGAGGCACACACAATGAGGTCAGGTCCCGACGAGCTCACAGCTGGGACCACCCTACCATCCTGCCACTTGTGTGAGTAAGTTTCTCTCCACTGGCTGTAAGTTACACAAGGACAGAACCTGCAGTGTGACAAACACAGAATAAGTGACACACATGTACATTCGGGAGCCAGTATCAGCTGTTAGTACTTGTCCTTGGTATCTGTGGTGGCCTGGTTCCATGTCCCTGCTAAATACTTGACTCTCTTCTATAAAATTATACTACGTGTGTGCTTTGTGTCATTTCTAAAAGTATTCATGGCGCATCAGGCCTTGGATATAGTTAATGAACTAATGTTTAGTTATGGGGAAAGATTTGTGTATGCTTGGTAGAGAAGCAATTTTCTTCTGAGTATTTTCAATCCAAGTTTGGTAGAATCTACAGATGATAAAACTGCAGATCCGGAGGGTTGCCTGTATGCCATCCCCTGTCAGTCCCTGGTTGGGATTAGGAAGTCCTAGGCAGTCCTCACCATTCGTTAGAAGTCTTCTGCAGTGCAGAGGACCTAGTGTGAGCGACGGGTTCCTCATAGCGTTCAGTTGGCACAGATTTAAACCAGATATTGGCCCTGCACATTAAGAACTGATCGATTGAAGCTGACTAAAAGAGACACCAGCATAAGACTTGTAGATCACATACAGAAATGTCACCAACAAGTGAGTGACAACAGGGAAGTGCCTGTGCGCACACAGAAGAGCTGTCTGGTGGGCTGGCCACCCACCACTGTTTGCATAACTCATCAGCTTCACACAGTACATCTTGGCTTATGTCTGCTCTCCTCATACTTGATTCCAAATTATAGTATTTAAGTCTAGCCTATAGAAAAAGTAAAATGAGGACTAAAATTCCCAGACTCTTACATAATGATAAATATACCCTTTAAGCATGTACCACACCAACAGCATGCTGTTTGTCCTCAATGGTTCCCCGATGTGAAGCATCTGAACCCTGCAGCTTTGCTGAAAGGGAAAAAAGGAGAAGCATGCTCAGGTAGTTTGAGGGGCCTGAGAATATCAGCAATGGGACGTTTGTCTAAGCCAGAGGCTGACATTTTCTGCTTTATCTCTCCGATACCTGCTTCAGTCTTCAAGACTCAGAGCTTATGGTCCACTGAGTGTTCTTTGTGAAGGCTGGCATAATCTGAAATATGATTTCCAGGTTTCCTCATAATTGAAATAGCATGTGATGTTTGGGGTGCAAGATGATCGCCCCAGAGATAGCTGTAGAGCTAAAGCTAATTCTGATCTCTCCAAAGGCCACCCTGCTCCAGGGGACTTCCCAGCTGCCCGAGTCCTCTTCTCTGTGTGTATTCCCTCTTCTGTTTCCTTTCCCACCTGCCCCCTACCAGGACAAGCTCTGTCCACTCATTTCCCAATCAGCACTAGTCTGAGTTCTCTGAGAAAGCACTATTAACTAGGCACAAAGTAGGTACACAGTATATCCTACAGTGTTCATTGTGCCCAGCTTTACACTGGGGATATGATCTAACCTAATGCAACTTACAGAGAATTCAGAGACTGTCAAAATGAAACAGAAGAGGTATTGTTAGGAGGGAAAGTCTCATACACACATTTCTTTTTGTTCCTGAGAAGGACATCTTGGCATGTCACCTTGGGGGGTGGCATTTGGATATTACAGTGGCCTAATCTATATTTACCTTTTGATAGCCTGTGCTTTCAAAGTCTTACATAACAGCATGTATTGGATGTCACTCTGTCCCAGGCACTGGGCTTGGTATTGGAGACTCAAAAAGTAAGATGTGGTCTTATTACATATATACATGGTGTCCTGAGCTTCCGCCGTTTCAATCGTATTTTTCCCAGTGTTTTGCCTAAGAATGAAGAATAGAAACCATTTATTCTCCCTCATTTGAGATTCTTCTCCCAACCTCAGGTGATAAATATGCTTTATATGTAATTCCAGCTATGCATATGGATCTATGTCTATGCATACACACAAAAATTTTAAAAGATTGTGTCATGCTTAGACTTTTGAGAGATGCACTCCTTATTCCTTTGTTCTGGTATCAACACCTTCAATATTTATAGACCTGAATGGAAATGTGTGTTAAATTAGTGCACTGTGGTTATCATATTGGAAAACCCAAGAGCATTCACTCAGTGGAAGGCCCTCCTATCTAGGATTCGCTTCACATAGCCTTGCTTTGTTTTGACTTTAACTATCTAGGAGGCCAGAAGAAGGCATCAGAACCCTTGGAGCTGCAGTTGCAGGCAGTTGTGAGCCACCTGGTGGGACTGTTTGCATGAGAGAAGTCGTCATATACACAGTACAGTGGGAGCATTTTCCTTCTTCCTGGGGGACAGTTTGTTCATCAATTACCAGTGTGCCTCTGACATTACCCTCCTTTGAACCTAGGAGCGTCACTGGTGACATCATCTCTTGCTTTTTCTCCTCAAAGTATGAGTCACCAAGGAGTTGCTGCAGTTCTGTTAGTATGTGAGCACGTGTAAAAGGCTCATACAAACATGGCGTAAGCAGATGTCTTCTCTCACCCTCTGGTTTCAGGCTAAAGGAGATCCAAATGAGTGAGTATGACGCGGCAACCTATGAGCGGTTTTCAGGCGCTGTTCAGCGGCAGGTGCATGCCCTCCGAGTCATCCTGGATAACTTGCAGGTAACCTTTCCTTTGTGCACAAAATCTGGACATTCACCAAAACTGCTGGAGAAAGATAATCCGAGACCTAAGCAGCCAGTCAGTAAAAGTCATTTCAGAGTTGACACACAAACCATGGATTCGGCCCAGCTGACCTCGCCTTTCTTCCTGTCCAGGAAGCAGTAATTTTACCAGTACCCATCCCAGACAGTGACTTCCTGACTCCCCTCGGGGAAGATCTGTGTACATCTCACCTCTCCTGGAAGTTCACAAATAGAACTCTCTCCCTACAAATCATTTTACCGCCACTGAAGAAGCAGAGGGACCAATTAGATCAGCCAGGGAATGCTTTCTCTACATCCCTGTCACCTCCTCTTCCTGCCCTCCCCTGGCCTTGTATTACCCTGGCTTTCTGCTGTTGCACCATGCCCTCAGTGTCTCAGGACCAGTGGACACTGGTACAACTTAAATATTAAGACATTTCTGTATTTCCTATTATTTCTGTTCAGTGTATTCCCTAAATGACACATAATATCAGATTATTTTGTCCAATGAGCAAAGCCTCACCTGGGAGGGGGAATGTCTAACTGACCCTGCTCTGCAGCCTACATTTCTTTCCCATTGAGTTTTTTATTTTGGTTGCCTTCAGTTTACTCTTTGGTATTTGTTATTGTTCTTTTGAAGGAATGTTTATCATGTTTTGTGAGATATTAGAGTGTGTGTGGTGCAGCTTTAATCCTGTCTTATTCCAGAATTCTGACACTTCAGTGTGTGTGTGTGTGTGTGTGTGTGTGTGTGTGTGTGTGTGTGTGTGTGTGTGTGTGTGTGTGAAGAATGCCATGTGTGCCTGTGTGAATGCAGTGCCCACAGAGGCCAGAAGAGGGCATCCTTCGGGGCTGCAATCGTAGGCAGTTGTGTGCCACCTGATGTAGAACTCAGTCTTCTGGAGACACTTGCAGCACTCTTGGTGTTGGGTTATCTCTACTTCCCTCCTCCCTCCCCCTGTGCTCCCAATTTACTCAGGAGATCTTGTCTCTTTCCCCTTCTCAGGGGAGTCCATGTATGTCTCTCTTAGGGTATCCTTGCTACCTAGCTTCTCTGGGGTTGTGGACTGTAGGCTGGTAATGCTTTGCTCTATGTCTAAAATCCACTTATGAGTGAGTACATACCATGTTTGTCTTTCTGTGTCTGGGTTACCTCACTCAGGATGGTTTCTTGTAGTCCCAACCATTTGCCTATGAATTTCAAGAGGTCATTGTTTTGTTTTCCACTGAGTAGTACTCCATTGTGTAAATGTACCACATTTTTCTTTATCCATTCTTCAGTTGAGGGCCATCTATATTGCTTCCAGGTTCTGACTATTACAAACAATGCCACTATGAACATAGTTGAACAGATGTCCTTGTGGTATAAATGTGCATCCTTTGGGTATATGCCTAAGAGTGGAATTGCTGGATCTTGAGGTAGACTGATTCCCATTTTCCTGAGGAACCACGGTACTGATTTCCAAAGAGGCTGTACAAGTTTGCATTCCCACCAGCAATGGAGGAGTGTTCTCCTTTTTCCAAATCCTCTCCAGCATAGACTGTCATTGGAGTTTTGATTTTAGCCATTCTGACAGGTGTAAGATGGTATCTCAGAGTTGTTTTGATTTGCATTTCTCTGATGGCTAAGGATGTTAAGCAATTTCTTAAGCGCCTTTTGGCCATTTGAGATTCATCTATTGGGAATTCTCTATTTAGATCCTTACCCATTTTTTGTTTATTTTTTCGAGACAGGGTTTCTCTGTGTTTCTTTAGAGGTTGTCCTGGAACTCACTCTGTAGACTATGATGGCCTCTAACTTACAGAGATCTGCCTGCCTCTGCCTCCAGAGTACTGGGATTTAAGGCATGTGCCACCAATGCCTGGCCTGTACCCCATTTTTAAATTGGATTATTTGGGGTTTTGGTGACTAGCTTGAGTTCTTTGTATATTTTGGAGATCAACCCTCTGTCAGATGTGGGGTTGGTGAAGATGTTTTCCCATTGTGTGGGCTGCCATTTTGTCTTATTGACTGTGTCCTTTGCCTTACAGAAACTTGTTTCAGGAGGTCCCATTTATTAATTGTTGATCTCAGTGTCTATGCTACTGGTGTTATGTTCAGGAAGTGATCTCCTGGGCCAGTGCATTCAAGGGTACTTCCCACTTTCTCTTCTAAGAGTTCAGTGTGGCTGGATTTATGTTGAGGTCTTTGATACATTTGGACTTAAGTTTTGTGCATGGTGATAGATATGGATCTATCTGCAATCTTCTACATGTCAGCATCCAGTTATGCCAGCACCATTTGTTGAAGATGCTTTCTTTATTCCATTGTATAATTTTAGCTTCTTTGTCAACAATCAGGTGTTCATAGGTGTGTGGATTAATATCAGGGTTTTCAATTAAATTCCATTGGTCTACCTGTCTATTTTTTGTGCCAATACCAAGCTGTTTTCATTACTATAGTTCTATAATAGATCTTGAAGTCAGGGATGGTGATACCTCCGGAAGTTCCTTTATTGTACAGGGTTGTTTTGGCTATCCTGGGTTTTTTGTTTTTCCATATGAAGTTGAGTATTGTTCTTTCAAGTTCTGTGAAGAATTGTGCTGGTATTTTGATGGGGATTGCATTGAAACTGTAGATTGCTTTTGGTAAGATTGCCATTTTTACTATGTTGATCCTACCTATCCAAGATCATGGGAGATCTTTCCATTTTCTGGTATCTTCTTTAATTTCTTTCTTTAAAGACTCAAAGTTTAGAGTTACCCCAAGATATTTTATGTTGTTTGTGGCTATTGTGAAAGGGTGATGTTTCTCTGATTTCTTTCTCAGCCCATTTATCATCTATATATAGCAGTGCTATTGATTTTTTTTTAGTTAATCTTGTATCCTGCCACTTTGCTGAAGGTGTTTATCAGATGCAGGAGTTCCCTGGTTGAATTTTTTGGGTCACTTATGTAAACCTTATATATAATCTTATATATAAACCTTATATATAATAATTCTTATATATAATCATAAGACATGGTGTACCATCAGCCAGATGCCAACACCGCATTCGCTCATGTTCCCTATTGAATCTTGATGTAAACCCATAGGGGAATTGTTTCCAGGCAGATCTACTAATACTCAGGTCATAGTCACCAGGCTGCTTAAAAACATAGCTACTGGCCAAGAACAGATGAGGCCTCATGTAAACTATAAAACTGCAGATTGTGGCCAAAGCAAGAAGACTTTGATTTGGCTGCTTCCTGCCACCTTCGGCCAATCCTGTGTGACTCTGAGTAACTAAACCCCTCCAGCTGTTTTGACGTTGCTGTGTAATCCTAGTAACCATGGGTGTTTCCATGGTTTCTGGCCATACTCTGTACACTCACCAACAAGATGGCTCTCCAGACCACAGCTTCAGTTCCACAGATTTGATTCCATTCAGCATGGGCTATTGCTCTTACAATAGCCAATAGAAATGAAATTACTGGGAAAATGTTATTAAAATTGAATACAAAATACAGGAACATCCCCCCCACACACACACACACCAAGGGGTGGAAACAGGGTCTTTGATGTTCCAGCTAACCTCAAACTTCCTACCTCTGCCTCCTAAGTCTTGAGATTATAGGCAGCCTCATGACTGTGTGTGGAGGAGGGGAAGGGGGCTATGCATGTGAGTGCACCACTGTGGAGGCCAGAAGTGGGACTCAGGTCCCTTGGAGTTGGAGTTACAGGTGGTTGTGAGCCAACCAACCGACATAGGTGCTAACTGAAGTCGAATCCTCTGTAAGAGCAGTAGGTGCTCTAACCATTGACCCGTTTCTCCAGCCCCATATGGTGGTAACCTATACAATAACAAACCATAATGCTCTGGCCACTTTATTACAGCAAGATCACTACAGATTTGATGGTTTATTTCTTGCCTACAGCTGATCTTATAGAGGTTTTTTTTTTTTTTTTTTTTTTTTTTCCTTCAGTTGAGGTTCCCTCCTCTCAGATGACTTTAGCCGGTGTCAAGCTGATATAAAACTATCCAGCACAGAGTTCTTTATCATTTAAATGTCCTCTTGGGCCACCTGGCATAGTTATAAGTTACTGTGGCAAAGCACATGTGGAAATACCTTTTGAAAAGTAATTCAGATGATTCCCAGATCTAGAAAAGCAGAGAGCCTCGTGGGGGCACAGGCTGCTCCCGTCCTCCTCAGCTGTTTTAGTCCCCACACTAAGTCTCAGGAATTTGAGTAGCAAAAACTGCTGTCCAGAGGGAAACCACTGAAGATCAGCTTACAGACTCTGTGACCGTTAACAAGTTAAAGCTGATTATTTTGTTACCTAATAAATTTCCTAGGTTTGCTGTGACAGAAAAATCCTTAAGAAATATGTCATCATTACATTTCCAGACATTGAACTTTCCCCTGGGGTTTATTTGCATGCCGTCTTCCTGTTCATATGTCCTTTGTGTGTGTTCTTTGCATTGTTCCTCGTGTTAAAACAATTACAACTGGCAAACACACACACACACAAAGCCTCTCTTGTAAGCAGAGCAGGGAGCATGTGACTACTTTGTTACAGAGCCATCTCTTACTGATAGGATCCTGGAGCATTTCCTGTTATTCATGCAAAAGTGTGTCAAAGAACTGAGTACATAAAGATTCAAGTGCATGTGTTTGTGACATTGCAGGCAAAAGGTAAAGAAAGACAGTGGCTAAGACACCAAGCTACTGGGGAACTAGACGATGCCAAGATCATTGATGGGCTGGCTGGAGAAAAAGCCATCTACAAACGTCGGGGTGATCTGGAACCCCAAGTAAGTAATGGGGAACCCTGAGCCTCAGGTCTACATAGTTAAGCCTTCTGTAGAGGTTCATGAGTTGTGTCAAAACACCATTGACCCAGAATATACAGCTACATTATGTAAGACAGATAAATAAAAAGTCTCATCAAGACATGGAACACACACACACACACACACACACACACACACACGATAATTTAAAGAAACAATCGATACAAGGACCAGGCATGGTGATGCAATCTTTTAATCCCAACACTCAGGAGGCAGAGGCTCTGTGAGTTCAAGGCCAGCCTGATCTATATAGCAAGTTCCAGAGCAGCCAGGGCTACATACAGACACCCTGTCTCAAATCAGCACAAAGCTTGTTTACAAAGGAAGTATAAGCTTTAATCAAATCCAGAGGAGTTAGCAGCAGGGATCAAAGTGTGACAAGGTACAGGCAGGTAGAGAAGGGAGTAAATGCTAAATCCTGAAAAGGCCAGTTCACAGAGCTACAGCCTTGAGCAGAGGGAAAGCCAGCCTTCCTACCCCACCAGCTCAGGCAAAGAAGAAACTGAGAACAGTACCAGCATCCCTCCCTCTGACCACCCATATCCTATCAGTACAACATCCAGAAAGCCGAGAGCTACCTGTGTGGCAGCCTACAGGTCCTCTTCCACTGCAGAGCAGTGTTCTGTTGGTGGGAGGAATGGGGACACTGCTGTTTATGAATCCCAGAGACGTCTTCAGGGACCAGGGCAATCTCCGTGGTCCTGTTCTCCTGGAGCTTTAAGAACCTCTGTCTGTCAAATGCCTTTAGTTTTTAGAAAACAAGGAATTCTCCCCTAAGTTACACTAATTATAGTAAATAAGCATTTGCCATACTGTGGCAACGTGGTCGAACATTGAATGTTATGAGCTTTGGGGTTTTCTATGGTAGCTGCTGAGGGCAGGGTGCAGTGAGACAGTAGGAATGCCGCTCTCTCAAATGTTTCCTCAGAGTGGATCTGGTGGCTCTTATTTGTGTCATTGCCATGAGTCAACAGCTGCTTCCCTTACTGACTCACTGTGGTAAGCAAGTGTTTGGACACATCTGTGACTTAGCCACAGATGTATGTGTGTGCCACTGCTTCTAATTGGGGCAGACTCAGCAAGTTTTAAAGAAATATATTAAATTTGCTTCCTACTGTTATGATCTAAGCATCTGTGGCGCTTTCAGTTTTTTTTATTTATTTAGCTTGTGTATATGTAGGGGCCATGCACGGCACAGCAGGCATATGGAAGTCTGAGGTCTCTCCTTCTACCATGCAGTCCTGGGAATCAAACTTACCTACCAAGCCATCTCACCAGCCCCCTACAGTATTTTCTGGAAACTATTAGTTCTACTCATTATTTTTCATGCATGTCAGCAAGTATATAACAGAATAATCTGGAATTTTTCTTATTTATTGCTACTGACAAACTTTTTAAAAATTTTGCGCATTGGCAGATCCGGGCTCCAAACCAACCTCATAAGGTTTCACGTTTTTAATCAGTAGTTTTTGCCAGACGGCAGCTCAGTGCCAAGAAGAGAAAAAAGAAACACTAGTTCACTGCAAAAGAAAAAAAAAAAAAGCTTAAGAATTGAGACATTCTGAAAATGCTTCCTCACGTTTTTGGCCAGACTCCCTCTCATATAACTATGTCTTGGCAATCTGGCCTAGGTAGAAAATGATCTTCAAGTGAAGCTGATGTGGGCTCTCCTCCAGTTACACACTCTCTCTCCAGGAGAGGGGTGCTGAGACATCCAGTAAATGACATGGGTTTCTATCCTTCTAGATTTGTATGTCTAAAATGCTATTTTTATGCAGTCGGCCTCCAGAAGGCTGCTTTTACTATATTCCAGAAGAAGCGATTCCCATGTGGTCCCGACGGCCACTGCCAACCGATAGCCACTTGCTGAGAATAGTCACCCCCTCTACCCACTGGGACAGCCCCGTGCAGGCCTCAGCCTGGGGCACATCTTCCCAACTTGGGCTGGCCCTGCAGACTCTGGGTGGGAACCCAGGATGGCAGCTGACCATGTTTTCCCACCATTCCCTCCCTCAGCTGGGTAGCCCACAGCAGAAGCCCAAGCGCCTGCGCCTGGTGGTAGATGTTTCTGGCAGTATGTACCGCTTCAATGGGGTGGATCGCCGACTAGAGCGCTCCATGGAGGCGGTGTGCATGGTCATGGAGGCCTTCGAGAACTATGAGGAGAAGTTCAAGGTAATGGCATGGGCTGGGGACCTAGGAGTTCACTGATCACTACTGCTGGGCTAGGGTCAGCAGTGGAAGCAGACTCTACCCAGAACACTGGACACCTACTCTCACCAGCTCATCTGTCAGCAGGGAAAGCGGCCTACTGCTTCCCTGTTCTAATGGTCACATAATTGAAGGGCCTGATAAACCTCTGGTTCCCACAGAGGAAAGCATGCAACATACAAGCTGTGCGATGTTCCTACAAACACTGAAGTCTTCCCAAATTTCCCTGGGTATCCTCATCCCGGTGCCCCTTAGCACCGACACACGTCACCAGCCAGGGTCCGTGCACCACCTGGCAATGTCCTGCTCTCTGCTTCACATTCCCTCTCCACATGGACAGTAGATAGACGATGGGAAAGGTCCCCAGCTGACATGAAGATGCACTTCCGGGAGACAGCAGCCTCCTGCTCACTTCCAGCTTGTTGTTCTTCATCTTGCTATGAACTCCTCCATTTCAGAGGTCTGAGTATTGGGAGGACATCCCCTATGCCACTGTGCTGCCAGCCAGTATGAACCCATCTGATCGTGGCCATGCACAGGAAGAGCTGGCATTGCAGCAGGCAACCTGGGCACTGCACATGCCAGAGAGACATGGTGTGTACAGACACTGAAGGACTCCCAGACCTAACCTCAGAACTCTAGATTTCGTACTGGATAAAACAACCCCCAAGGAACAGACAGTGTTGAATCAGTTGCCATTACATCACCCCACCTGTACCCTAGGACGGCTTCCCGTGCCATGGCTGTTTCACTTATGCTCCTTGTGAAGGATGCAGCCCTCTGGCCCTCCCTGGTCCCTGCAGAAAAGATTTTCAGATGTAAGTGGTAACAAACAAGCAGCACCCAGCAGTGAGTGCCGTGGGGCTGCAAGGCTCTACACATACAGAGGTCCAAACACAAATAACACATGACCTAGCAGGAGCAGGAGCTCTGCTCCCATCCCTCGTGGTCACTGAAGACCATGGAACTATTCAAGAGTCCCTCTGGGCTCTATTACAGTTGCCAGGAATCCCAGAGCCCAAATCAAAGGCTCACTGTGAGAGGGTGACAGGCTGCTCCAGGAAATCTGGGAAGAGACCTTGCTTCTGAGTAACCTGGTGGCAGACATGACACGGCTTCTGTGGGAGCCGGAGGTGGTCAGTCTTTAAAGCACTGCTGTTGGAGCAGAAGGAGCAGCAGGCTTCCGGGGACTGCCGTTCAGACTTTCCCTCTCTGGAGCCACACCTCATGGGTGGCTGCATCTTGACTTTCCTTATAGAAAATGTGTGTTTAAATCATTTTGACCCCTGATGGCCAGTGGGTGTCTATGGATCAGTATAAATAACCACACCCCATCGAATGTTCAAAAGGCTGCCCCAGCATCCCCTTGATTTCATCAGCTCTTTCCAGGTCTTCCCTCTGTCATATTGTCTCATGCCTGAGGTTTGACTGGCTACAGACCCCCTCTGTAGAGGACAGAAAAGTGACAGAATCCCATGTCTGTGAGAGCCTTTCCTGCTTCTAATTAGATGTTTGAGGGTACATGAGGGATAGGTGTACACAGTACAGAGGGGGGGGGGAAGAACCGAGACTTGGGCTGCCCCCTCTCAGATTCCAGCTGCATCAGTGTAAGAAATACTTGCTGTTCCTTACATCATCATTGTTCCCAACCACTTGTCTGTCTGTACTTTCAGTTTCTTGTTTATGAAAGAAGAAACAGTCCAGCAATAACTACTGAGAGGTTGTAACTTATCAGAAAATAGAAGGTGACTCATGAGGAGATGATGGTTAGTGGACTACCCAGTGTGGCGTCACATGGTGTCTTTAGGATTTAGCCATGTGACTTGAAGCTCCTATGCTCAGTTCCAGACAGTGCTTAATTCAGTCTTCCTGCAGTCTGCCCTGGGCACTTCTGAAGGCTGCATTTGCTCTGCAGCCTTCAGAAGTGCCTCCTGGTGTGGTGGTCTGCGTGTTCCCCGTTCCCTCTTGGCATCTGCTTGTGTTGTGTTTGGCTAGAGCTCAGTGCTGACTTGTGGGTCATTACAGTCTGTAGTCCGCCTCCACTTACGCCAAACCACAGGGACCCTCAAGCATGAGAATTACTGAGACAGAAAGGTAATTCAGCAGCTTGACATTTGCTAAGGCACTTGAAGTCTTTAAAGTACCTAAGAGTGTTCAACCATCTGACTTCACATATTCCAGAACAGCACAAGTTATTGACAGCATCATTCCCACTGTCCACACAGCACTTAGGCAGAATGCTATCAATTATGTAAACAGTTTTATTTTGATCAGGAAGCTTTTTTCCCCTTTAACTTCACTCCAGTTTGTCCTTTTCTTCAAGCTCCTGGGAGTTTTCATTGTCATCTTAAAATAGACTTTCTTTTCAAAGTACTCAATAACACCGAAAGTTTTGTCACTATTTTTCTACTAAATTTTAAAATAATGGTACCAGAAAATGGATTTATTCTCTCATTCAGAAACTGGGCTTTGGAAAGAAAACAACTTAAATATATTATTTCTATGAAGGTGTGTAAGCCATGCTCTAAGGCAAACAGTATATAAGGACTCTGGTGGGGAACCTGTGGGCAGAGGGCACAGGCAGCCCTTTTCCATGGACCCCTACTCCCCCAGCTCTGCTAAAACACCTCCACTTACCTTGATTCTGCACAGTGTTGCACAAAGTGGACTTCAGAGAGTTTTCCATTTGGACCAAGGATTCCATAGCTAAAACATTTTAAACGCTGTGGACTCGGAATGCCTTGGCGGTGAAGAATGTGCCCAGTGTTCTGGCTTCCTTTCGATGCTGCAACAAACACCAAGAACAAAAGCACTTTAGGGATAAAAGCGTATTTGGCTTCCATCTCCAGGTCTCTATCCACTGAGGGAGTCAGGGCAGGAATCATGAAGGAACGCTGCTTATGGCTATGCTCAACTTTCTTATACAACCCTCTATCTAGATACAGAGCCATCTACAGTGAGCTGGGTCCTCTCTCACAGAGATGACCCCAGACCAGGCTGTTTAACAGAGGTCTTCTCTTCCTATGTTAATGATATAAACTAACCAGGACACCGAGCCTGTATACAAGGCCTTGGGTTCTGTTCTCAACACACACACAAAGATGAAAAAAAAAGCCCACTCTTCTAGAAAGTCTGAGGACTTTCCCTCTGTAGACAGTGCCGTTGATCATCACACCTCACATGTATGAATCCTCTCCTTGACACAAGTGCTCCTCAGACTACCAGAAGCCAACTTTCCATTCCATTTCTTGGATATTCCATTAAATTGTCATCCAACCTTGGAGCTGGGAATTATTTTCACCAACCTCTTTCCACAAATGCAAAAAAAAAAAAAAAAAAATTCAAAGACGTTAAATACTTGTCCCAGGTCACACCACTAGATAGTGAAATGCCAGGACTTCTCACCCCACATTTGAAGATCTTTCTTACTTTGTTTTTAAATCATATTTCTGTTTTACTTATGCCCAAACTTATACCAAATCAGTATTTTTTAAAAAATCATTCAAAAGTAAATCTTATCATCTTTCATCTCCTACTTTTAATATCCCAGCAGGCAAGGGTGGTGTAATAGACATGATTTCTTTGAGGATATTTTGGTCAGGAAGTCTATATTACTTCCCAGAAGGCTATAGAAAGATCTGACTCACTGATGCCTGCTGGGAAATTCCTTCTATCACACATTTAGCCGAGTGTCTCTAATTATTCCTTTCCCAGTGCCTTAAGGACATTGCTTGAATTTAAATACAGAGACCAGTCATCCTATCAGGTTTAGGCTCTCAGTATATTTGTACTATTACCCAGAGATAGGACTCCCCCAAAAAGTACACAAAGTTTATTGAGTCCATTCAGAATGGACCCAGTAACTGACAGAAATATTGGCCGCAAGACACAAAAAAGCTTAAAGAGAGCTGTAGGAATAGCTTGGGGAAATCACTATTTCTCTGTAGTGTCTAGGATTAACAAGCAGGCACATGAATTTAGACAACATTCCATCTCTGTCTTAGGAAAGGCTGATGGTCCTTCCCAGCATCAGTGTTAACACCCACAGCAGAGCTGGTTCAAAGAATCTTTATGAAGATGCTGTGTGGGTGAGGACAGCAAAGCAAGTATTAACCATCATCACTAAATGGATTGCTCTATACTGACTTCTCATCAGAAGGCTAAGGGAGCATAGCCTATCCCCAAACCAGAAGTGAGGATCCTTCCTGATGGAAGTTGAGGCCTCAGTCATGCCCATGAATGTGCAGGTAGCTCTGGGTGTGTGGAGCTCCCTTTGCTGTCTGCTTTAAATTCCTGCTGGGTGGTAAATGTCTGTGTCTTCATTGAGACGCTGATTTGCTTTATATTTGTTATGCCTTCCTCTAAAGGAATGAGGTTCTCAAAACAAACCTAGCAAAGGGGATCTAAACAAATTGTAAAGCAAAGCAGCATTGGAGGGGAGCCCTCTCAAGGGCTGTCATTTAGTATTTATGCTGAATGCTAAGAACAAGACTCCTCAAAGATTTCCAGGATACTTGGTGAGCCACTTAGAAAAATTACAGCCCAAACATTGAGTGGTTGATAGGACAATGGGGCTCTTGTTTATCGAGTCCTGTGCTGCTCCGTGGAAACACGTGTGTGGCCTATCCCAGCTGGATTAAATGATGGTACTGGCAGGGCCCAGCCTGGGTGAACGGTAGGGTCAAGAGTCAGAGAATGGAAATGAATGACTCCAACTTGTTGTGATACCACACTCCTGTTACCCTAGCACTGAGTGGCTGAGGCAGGAGGATCATGAGTTTGAGTCTAATCTGGCCTACATAATTTCTCACAAATAAGAACAGAGAGAGTTCATATTATGTTTCCCTTGAATTCAAGACAGTTCTAAGGAGAAGAAAATTACTGTTTTTAAACATGTTGAGATACATGAGTAAAGGCCTACCTGGTTGCATCCATTATTATCTAATTAATCCCAACCATCCCTTAAAGGGGAGGAAAAAACAGTCAATCATAGTCCTCTTATCGCAGTGCAGCATGGGAATCTGCTTGTCTCCTCTGTGTGAGCTGCTCTTTAATAGGTACTTCAGCAGCCTGGTAGTACAGGCCAAGGCCCAACTACTCAGGCAGGAGCTTTGGAGCTTCAAGAGCCACCTGGAGACCAGGCTAGCCTGGAATACTAGTAAGACCCTCTGCCAAAAAGAGGGCTAGAGATAGAACACAGTGGGAAAGTACTTGCCTAGCATAGCTGAGGCCCTGGGTCAATGCCCAGCACCACAAAGAGGAGAGGGGAGGGAAAGGGAAGCACATAATCCCTCAGCCCCTGCTCTAGCTCTCCCCTGACCACACCCTCCCAGGGGAGGTGTACATGGAATCTAGGGGCCAGGCCTTCCTCCAAATTCTGACTACCCAGATGAATGGCCCACCTCTTCTCTCAGCTCCTTCACGGACCTCTTCCCTAGGCCTGCCTTCCTCGGGCAGGTTCAGATGGAGTAAGCCAGACAGGACCCGAGGCAAGAAGGCCCCCTGTATTGTCATGTTAGGCCACATGCTTAATCTGATCCTGGCTTCACAACTCATTCACAGTGTAAATTTACCAAAGCAGGAAACAGAGCATGTTTGACCTGGCCATTTGGAGACAGATTTATAGTTTCCAAAGGTTTAGCCACCCTGTGTAGACCTCCAGTTGTGTCCTCCTGGGGATGGAAGCTACATCTTCACCTCCAGCCTCATCTCCTCAGCACCCAGTTCCGGCACATCCAAAGTGGAACTCATCTTTCCCAGATAATGCTACCGCTTCCTGTTTTAATGTGGGACACTTTCACCAGGAACTTTTCAACTTCCCATTTCAGATGTGGCAGCCTCGGCAATGTTAGATTGCGTTTGTCATCTGGCTTAGGAAAAACAGCATTCTGGTTTCTAGATTGATTGTAAAAGAATGTAGTCCACAAACAAAAGGCAAGCTGATTGCCATTTGTAAGCTCTCAGGGCATTTCTGCCACAAACATGCTCAACATTGTCACAGAAGCTAAAAGTGCAAAGATGAATCTCTCAAGAGCTTGCCTTTAAAGAACGTCCATTTTCAGAGGCGCAGCTGGGGAACAGCTTGATCACACCTAGTGGGGGTTACAGCAGGTGTCTGGGGGACAGTAGTTGATTAATGCTGGATTGTCAGATGTCCCAAATGTCCCCTAAAGTCTTCATCCCCAGATCCACACTATTTTCTTTACACATACTTCAGTGTCCCAACCTTCATGTCATCACAAAATGTCTTTAATAGAAGTGGAAGAGTGGGCTGGAGAGATGGCTCAGAGGTTAAGAGCACTGACTGTTCTTCCAGAGGTCCTGAGTTCAATTCCCAGCAACCACATGGTGGCTCACAACCATCCGTAATGAGATCTGGTGCCCTCTTCTGGCCTGCAGGCATATATGGAGGCAGAATGTTGTATACAAAATAAATAAATAAATAAATCTTTAAAAAAAAAAAGTGGGAGAGTTCAGAGGGACAGTGGGAGAGACTGACCCTTCCCACATTGTCCACCTCTGACCTCTTTTGAAATTCTGTAGACATGCAGCCCCTGACTCCCAACCCTGACCTCTTCTCAACAGTCAGGACTTTCTCCTGTGCCCAGAAGACAGAGAATTGAGAAGCGCTCTCTAAATTGAAAGATACACGCCATGTATTAACAAGTGGAAAAGCATATTATACAGTCACGTGGTCGATACCATCCAAAGTTATGTTGATGTGTTTGTATATTACTATGCAGCTTGACATGTCTGTTAGAAGGAACTAAATACCCAAGGGCCTCAGTCATAGAATATTTTCAGAGGTTATCTTGAACACGATTGTGGATAGTTTTGGCCTTTTTGTGCTTTAATTTCTTTCTTTTTTTTTTCCGGGGGGGTGAGGCGGGAGTTGGTTTCAAGGCAGGGTTTCTCTGTGGCTTTGGAGCCTGTCCTGGAACTAGCTCTTGTAGACCAGGCTGGTCTCGAACTCACAGAGATCCACCTGCCTCTGCCTCCTGAGTACTGGGACTTAAAGGCATGCGCCACCAACGCCATGCCTTGTGCTTTCATTTCTATGAGTTTGTTTTACTTTTAGAAACTAGAGATGTACGTTTCTTCTTCAGGCTGCGATTGTTGGTAGAACTGAGTTGTTCAGAATCATGGCCAGAAGTCCCTAATTTCCTGCTGGCTCTCAGCTTCTGGAGGCTACTGATGCTCTTTTCCACAATCCCTTCCGTCTCCATCATAGTTAACTCCTTTATGTCAGGTCTCTCTGATGCTTCAAATTTACCTTCTCCTTCTATCAGCAGCCAGGGGGGGGAAAAAAAAAACTGCTTTGAAAGGGCTCTCTGTGCGATTGGGTTAGGCCCACTAGGTAATCTCTCTTTTGATTAACTCACAGTCAAGTAAACTTAATTACATCACCAGAACCCTTTTTGTCCTGGAAGTTAATGTAATCATAAGTGATATCCCATTATGCTTACCAGACTTGACCACAATTATGGAGAGAATATAGAGAGCACAGGCGTGGCAGCTAGAATCTTGCCTAACACCGTGTGTCTACTTCTTACAAAGTCTCCCTTGAAATTTACACATGAAATTGGGAGTATCCCCTAAAGTCCTCAGCATCCCTCCCACCTCTTTCCAGGGGGCAGAGATCTCAGAAGAAGGTGGACCCAAACAGAGTGAGTCCAAAATGTGTTTGTTTTTGTTGATAGCATACATCTGCCTCTCTGTCTTTCTGTTTTCCTTTACGGCCAATCCCAGGCTGGGAGTCTATAGGACCAATGATCACTCTGTCACTCACTGATGCCCATACTCATCTCTGACTCTCTCACGTGTAGTATGACATCGCTGGACACTCAGGAGATGGTTACAACATTAGCCTTGTTCCAGCTAACAAAATCCCCAAAGACAATAAGCAGAGACTGGAAATTCTGAAGGTAAATACATTCTATTCCTTCTGTATCATGAGAATCTCTATTGGATAAAAGCAAGAAGGAGTCACTGAAGAAGCAGTAGATAAATTATATACTTTCAGACACTGAGTAGAGACCATCTTTTGTGTTTAAATTCCCTTTCCCACCAACTAAATTTAAGTTTTCCCTGTGTGTTTTCAGTATTTTGTTGGGTCTGAGCATCTAACATCAGAGCTTCTCCCAGTCAGACGGCCATGCTCAGTAGTAAGGAAAAAATAGCTCTTTTTAGGGTACTCTGTATTCCAAATCTCATAGTTCTCTTAGTACTTGTGAATGATAAATTCAGTTTCACATACTTAAATCTGCAGTAGACAACATGATTTTACCCTTTTGCCACCAGAAACAGTGTTCAGCATCACAGATTAACTTGTGTACTAGAAATTCAACCCGTTCCTTCTTTTTCTCCTGCATCTTGCCCTTCTTCTGGGTGATACCATGTTACATACATATTTTCTTGCTTTAAGTAGAAGGTTGAATTTTAAAAGTGTCCATTGTGAACATTTGGGAACACTGCCTGTTTCTAAGGAAGCTAGCCCCAATGGTACTCTGTTGTCACTTAGTGTGTCAATCAAAAGGCTGGCACTCTGTCAATAGAAAACTTACCATGTTTATGAAAATGAGTTGCTCACCCATGGTTTCTGTGCCCTGATTCTTACTTCCAGACCATGCATGCCCACTCTCAGTTCTGCATGAGTGGGGACCATACCCTCGAAGGTACAGAACATGCCATCAAGGACATTACCAAAGAAGAAGCTGATGAATACTTTGTCATCATTTTAAGTGATGCAAATCTGTCTCGATATGGAATAAATCCTGCCCGGTTTGCCCAGATCCTAACAAGTGACCCTCAAGTTAACGCCTTTGCCATTTTTATTGGTTCTTTGGGGGATCAAGCAGCCAGGTAAGCATTGTCATAGCAGACAGTAGGTATAATAAATATATGACATGTGTTGTTTCTCAGACCTCAGACTGAGGGGCTGGGGAGGGCAGGTAAAACAGGGTCTAGGAAGTCTAATGTTATTCTTGGGATGCACAATACCCTGGCTTGTTTGGGCAAGCAATCATAATTTGATGAACATGATGCTCTAGGGTTTTTTGGACAAGAATTTATTATTTTAATTATTTTATAAAATAAATAATTACCAAATTGATTTACCCCTAATAGGTTATACAGTATTTTATAGGTTAGGTACTTTATAGAACCCCCCCCCAAGCCCAGTCTAATCAGTTTGTGTTCAGATCATATTCAAGTCAGTAAATATAGAGAGCTGTAGCTCAGTGGTAGAACATTTGCCTAGCATGCATGAAGCCCCAGGTTAGATCCATAGTATTGCCAAAAAATAAAAAATAAAGGAAACCAACAATGGTAAATTTCCTAGCATAACAAAAATTGTATTCATCTATATGTAATATGTGTCTGTTTGGTGTGTGTAAACAGACATTGTCTCAGTCACTATTCTGTCACTGTGAAGAGATACTATAACCAAGGCAACTCTTATAAAGCAAGCATTTAATTGGGTTGGGGGCTTGCTACAGTTTCAGTGGTTTAGTCTGTGACCATCATGACAGGACGCAAACAGGCATGGTGCTGGAGCAGGAGTGGAGAGCGATCTGAGCCTATGGGCCGTCCTTATTCAAACTACCACAGACATATAGAGACTTGCATGAGTGTGTGCATACATAGCCTCATAAGCAAACTTCAATAAGGGACATTAGTGTACATTTAGACATGTGTGTATATATAAGCATACATGTATATGCCTACATATGAATGTATGTATGTATGTAAATCTATGTCTCTTACTAGAGAGATAAGTAGGTGAGACACCTTAGACACAAATGAAGACTCTGTGTGTGTGTGTGTGTGTGTGTGTGTGTGTGTGTGTGTGTGTGTGTGTGTGTGTAGTTATATGTTATAGTGAACATGCTGCATGATAACTGTAGGAAATTTATAGTCAGACAATAAGTGCCTCTGGGATAACCCAAAAGGAGAGGCCAGGAAACACCGTCCCTAACTTACACACACTAACAGAAAGCATTCCTGGTTTGTGTGTTTGCCTAAAATACTCATAACAGGCAGAAAACACAACTGAAAGTGTATCTCAGAAAAAACCTATCCAATCTTACAAATAAAGGGCCTGCTTTTCCTTCTGCCTCTACGTGCAGGAATCTATGGTACAGACCCTCATGAACCACGGAGGATCCAGCCCCTCGGATGCTATGGCATCCACAATGAGCGTGAGAACAGACTGGGTATAGGGACTCATGGTCACTTGGTGCAACTGACTGCACACACTTCCCCCACTTTTATGTGTTAGGACTTCACATTTTCTGGAGCCTTCCTTTCCTCAAAGCCTTCTCTGTCCACATTTCCCCAGCACCAGCCCAGCATTAGGCAGGCAGCAAGCTCATCAAATGCTGGCTGAGCTGAGATGGGCATTTTTTTCTTTCTAGTGAACAGATCCTGTTGGAATACTTAAGAATGCACAATAATACCCTTGTGGTTTCCTGGGGAAATGGTCCAACATCCACTGGCAAAAGACACAGTACAGACTTAGCTGGTCTGCCCGGCATGCCAAATACATGATCCTACACAGAGTCGCTGACTTTTATTAAATGTCATTCCAAAAGCAAACTTCATTGGCACAATGAAAGACGGTGTTCTTTTCAATATATCTGTCTTGCCGTCTTATTGCCTTCAAAGATGGCCTTTTGTTCTGAATGATAAATTGACATTTAAAGAAAATTACCACGAGCCTGCTCAACCGTCAAAGCAGTAGTTGGCTAAAGCAGATTGCATTTCATATTATGTGCTGAGGAGGAAGGAGAGCCCCACTTGGGGACTTGACTGTGCAGCGAGTTGGAGACCCATTTTCTAAGGAAGTACAGTGTGAGCTTTTAGAAGTACAGTGTGAGGCTGTGTTACTCAGCCAGATGCAGGTGAGCTAATTCCAGATGGGCCCCTCGGGCACCGTCCTATCAAGGGACTATAACGTAGCAGGCATGAACCAACAGCACTTCAAAACCACTCATTTTCTCCCTGAGAAGATCTTCCCTTTGGGCTCACTGCTTTCCTTGCCTTTCTCCCTGATGCTTCCCCAGACCTGTCATTGTTTAGTGACAGCCAATTCAATTGCAGGCAAGGTATGAGAAAGTGAAAACATGCTTTTGTAAGACCCATTTTGATGCTGCAGCTGGCCTGCCCATGCAGGGCAGGGGTTGGAATGGGAGCCTCCATTTGCAATGGTGATTTCCTTCCCTTCCTCTCAGGCTTCAGAGAACTCTGCCAGCTGGCCGGTCCTTCGTTGCTATGGACACCAAGAAGATTCCTCAGATTTTACAACAGATCTTCACCTCCACCATGCTGTCCAGTATCTAAGAAGCACCCTTCACCGCCCCAGGACTGGAAGCAAGATAGCAGTAGAAAGAATTCTGAAGAGACAGCAACCAAGCCAACCTGTGCCATGGCCGGACGCTGCTGTCCAGCAGTGAGCAGACTTGTAAATGGAAATGTACTCGGGAAGGGCTGGAGGGCCGAAAAGGAAATGGGGTTGACCTGCATTTCTTAAAAGGTCAGGGTTGAAGGAAGTAGGTGCAGGAACTACGGGGCTTGGTCTGGTTCCAAACCTAAAGGATAAAAAATACCCACTTTTGCCTTAATATGTCATCTGTTGCCAGATGCCATCCCAGAAAGCCAACCCTTCACTAAGGGTAAGTCTGCAAGCCCCACCCAACATGTTCCTGTCTACAATTATTTTTACTTTCTCTCCACTGTGTATTGCCCAGCAAGTAACAATTTCAGCCTTTAACCCACTGAAAAGCCTTTGAGCAATAGGACTTTATGAGATGTTAGATTCTCTCAAAAATCCCATTCTCTTGACTGAAGGAACCAAAAGGTCCTTAGGGGGCCTGCTCAGATAACAGAGAGCAAGTGTCCTACTCTCCCTGCTGCCCAAGTTCAAGGATAAAGATCTGCTTTTAGTGCTTTCCCAGAGTTCCACAGTGGACTACACGTGCCTGTCCAAATTACATCAATGAAGGTAGCAAATGCTGGTAAGGAAGGTGACGTCTGGCGGATTACACAAAGTTAAAAGCAGTATGCTTGACAAATGCTAACTGGAGATTTCTTTAGGTTTAACTAAAGAAAAATAGACTTTTTAGCTAAATTCTCTTTCAAAGTGAGAATTTTCAAGATCACATGTTCCAACAGAAGTCCCATAAACCGTCTAATAAAATGTTCCTCTTCACAGCTGGCGATGAAGTCAGAAGTGCTGGGGGCACCATTACGTGTGGGCTTACTTACTGTGAGCTGGAAAAACTAATCTCCTTGATGATGTTGGCCTAGCCATGTACACTGCCATTGGACAGGCCTGTAAATTTATTTCGTTTAATTATAGGACAGAAAAATATCACCCATTCCTTCCAACGCCCACCTCCTGTTCATCAGTTGTCAAAGAAATAAAAAGAAGTTGATGCCCAATATTGTGTTACCACCCCGGGTTTTCATGCTTTGTTTTTCTAGTCACATGCTTGTTCTGGGTGCTTGCTTATCCCAAAAGGCACCAAGTTCCAACTCACCAAGTGCCTTAGAAATGAAGTCGTGTCATTAATAATCACATTTGCCGATGACTTACTGTCCATTGGGAATCTGCTAAATGGTTCTGTGCGTTATGTCCCTCCGTTCTCACGGTTTATACGAGAGCACTTTATACTGATAAAGTGTCATTCATCGCTCTCACAAGATTCTTCATCATAGACTTTTGATTATCCATTGAACTGTTAGTATCACTTTACAAAGACAGACATGGAGGCTTAGAGGTACCCATGGTCACAGGCAGGTAGACAAGGCTAGATGCCCCTCCCCTTTTGAGGGTTCGAGTGAGTGAGCCCCTCATCCACGTCATAAGCTGCCCTTCCCTGGCGGCCTCCACTGCCTCCCTTTCTTCCAGGCTGACTGTTGTAACCTGTCTTTGTTTCCTAGAGCCTCCTTCCTAGCCCTTGTCCTCATAAGTCCTATCAGGCACTCAGAGGTGTGGGGACTAGGGCACAGGACTTTTCTGGAAAGGATCTTGTAAGTGCTCCTTTTTTCCTGGCTACAGCTGTGAGCCAAGGAAATGCCCATAGAGGGGCTGCTTAGCCCAAGGTCACTGCCCCCAGCAGCCTTTGGAAGTAGCATACCACAGTAGCTCAAGATGTAGGCCCTTCACAAATCTCCACACAGAGCCCGAGTAAGCAGAGCCATTCTTTTTTAAACACGGAAAGAATGTTCTCCAGTAATTAAGTTTCCCTTTCCCACTAGGCAGACATCCTTTGCAATTGTTCTTTGAAAGAGAAAATAGACTTTTGTGTTTTCTTATTTGTAAAAGGAGAAGATGAGGGGAAAGATGCTTTGCTTTCACTTCTCAGGGTACCTAAGCCATGTGTGCATTTATTATTAAATGTACTTAATTATAGGCCGCTCTGAGCTGTTCCCAGGCCCTCATTAGAGCCAGGACGTAATAATAACTGCACTGTGTACCCGCAGGGTATGCACTGAAAGACATCCAACCCGAGGCTCTCTTGCAAGCCCCCTGCGGACCACTGAGAAGGTTCATTGTTAGTCCTGAGCGGCCAGGAGGAATGAGCACCGTGAATAGCCACAGTCCATGGTGTGTGTTCCCCCCGGAATCCTTTGTGCCCCCAGTAAGATGACCTCATCACAGATGGGGTGACTTGAACACAGCCACAGAAGTAGGTCAGAGCAGGAGGATTTGAAGGGAGCAGCAGAGGGGAATGAATCATTTAATTCTTTACCCCCTTTCTTGGGAACCCTGGGAGGAGGAGAAAGCCATTGGTGCTGGAGGATTTTCTCTAAACCAACCCTGAGGCTCCGTAGGCCATTCGAAGTGGGTTCTGAACACAGGCTGGCTAGAGTTCCCTAAAGACCAGCCCCAGAGAGCCCATCTCCCCTGCACCTGGCTCCTTCCTGGGCCTGTCAGGCCAGCCAAAGTGAAATTCCTCAGTGAGCACAGTACAGAACAGAGATGCAGAGTGAGGGAAACAAAATGGTTGCTTTATCCTTGATCTGTATTCACTTCCAGCAAATGCATTTAGAAGAGTAATCCCCCAAATCCTAAGCCAGTCTCCCCTACATGGGCAACCCCTTCTGAAACCCCATCTCTGGTATAGCTGCCATCCACTTTAAAATCCAAGTGATAATATATACAGTGTAAGCATACTTAGATGGACAATGCTGTGTCATAAAGATCTAACCCACTGCCTTGATCTTCTAACATTTGCTCTGGCAGAACTACTAGAGTCTGATAGCAGAGGGAATTCATAACCAGTTCCAACTAGAACTGGTCTGAAAAAAGGGTCTAGCCCCTGATTGGCTATTAACTACCTGTGTAAACTTGAACTAGTCATTCTGGGCCTCGCTGGAGTTAATTCAATGCCATAATAAAATGTTTGGAGAAAATGATTATTAAAACTACAGTCCTATGTTCGTTACTCGTTTATGTAGTGAGGTGACTTGTCTTGTCCCAGCCTCCTTGTGAGAGCCACACCGCTGCCATGTAACCTATGTTCCCAGAACCCCACGAATACTTAGCAAATGGCAGCCTGTCTCCCAGCACAGGCACTGGGCTCCTGCATCATCTGTCCCTTCACAGTACTGCCGGAAGATTGTAAATATTCCCTTACATGCCCGTCAGTAAAATTACACAAAGCATCTTTCCCCAATGTGTAAGAGCTCTGCCTATTGCATCAAACTTTGCACAGTAAGAGTGTGTATTTGCACAACGAAAGCCAAAAGGATCAGGGATTGGAAGGCCACTATAACCTGCTGACTCTGGTGGCTCAGCTGAACAATGCCCAAGTATGTGTGTGTGTATGCGCACATGTGTGCACACCTGTGTGTGCCATGTGGAATCCTGACAACAGTCTGCTCCAGAGGTGGACCATGCCTGTCTAACACCTCAAGTTGAGAAGGATTGGGCACTCCTTGGAGCCTGGGCACTGTCTGAGGCTTCCACCTTCAAACACAGACCGTCTATTCATGCACACGTCCTTTGGAGTGCCAGGGTTATGTAACTTTGAACTTGAGTAGTGTTTGTGGTATTTGGCCACTCAGAGCAAAGTACAGAACTCTTTTAAGGTGGTTTAGATCCTGGGGGTGGTGAGAACATGACATTCTGCTTCAAGAAATCTTATCAAGGGGATAAAGCTGTCCCTTTGTAAGGTTGTCCCTCCCCTGTGACCCACAGGCACCAGACACCACAGGCTTTGGTGAAAGTATTTGGGAGTGGCCAGCGTGTTGATAAACTCAGAGTCCAAAGATGGTGACGTGGCTGTGGAAGAGTCTCAGGGCACAAGGCTTTATTACAGTTAAATACAGATGGAGGGTAATAACAGTAGCTGAACTAGACCTGGAACTGAAAGGGAACAACAACGCTGAACATCCTAGAGCAGGTATGCTCTGCATGAAGGTCTGAATACGGTGAGAACATAGGAACCTGACAGGATGCTCCAGGTAGTTCTTCTCATGACACCAGGCCATACATGATGCCTTTCTGACTGAAAGTTGAGGAAAATGAAGTGTATTTACTCAGAGGACATAAAAGTTGGGCTTTCTCGTGCTTGGACATTTACATTTATAAGTGCAGATGCTAATTTAATGACATTGCCAGTTCATTCTAGCTCTAGTAATTCTTCTATCACTGGACCTCCAGGATCATGAATCCTAACAAAGCTGGCTGGTCCATGTCCTTTTACAGAAAAAAAAAAAAAAATTACAGACCACATGAAAACAACAATACCTGTGAACACTTCTGCACCATCCTGACAAACCAGTGCCAGAACTGGGAAACAACTGGCTTAAATAGCCTTGGCCTCACCTCCTGTTGGTGATTCTCACAGAGCCTGCTGGTACTGAGAAAACTAAGGGGCTCTGCATGCACACACACACGCACACACACACACACACACACACACACGCTCTCGCACATGCGGATGATAAGTGGGGAAGGCAGGAGGGTTAGTTAATGTAGGTACTAGGCTGAATGATAATGTTGCTTGTTAAGGTGTTGACAGAGAAGGTGTCTCCATTGGGTAGGTTTCCTTTAGTGGTCTGAGACTTCTGAACAACTCTGTTCAAGGCTGATGGAGCAAACTAGCACATCCATTACAGACTCACAAACAAAGATTTGGTCCCAAATGTGGAGTTCCAGAACTAAAGAATCTTTCTCTCTGTGACCTTTCTGGAGACTGGAAGGGAAGGGCAGGCTCTCAGCGGCAGAGGCGGAGGGCTCTAACAGCCCCCTCAGACCGCCTGAAAGCAGACATTCAGTTGCTTGGCTAGAGTACAGCTCCACACAGCTGGCCTGGCTCTGCCCCAGCATCCGAAGTCTAGCCTTAGAGGGGCATTGTCTCAGCAAGAAGGATGCGCTTTCAGAAGACAGATCTCCCTGCACAGCCATCCATCATACACTTCTTAGATTCTTTTTTCCGCAAGCTTTCCTCTAGCATGGGGTGAATTAAAAGCCAGAGGGACTGTGTGGGGTGAGGACAGAAGGGGATATGTTAGTTATTTTTGTGTCGTGGTGGCTAAAATACCTGAGACAAACAGTTCAACAGAGGAAAGGTGTGTCTGGACTCGTGGTTTCAGGGGGTTTCATTCCATCCTGATGGCTCAGCCAGACCATGGCCCCAGGACAGTGTGGTAGACCAGGAAGCAGAGGCCACAGCAGGAATCAAGCAAGTGGCCCACTTCCTCCAGGACAAATTAGATGTGGTGGGGAAGAGCCAAAGTGGTTTTAGGTGGGCAGGTGACATTCCAGAACTACATTTATAAGTCCCTGGAGGGGTAACTACAGGCAATGAGGTAGCTGACTAAGCAAGAAAAAAAGGACAGGAAAGATTAATCTCTGCATGCTTGTGGAATATCCATGTGTATTGGCAGGTGTGAGGGTGGCAAGGGGAGAGTTGTAGGCCAGAAGTCAATGAGTCAATGTCAGGTGTCTTTCTTCATTGCTCCCTTCTTTAGTTTTTGAAGCAGGAACTGGCGCTCACAGATTAGCTGGACCATAGCTGGTCAGCACCAGTCTCCACCCACAACCCTGGGTTATAACAGTGCACCACCACGCCTGACTTTTCACATGGGTGCTGGGGTAAATACATGTCCTCATGCTTGCATACCACCCAATATGCCACTTCCACAACCCATGGGCTATTTTTTTTTTTTTTTAGCTGATGTTAATTTTTTGGAGGCATCTGATCCTTTTATTGCTAAGAAACTGTCATAAAACCATGTTTTTGTAAAAGGCTGGTTACAGAAACTTGCTGTCACGTGACAGCAGATGCCTGAGATACCCAAGGCAGAAGAATCATGAATTAAAGGTCAGCTAGGGCTATGTAATGAGTTCCAGGTCAGCCTGACCTATAAAGCAAACCTGTCTCAACAAGACAGCAACCAAACTCACTAAACATAGGAGCACGGTGGCAGACTACTTTCAAAACATATATGATATACTTGTATGAAAATGTCTTTATGTAACACAGTACCATGTACAATGAATATATACAATGAGAATTTAAAATATAAAACCCAAAAGTATTTCTGTATCCAGGAGACCCCATGGAAGCAAACTTCTTTCTCTCACTAGACAGGAGGAGAATGCTACAATGTTAACAGGCCCACACTGATTTGGCCCAGTCTTTACCAGGATAGAATGTGGGAATTCGTATCCAATGGGGCTCACATGGGCCCTGCTTCTGTAAGGGAAGTGGCTTCCTAGGGAGTATGAGGAATATCTGAAGTCTAAGCCTAAGATGCCATCCATGTCTGCACAGGCAGGGAACATGTGAAAAGTAGCATCACCAACAGGAGGTGAGGCCAAGGCTATTTAAGCCAGTTGTTTCCCAGTTCTGGCACTGGTTTGTCAGGATCCCTTCTGTACACTGTGTGGATATATGCCGCTATGATTGGTTTAATAAACAAGCTGATTGGCCAATAGCTGAACCGGATAAAGTTAGGTAGGAAAGCCAAACTGAGAATGATGGGATGAGGAAGGGCAGAGTCGGAAGAGTTGCCAGCCAGATGCAGAGGGAACAGGATATGAATGTGCCATGCTAATACAGGTACCTCCCGTGGCAGAGCATAAATAGAAATATGGGTTAATTTAGATGTAAGAGTTAGCTGGTAACAAGCCTGAGCTATTAGTCAACCATTTGTATTACTAAGAGTCTCTGAGTGATTATTTGGGAACTGGTGTGCAGGAGAGAAACATCCAATCACATTTGACCCTAGCCTCCATGGTCTGGGCAAATCAGAGCAGTCATGGATATACAGCATGCTATCCCATAACTGTTGCCATATGTGTCTTCCCTATTCTGGGGAATAAAGGCAGACACCAAGTCTTGTTTGTCTTTGGCTGACCCTGCAAAGGTGATGAATATGTTTTTAGTGACTGGATGGCTGTGGGATGACGAGGTGCCATGGCCTGGGAGACAGAAATTGTGCTGGCAAAAAAAAAAAAAAAAGTAAGATTTGGATGAAGATTGAGGGACTTCCTGAGGAAGAGAGCAAGGAGAGAATTTGAGCAGAAGCCTAGTCTTGGCATGCTCTCGGAGGCAGCTGGGAGGCAGGCAGTTCTCCCTCTCTAGCTGCCACAAATTCTTGCCCCAGCCAAGAATTTTTAAGCAGCCTCTCAGAGGCTCCAGGCCAGCCTTCCAGATGCCCTACTGCTAACCCTGACTGGCCAGGGGTGAAGTGGGAGGCAGCGAGGCAGCCCAGGCCTGCCAGGGTCCCAGAGTAATGATAGCTCAATAGAAGCCTTCAGGCTGCCTCATGCTGTGACTCTTTTGTTTTGCTTACATTTCACTGTCTCAAAAATAAGTGGAGACCTTTCTTCCCCAGGATTACAAGTTGAATTTGGTGATGAAAGGGTTTGTGTTGTGCAGAGGGAACTCTCAGGGAAGAGCTTGCACATTTGCAAGTATTTTGGAGAAAAAAAAAAATGGCTTGCTCTATGGCAGGAGGGAGGGAGAGAGAGAAAGAGGGAGAGAGAGAAGGAAGGAAGGAAGGGAGGGAGGGAAAGAAAGGAGACAAGAAAGGAAAGGAAAGAAATTAGTGGGAAAGCCCAGCCTTTGTGAAACTGCCTGGGAACCCTTGACTAGGTCACCATGTCTGCCAAATGTTCTCACCATCCACACATCACAGTAAGACTCTAAACTCAATAAATCTCTAGAAGACTTAGGAAAAGATTACTTGGCTCATATTCCAAAACCCAGGTGAAACTATTATTCACTAACTCACTTTACAAAGACCCTGGTGCAGCAGGTAACAGTAAATTGGAAGAAATGGACAGAAAGATGATGAATGGGTGGACGGATGGACAGTGGATAGATGATGATTAGATGTGTGGGTGGATGGATGGAATTTGAATGGACAGATTATGGTTAGGCATGCAGGTAGACATATGGATGAATATATGAGTGAAAGGATATGTGGATGGATGGATGGGTGTGTGTGTGTATGGATGGATGGATGGATGGATAGATGGATGTGTACATGGACTAATGTTTATGAATGTGTAGATAAGTAGATGCTAAATGTCGGGCAGGGGAATGGAGAGATGAGCTGAAGAGGAGAAAGTTTACCCTGTTTAAGACTTCAGGGAAGTATATTCCTGGGCCTCTTATTAATACCCATGTTAAGGTAACAGTCAGGAAGCAGAAGAGGAGTTCCACTTTTAGGCCAAGCAAATGCTATCACATCTTCCTAAGTGGCTCCACGGGCCACCCCAGTGCAGTCATGGGAATGCTGAGGAACCACCTGGAAATGATTTCACCAAAAGAAGACAGAACCAGACACACAAGCTTGAGACTGACAAAATCTTCATAGTGACAGGGTCAAACATGGTTGGGTCACTTTGAGATGAATGTGTGTCCAGGTCAGTCACTAGTGATAGCAGACACCCAGCTCACTGTGTCCAAAGCACCACCAGAAGAAGCCATTCTTCTCTGAGGACCTGACACAGTTCCCAGGGGCCCATGCTGCTAGAAAGGCTCAGAAAACTTAATGCATGCCCCTAAGCTCATGGCACTGAAGTCAGTCGGCAACTCCTATATTAACTAGTTTTATGTCATGGGGAAGTTTTTCCCTGACATTTTTTGTTGAAACACCATAACATTCATTCTTTTAAAGTATGCAATACAGCAGTTTGATATATATTCAAAAATTATGTAAACATCACCACCGTCTAATTCCAGAGTATTCTCATTGTGTCCAGTGGAAACTCCATACTGCATAGGAATCTTTCTGTTGCTCCTTCCCCCTTCCCTGGCACCACAGGTCTACTGTCTGTGGATTTCCCTGTCTGGACATTTCATATAAATGACTTCATACGATATAAGCTGCTTTCATCTACCATAATGTTTTCAGACCGTTTGTGCTGTATTTATTATTCTTTTTTATGGGCAAGTAATATTTAATTGTATGAAAGTATCACATTTTGTTTATCCACTCTTACAGGAATGGATCTTTGGCTAATACAAAGAACGTCCGTGTATAAGTGAACATGTGTTTTGAGTTATCTTGTGTACAGAAGTAGGAGAGGAATTTCTGGGTTACATGATGACTCTGTTTAATGTTTTCAGGAACTATTCAACTGTTTTCCAAAGGAGTTGTACTACCCTATGTTCCCACCAGTGTAGGAGGCTTCAGTCTCTTTGACCCTTGTCAACAAGATCTCTGTCTATTTTACTACAATCATCTTAGTGGGTGCTCAGTGGCATTGTACTGTCATTTTAATTTGTTATTTCCCCAATGGCTACTAATACTAATTATCTTTTTAAATGCTTATTGGCCATTTGTATATTGACTTACTTAACACATAGACAGTCCTGGGTATCTTAATTCCCAACAACATAGACACAGGAGTGTATTTTTCTTTGGAGAAATGCCTATTAAGATATCTTCCTGTGTCTAATTGGTTATGTATCTATTATTAAGTTACAAGAATTCTATGTACAATCTTGATACTAGACCATTATAAATGACTTTCAACTAGTTCAAATACAACCCCATTCTGTGGGTTGTATTTCCACTTTTTTTGTTTTTTTATGTAGACGGGGTCTCATACTATAGCCAAAGCTGACCTGAAACTCATTGTTGTAACCCAGGTTGGCGTTGAACTTACAGCAATCCTCCTGCCTCAATCTCCTGAGTGATGGTATTTTTCTTAGGGTTTCTATTGCTGTGGAGACACCATGACAAGAGCAACTCTTATAAAAGAAAAACATTTAATTTGGGTGACTTACAGTTTCAGAGTTTCAGTCCATTAGCATCATGGCGGGACATGGCAGCATGGAGGCAGACATAGTGTTGGAGAAGGAGCCGAGAGTTCTACATCTTGGTCCACAGGCAACAGGAAGTGATTGGTCTACCACACTGAGAGTAGCTTGAACAAAGGAGACCTCAACGCCTACCCCCTACTTCCTGCTCCAACAAAGCCACGCCTCCTGATAGTGCCACTCCCTGTGGAGGGCATTTTCTTTCCAACCATCACAGTATTACAGGTGAGAATCACTTCATCCGGCTTGTATTTTCACCTGCTTGATAGTGTTTTTGGTGCTTTTGCTTGTTTGTTTTTTCTAAGATGTAGTTCTAGCCATTCTAGAACCCACTATGTAGGCCAGGTTGACCTTGACCTCAGAGATCTACCTGCTTCTGCCTCTCAAGCCTGTTTTTACTTTTCAAAAAGTTTGAGACAGAGTCTCCATAATCTATCTCAGCTGTCCTTGAACCTTCTCTAGAGACCCAGTGAGCCTTGAACTTATGATCCTCTTGCCTCAGTCTTTCAAGTAACTGTGATCCTCCAGGCCACACTAAACTGGTCCACTTCCAGTAAACACCATGAAGCTCATAGCTCTAACTGAAATATGGACAGGTTGTTGTTGCTGCTTTTAATAAACACCCTCCAGACTTCTGAAATCTTTGTTTGATTTCCAAGGTTCTGAAACTTTAAATCTAACCATGTTTTGCCTATCTTCTTGCTTTTATGTAGACTGAGGTGTTGGAAGGCCTTTAGTACACACACACACACACACACACACACACACACACACACACACACACAGAGAGATACACACATAGCAAAGAAAGTCTTGTATGTTTCCATTCCCTTAACTAAAATGAATTCTTCTAGCCATGGTTTGAGATAATTACGGTAATGTGACAAAGCACCTAATATCACTTGGTACTGGTAAGTACTGAGGAAAGTTTCTGTCACCAGATAAAAAGGAAGGAAGTGGCAATGAGTGGACAGTGGCTACCTAGCCATGGTCCTCAGAAGTCCTCAGAATCCCCAGCTCATACCCAGACAGTCTCCCAGCTAGCCCCAGCACTACCTGACATTCAATGCCCCATTCTCCAAGTCCTCCCTCTGTACCTGTCTCTCCTTGTCAAAACTAGCTTTTCCCAAGTGCCAGTCCCTGCTGGGTGCTGGTGTGTTCATTCCTGGTGTGTTTACCCCCAGGTAAGTGAACCCAGGGATACTCACAACACTGTGAGGTACACAGAACCACAGTCACCCAGGCCACAGCCAGCTTGGGTGGAGGCATAAGAACCATCCCTTTCACACTTACACAGGCTCCATCACCTGCCCTCAGGCAGCCCTGGTTGAGTGGACTTCTGTTGACTTACAAATGGTTCTTGGCAGATTAAAGCTGAAAGTTACCCATTCTGTGTATCAACTGGAAACATTAATTGAATAATTTTTTGTAAGCCTCTGCATGCAGCTTCTGTGCACGTCACCTGAGGGCACCCAAGGCCCTTGTCCCAGTGTCACCTACGCCCTGCACTGCAGTTGGCCTTACCTCCTGATTGATTCCACATCACTCTCCCCTCTGACATCTAGTCCCTCCCTGTCTGCTCACCTTCAAGGCCATGGATCCCAAGAGAAGACTTCCCATGAAGCTTTGCTTCAGGAAGTAGCTACCGAGCATTTGCTACGTTGCAGGCACTCTCCTGGCTTTCTCTTTAGGGAAATACATTCTAGTGACAAAAGCCAGCAAATAAACAAGGTCAACAAATAGTGTGTGGTCATGACAAGCTTCCAGAATGAAAAAAAAGAGGGTCAGACTTACATTGAGGGCAATTGCTTTAAATAAGGTACACAGGGAGGCCCCTGAAAAGATAATTGAGGGAGCTGGGGAGATGACTGTCAGTAAAGTACCTGCCACAAAAGCAGGAGTACTTCCCAGCTCCCCAGAGCCCACATAAGAAGCCAGGCTCTGGATGTGCACTGGGGGTGGACAGGGCAAGGGATGGAAACAGTGGAGCCCTTGAAGGTCACTGTCCAGCCAGCCTAGCCAACCAATAAACTTCAGGTTCAGCGAGAGATCGTTTCTCAAAAAGTAAAGGTTGATAGCAATCCAGGAAAGAAGCTCTGAGATGCCATATTACTTTGAAAGGGTAGTGCAGGCTTCTAGCTTAAGAACATGATTTGGACACACTCTACCAGAGAGAAGCCATGCCTGTTACTGGAAACCTTACCAACTACCCAGGGCTAGTGAAGTCATGGATCTCAGAGGAGAATCTATAACCACCACTTTACTAAACCAGCATAATGCCTAATTGCATTCTAAGTACTTGTTCTTATACCCACAGATAAGTGTAGTCCTCACCCCTCATCAAGGAAACTTCTCTTTGTGACAGACAGAAGCCATTACAGAAAACCACAACCACTCAAAATGCATAATTGTGCAGCCCAGTCCCATCAGATACATCTAAACTCGTGCAGCTAGGACTCGGGGACCGTTATAGAAGAGGGGGCAGAAAGGCTGGAAGAGCCAGGGCATCAGGGACTTGGCTGTGAGATTGTGTCTCCTAGTAACATCAGACAACCATAAGGTTTCACCTGCCTGAACATGAGCTAAACAAGGACACCACCACAGGCATGCCAAAGTGGACAGGGTGGGAGTGCTGATGGGGCCAAGACTTTGAGGCCACAACCCTTCACAAAGAACCACTAGAACTAAAGAATGCTTAAATCTAGAGAGTATTCCTGGGGAAGAACACATCAATTGGTTATCCAATACCAGATGGTCAGCCCTGAAACATACATACAGGTAACTTCCCTAAGTGAAGGGACCAGATCCTCACCCAGCCCCCTGCTTTAGCAGCCATGACAGGCTGCAGATCAGCAATGCATGCTTGCCTGACCTTGCCCCTCCTCCCAGTCACTAGGAGGTCAGATAGCCTCCATGTGGCAAGGAACCAATCAGAAGTTAGCTGGCAGGCTTTGGGCATGCTTTAAGGTGCTTTAGATAAAAGTGGCATAACAGTAGCATGCAGAGCATAGCAACCACCCTGGGAGGGCCTATAGGCTATAGCAACCAGTTGACCAATCAACACAGGACAGGCCGCCCAAGCCCGGAAGTGACCAATCCTGAGGCTGTTTCGGACCCCTAGACACTCCCCTTGCTCTAGGAAATAAATTCCCCACCTTACAGCCCCTTAGGGTCCTTCTTATACCAGCTGCACTGTTGGATGGACGAAGTTAAAGTTAAAGAGAGTTAACTCATTAATAATAAAAGACTCTCTGCTTTTGCTTCAGAATGGGTCTCTTAGTGATTTGGGGGTTCAGAATTTGGGCACAACACTAAACAGGTTGTATTTATGTGTTTAAGAATAAATATGTACATATATGTAGATATATGTATGTAACAACAGTTAATGAAAATAAGAGGTCATGAATTTGGAGAACAAGGGTATGTGGGAGAGTTTAGGAAGAGGAAAGGGAAGCAGGAAATGATATAACATCAAAAATGAAATAATTTTTAAAAAGCATGCTTTGGAAGGCCAAGTTTAGCAAAAGACAGTCAACAGGATGTCAGTAACTCAGGCCTAAAGTGATGATCAGGTCCGGGATCTAGCTGTATTCTGAAAGTGGGGCCCATTAGCTAATGGAGTAGGTGTGCGGTGTGTAATAGCAGCACCGATGGAAGATGACTCCAGGACTCTGGATGCTGGGAGTTGCTGCCATTAACAGAGATAGGGAGCCAATCGGGAAGAATAGGCAGTGTTGTTTTAGCCCCTATCTCCTGCCTCCCAGACCCACTCCTTTGCCACACAGCACAAATTGTGGCCTAACTCCTGCCACAGAGGTTTCCTGAGGCATCTCCAAACAGCCACAGGTTTCATTCTTTGCTCTCTGTGGTTGGGAGCTACAAGCACCTTGGCCATCTCTGGATGAGAGTCTCTTCAGCCACACCGAAGAACTGGGAACTGCAGGAACTTCGAAAACCTTAGTGGTGACTAGAGCGGACCTCAAGCTGTGACACAACAGTCTTGCTTGAACAGGGCTGTTGGCACAAGGGGCAGCAGAGAAGGGATTCCAGACCTTGTCAAAATCATTAAAATCAGGTTTGAATACATGGGTGCTTCTGTTCTGGTCACGTGTCAGGCCACTTAACCAGAAGGCGTGGCCAAGAAAGACACATCTGGTGGGCTTTTTTTCCTTCATTGTATTCCTTGTGGAATTGTAATCTATGAATTTTTTTTTGCATTTAAATGAGTTGATAACAAGGACTAGAGATTTCCTTGTGATCTGTTCGCCCAAGGACCAGAGTTTAGTTCCCAGCACCCATGCTGGGCAGTTCACAAGTGACTATGCCTCCACCTCCAGGAGATCCAATACTTTCTTCTGGCCTCCTGGGGCACCCACACTCATATCCACATAACCCACACACGTAACTAAAAATAAAGTAAATCCTTAAACAAATAAAAAAAAACCTTTAAGAAAATAACCAGTTTGACCACAACTACATAAACTGTGCTCATGGTGGCTCTGTTTAAATGGCCGGTGTGTTATTTTGCCAGTGTCGTCATCACTCTGTTATGTCTCTGAATCTGAGGCCCCCAGATTTGAGCCACTTGCTTTAATCATATTACTTATTTGAATCCCATTAGCAGAAGACATCATGAATTACTTAGTGAAAAATGTCCATGCAAGGATATTCACTGTGTTTGTTGTTCTCTGTGCTTGGGATTGAACTTCATACCTCACAGACACCACACAATGTCCAACCACTAAGACATAGTCCATAGTCCATACACTGCTCCTCTACACTTCTCTTTGTCTAGTGGTTTCCAAGAAGTTGATAACTACTACTTTAGATCAACAAATATTTCTTGGTATTTGTTAGCCCGTTCCGGCTTAGCTTATCAAAGGGTTGGGCACCATGGGAGAGCACAGACACACCTCTCCTTGCAAATGAAGCAGACAGTCCTCCAGGGCAGTCCTGTGCAGACCTGAAATCAAAGTCTCCAAGGAAACATTGCTAGTCCACCCAGCCTCTCTTCCGGCCTCTCCATCGCCAGCTTTAACAAGCAAACACGTATTTCAAAGCTCCGAGTCTCCCCAGTGTGCAGAATACAATAAAGACGTGAGTGTACAGGCTGAGCCAAGTGTTCGGGTGATCGGGTGGTCCTTTCCCCAGTCTGGCCAGGTGCCAGAGGGAGCAGAATGACAGATCTTCTGATGCAAACTGTATAGGCAACTGGTTCAGTTTCTATTCCTAACACTGTAGCCTGTGACACAGCATCCTGGGCTCCCAGTTGCCACCTGGAGGGCAGTCAAGACATGTCCAGAAGACATAACCATCCACTTCAGCAGCTACCTCCAGACCTGCTGTGGCTACGACCTCTTCCTTTGTCACTCCACTCTCCAGACACTTTTGTGGGTAGAATCCAAATAACTTGATTCAATTAAGATAGAAGTGTTTGCTTGTTGAAAAATTGTTGGCATCTGTCCTGCCTAGGAAGCCAGTGCACAGGTAAGAAAGGAACGCATCGCATCCTTTGGGCATCTGGATGAAAGTGAAGGTTGTACCTTGCATGCCCTGCTTCCCTAACTGCCTGCCCATGTGGTGTGGTGACTGAGAGGCAGGTATGGCACGGCTATCAGACTGGCCAGGGTCAAACTGTGATTCCACTGTGACATTTGCATGCCCACGAGGCCACCATGGAACCTCAATTTCTTCTCAGATTCATGAAGGATATGAGGCGATGCTGACACATGTAGGTGCCCTTTTGTCCACCCTTCTTTGGTCCCTCATCCGCCCTTTGGAACACCATTTGGCACAAATGAGACATCTCTTATTTCACCCAGCAGAGACCTCCTTTCTGCAGGTGCAGAAGGACAAGAGTAGAAGGACTAGCTGGTCCAAAGGCCCTGGCCATATAGAGACAAGTCTGGCTTCAACACATGGCTAGATGAGCAACTGTCATTCATCTGTGCACATTGGGAGAAGGGTCCAGCACTGGTCCCAGGTCCTTAGGAGGATGGCCCAGTACTGGTCTCAGAGATAAGAGATCTGATACCTCGTCATAGCTGACGATGTCTCGGGGGCATCTAAGGACACAGGATGGTTTCCCCTTTCCTGTCCAAGTCAGAGCCACATGGGGAAGGAACAAAGCTGCAGTTTGGGGGTCTAACACATCCTTAAGTAACGGCAGTGGCTCCCTCTCTTTCTGTATAGAGGACCTCCAGGGAGCCCAGGTTGATGAACAAAAAGTAGATGAATCTTTATCGTAGGGGCCTTTCTATTAGCTAGAAGCCACAGAAATTTCCCCAGAACAATGCTGCCAAACAAACCACCTCACAGTTGATGTCTGAAGCCATCAAGTGGTTCTATGAGTTGCTGAGGCTCAATCTGGTGGCTCTTGGGGTTTTCTCATGGGACTGCAGATGAGATTCCCCAACAGGAGTCTCCAGGAATCTCTCCTAGGGCCCAAGGACTGCTGGCTTGTGTCTGACACAATCTCAAGACTTCTGTTGCCCACATGGTTTCTGAAGGTGGCTGATTGGGGGAAAGGGCTCCTTACAGATACTCAAGGTTTCTTTTCTAGACTTAGCAGGGAGCTGACCTGGCCCAGTTTCCTCTGCTACCTACTATTGGCTCAGACATCAAGGGGAGAGAATTAAGCTCTACCTCTTCATGACCAAGTAGCAGTGCCATGTTCCCCTTTAATCTACTATAGAGACCAGAGTCAGTGTCTGGAGAAAGGAGTTACTGCCAAACCTCAGTAGATGTGTCAGATACCAGAAATGCCCTGGCTTGCTGCTTGAAGCCAGAGGCTGTGGAGAGATCCGTCAAAGCTGAGCCCACATTCAGGCCTTGAGGCTGTGTGAGAACCATGCTGAGGTGAAGATGAGGCAGTGAACCTTGAACCCACAGAAGGATCATGTCCCCAGGGTTAGAGAAGTGAGCAGTGGGCAAGATAGGAACTCTGAGCACCGGCTGCCCTGGCTGCCCTGACAGCTGAGCAGGTAGAGGGGACCTGGCTTCCCCAGATGAGCAGGCAGAGGGGATGTGGCATGATCGATTGGTTTTAAAGCTCCACAATTTCATGTTGACTTGATGTCTCTCTGAGCCCTATGCCCTATGCACTTACATGTTGTGTGACATCAAACAGGGGAACTAATGACTGGAATGCATCATGAGGAACTCCTAGGGGTCACCCCACAGCTTCTGACAGCTCTCAGGGGTTGGCCTGAGCCTCATCTTCACCGACCAGCTCATCCCATCGCCCCCATTGTCCCAACTTCACATTCCTGCCACCCCCCAGCCCAGCCTCGGATGGGAGCTCCAACCTTCCAAGTATACAGAGGATATTAAACCCCCCCTTCTAAAGCAGGCCCGAGCTCAGACTCCCGCCAAAGGAGAGCCGAATATCCCCTTCACTCAGCCTGGTGGCTACCAGAGGGTTGACCTTTGAAAGACAAGCATGGTTTCCAAATGTTCACAGAGACTGACAAACACCCAGAGTGCCATCCAGGGGTCTCAGCACACCTGATTCTGTCACCTCCCCCTTCTCTCCTTACACCTACCCTCCAGAACATTCTAAATCAAATCCCAGGCATCATTTCTTTCTTCCACAAGTATTTCCAGATTTGACTCTAGTCAATGATGATACTATAGTTCATAGGAATAGAGAAATCTAACCCCAGACACCTCCCACGGCAAAGCCACTCAGTGGAATGTGGCGGAGATGAGAGAGCATCAGGCTGGCCCAGAGGTGTGAGTTCCCAAGAACATGAAGGGACCAACCGGAAGCCGGAGATGAGAGAACCTTAAACAGACACCAGGAAGAAGATTCCCGAAGGTGACAGCTTGGGAGCAGCCAACAGCTTCTCTGCACCAGTCCCCTCCTGTCATCTTCTCCCACCAGGACCACAGTTCATGGCCCAGGTGTCCCTGAAGCACTGATGCCACAAAAGGGGTTAGAAGCCCACAGCCACAGCTTCACTGTATCCCGCTTTGTCACTGCCCACAGTGCCTGGCTCAGAAGAGAAACAGGACCCCTGGATTTTCCACAAATCTGAAACAGGGGTGAGGACAAGGGGAAGACATGAGGAGAATCACAGGGTGTGCCTGCTGCGCAGTCTGTTGTAAGTGGCTCAGCTTGCAGCTGGTGATGGGACTCAGTGGCAGAACACTTGCCAGGCACACACAGGGCCCTGGTTTGATCCCCAGAACTGAAGGAAAAGAGCTTATGATTTCCTGAAAGACAGCGATTGTGCTTTGACCCCTTCTATTTGCACAGGTCTCTGCTAGACACCTCAGCACTACTGCTGAATGGTAAGGCAGGTAAGTTCTTTGCTGTGGAGACAATTTTGAGGATGCAGAAACCCCTGGATGCCGTGACAGCCCTAGCAAAGATGTCTGCAGACGTTGCCAACTGTTCCTTAGAGGCAAAGTCACCCATCTTTAAATCAGTCTCTATATTATAGTAAGCACGTTAATGTATTTGTGCCTTTTTAAAAAAATAAAACCATTTTACTCTTTATTCTAATTAACTTACCAGTAAAACCATGATGCAGCTAGATCATAGCCACTCAAGTACTCTCCCCAAACTGTTACATCTCACTGAGCTGCTATATAGTCACAGGGACCATTCTGAAGCCATGGAGCTTTTCTTATGGTTTTACATTTTTTAACTCTAATTACATTTTTATCAAGTTATCCACCACACAAAAAGGAAGGAAGAAAAAGGCTATCTGGAATTGAACCCAGAATATAGCTTTTTGGGCTGGAGAGATGGCTCGGTGAACCAGAGGAACTGGGTTCAATTCCCAGCACCCACGTGGCAGTTCACAACTGTCTATAACTCCAATTCCAGGGCATCTGACACCTTCACACAGACAAATGTGTACATAAAATATTTTAGAATGTAGCTTTTCATTTATTCCTCCAATTCATTTTTATTCTCTTCTAGAAGATGTTTTGCTTAGTATTTGAGATAAATCAGAAATGTGGGAACAAGAAAGTTGTCTTTATGAGCTTCAAGTACATCTGCCATGTGTGTGTGTGTGTGTGTGTGTGTGTGTGTGTGTGTGTGTGTGTGTACATGTCCATGTACACCATGTGTATGGAGACCAGAAGACGACCTCTGGTGTCATTCCTCAGGAATGATCAATTTTTTGAGATGATCTCTCACTGGCCTGAATCCCAGCTAGGTTGCCTGGAGTTGTAAGTGTGAGCCCCTGTGTGTGGCTCCCCCGACCCCAGTGGTTCTGGGGATCAAACTCATGTCCTGTTTCACAGCAAGCACATGACTAAGCTCTGCCCTGCAGCCTCTGCCTCAGGGTTTTCATGAAATTCACCAGCAGTTTTTTGGCACAAGTGTTATTAGTACTCCGTGTGTGTGTGCATGTGTGTCAAAAATAAACAAGCATCTCAAAACAGTGAACATTATGCCATCAAAGCAGGTCACTTCGATGTGCTAAGTGACAGGATGCCATGTTACTTTTTTTTTTTCTGTTTCTCATATATTTTTTATTTTCTGTTTTGTTTTTCAAGACAGGGTTTCTCTGAGACTTTGGAGGCTGTCCTGGAACTAGCTCTTGTAGACCAGGCTGGTCTTGAACTCAGAGATTCGCCTGCCTCTGCCTCCCAAGTGCTGGGATTAAAGACATGCGCTACCACCGCCCAGCTTTATTTTTTATTTCTAGTTACGAAAATAAGAGGTCGTCTCTGGGATTGAAGACAGGGATAATTTGTATATACGATGTCACTTCCCCCATGGACTTTGAGAACTCTGGCATCAAGTTTTTCTTTGTTTGCTGAGTACATGCCATCCTCTCCACCCCTGGAGTTATATCCCAGCCCCGCCACCACCACCGAGCTCCATCTATACCCTCAGTAGCTATCCCTCTCTTTTTCACTTAGTATTTTGAGATTAGTGCACACAAATTGACCAGGCAGGCTTGTAATCTTCCTGCCTCAACTTCCTGAGTAGCTGGGATTACAGGTTTGCATCATCAGACCCACTTAAAACTTTCTTATCCCCACCCCCACAATCCTAAAATAAGGCAACACTCTCTAGGGTGTCCACAGTACCAGAGGCTCTCATCTCTCTGGTGTGCTCACTTCCAGCTGAACACATCCTGTACCAGGAAGGACTTAAGGTCTCCTGCTCATGCTGTGAGGGACTAGGAGTTAGATCTCAGATAGGCCTACAGGTGGGGAAAGGGAGCCACAGCTACACAATAAAGATTCCAGACTTCCAGGCTTTTCTCCCATCCGTAGGTTGTTCCAGCCCAGGGGTGACTTGTTATAGATGAGTATATTTCTCAAACCTCATCAGAGAGGCCTTTTTCTGCAGTAGATGGTGCTTAACACAGAGACCCACAGCTGGTTAGGGTGCTGAGTAAGGGCATATGGAGTACTGGGGTCTAAATAGGACATTTGTATCACACCCCTTCCACCCAAGGCTCGGGACAGGAATCACTGTGGAAGGTGAGGTTGACAGACTATCAGTCAAAGGGTAACTACAAATAAAACTGTTTTCCAAACATAGCAGGCAGTTCAAGGCCAGACCACACAGTCAACAAAGTTGTAGACCTATCAAGTTCCTTTCACTTAAACCAAGCAACCCTAAATTAGAAGAACTCACACCCGTTCCAGCCCACCGAAGACCCTGGTGTTGTGGAATATCCCTGTACACTGTGCGAAGATGTGTCACTGTGGTTGGTTTTTATAAAGAGCTGAATGGAAATAGCTAGGCAGGAAGAGGTTAGAAGACTTCTGGAGACAGATAGGTATCTGGGAAGAAGAAAGGTAGAGTTGCCAGCCATATATATGCTGAGGAAGAAAGATGGACAGTAGAGTAAAGGTGACTGAACCACAAAAAAAGAATGTAAATTAAATGATATGGGTTAATTTAAGTTGTAAGAACTAGTTAAGACAAGCCTAAGCTAAGGCTGAGGTTTCATAACAAGTCTCTGTGTCATTATTTGTGAGACCTCCAGCCCTCCAGGAGAGGCCAGAGTCCTGTCTGCTCACCATGGTGTCTGCCTCTCCGTGTCCCTTGCTCCATGTGTGTACTTCTTCATTCTAGTGAATTTTTTCCACCTGCAGATTCTACTGCTGTGTCTCAGATTTTCCCTGCTACTACCTGATTTTTTTCCCCTGCTATTTAATTCTTTAACTGGCAAAGAAAACAGACCTGATCCAGACCACTATATGGTAACATTTTTTTTAAGGGCTGGTGTCCAGGATTTCTTCTGAAGACCATCCACTCACTCATCAAGGTCTCTATAAGCAAACCAGACCCTGAAAGGATAGGAAGGTGTGGCTAGTGAGTGGCTGGCACCCTTCCCCATCCTGAAAGGGGAGGGGACCCACTACACCACACTCCAGGCTGAAGTCCCAGGCTGGTGGTTCTGTTCTAACAAGGAGAGTTCCCTTAGACACTGTTTATTAGCATGCTAGTACAGTGGTTCTCAGCCTTTCTTATGCTGTAACCCTTTAATACAGTTCCTCATGTTGTGATGACCCCCAACCATAATTTTTTTTTCTGTTTGTTTTTTTTTTTTTTTTTTTTTTTTTTTTCGAGACAGGGTTTCTCTGTATTGCTTTGGAGGTTGTCCTGGAGCTCCCTCTGTAGACCAGGCTGGCCTTGAACTCAGAGATCCGCCTGCCTCTGCCTCCCAAGTGCTGGGATTAAAGGCGTACGCCACCAACGCCTGGCCCATAAAATTATTTTATTGTTACTTCATACTGCAATTTTGCTACTGTTATGAATCATAATATAAATATGTGTTTTCTGATGGTCTTGGTGACCTCTGTAAGAGTCGTTTGACCTCAACGGTGCCATTACCCACAGGCTGAGAACCACTGCTCAAATCTCTGTGCGTCTCAGGACTGTCTGGTGACTTGAGATCTATGCAGAGACTAACACCATCCTGTTAACCTAAGGCCTGGCTCCACAGTGATGTTCTCTCTCAGGACTCAAGGCGAAACCTGATCCAGGAGCTAGGAGGAGGGACAGTCCTTAGGGAGATTCAGGAAGTCACTTTCTACCCAGAGACAGACAAACATGCATCTCCCATTCTTTCCCTGTCTCTTCTGCAATCGAGACAGAGAGACAGACAGACAGACAGACAGACAGACACACACACACACACACACACACACACACAGAGAGAAAGAGAGTGAGAGAGACAGAGAGACAGAGAGACAGAGAGACAGAGAGAGAGAGAGAGAATCTCACTATTTTAACCTAACAATTAGATGGCGGTTGAATTTACTCTTTCCCTATCTAGAAGCCAAGTGGGATTCCAGCCATTCTCTATGTATTGACTGACTGCTTCCTTAAGAGGAGACCATGGATTTCCTCTCTTTACTTCTTGGGGTCTCCACACCCAAGGGTAATTTCTTCTGTTATATCCATGCCAATCTAACTTAGATGTTTATTTGAAAAAGGAAGGCGGTGACTGTCCACATTTAATCTGTGAGATGCTGGCATCTCATGGGGACTTCATGTCCTGGGACAGTATGGGCTCATTTTTCCAGGGGCTGAGTTCATTCCAGGCAGGAAGTAACCAAGGGACTTTGTTGACATTATCAGACTAGAGGTTACATCAGACCTTTGTGGTGGATTCCTTGGATTTTGACACATTGTGTTTCATGATGTATTTACCGGATCATAAGGACTTAAGAGTTTTCCCAGCCGTGTGTCCCCAACACTGGCCTAAAGACAATGGAGCTAACACCTAGATTTACAGCAGCACAGGGCCAAACATTGGGGAAGCACAGATCCCAACAGGAATCCCAGGGATGAACTGCCAGGTGTTAGAAAAGATACTGCTATGGGCAAGCGCTTCAGACCAGGCAGGGCCAACTTAGGCAGGAGGCAGCAAATGCCAGCTCCTCTGGTCTTAAAGCCCACTCTTTCTGGGTGATTGGTTGTCTTCTGACCTAGACTGTTCTTTCTTTCCCACTCGCTTCACGTTTGTCTTTTTGTTTCTGCCCCACCACACCCTGAACACCTCTGCTTTCACCTTTCAGTTACAGTAACATTGAAAGGTTAAGAAAAGAAAGGGTGGGCTGGAGAGATGGCTCAGAGGTTAAGAGCACCAACTGTTCTTCCAAAGGCCCTGAGTTCAATTCCCAGCAACCACATGGTGGCTCAAAACCATCCGTTATGAGATCTGGTGCCCTCTTCTGGTGTGCAGATATACATGGAAGCAGAATGTTGTATCCATAATAAATAAATAAATAAAATCTTTTTAAAAAAAGAAAGAAAAGAAAGGGTATCAACAAAACATGGCATATCACATTGCAGTAATACTAAGCACCTCCCCACGTATTAAGACTGGGTAAGGCAATTCAGTATGAGGACTAGGTTCCCAAAAGCCAGTAAAAGAGTTGGAGACAGACCTTGGTCCCACTGTTAGTAGTCCCACGAGAGAACCAAGCCACACAACTGTAACACATATGCAAAGGGCCTAGGTCGGTCCCATGCAGGCTCCCTCGTTGTCAGTTTAGTCACTGTGAGGCTGTGAGCCCTACCCTTTCTTTAACAGAAATGGAGGAGGAGTGGATTGGGAAGAGAGGGGAGTCTGAGGGGAGGGTGGGAGGGAAGGAGGGAGGGGCAACTGCAGCCAGGATATAAAATAATAAATATTTTTAAGAAAGAAAAGGAAAGAAAAACAGCCTGATGCCTCATGGACCTTGGGAATTCTCTCTCTCTCTCTCTCTCTCTCTCTCTCTCTCTCTCTCTCTCTGTGTGTGTGTGTGTGTGTGTGTGTGTGTGTGTGTGTGTGTGTGTGTGTTCAGTGTTCTTTACATTACAGAGCCTTGTGCTGAGTGGTGAGGAGTCTCTACCATGGTGGATAACCCTCTTTAGACAAGAGTCACCAGGGGTATGTCTCACGCTTGCTTTCTATCTGGGTTAGGGGGAAAAGTAATGTGAACTGACAGATTGAATGAGAATGGACAAGAGATCAGGGTGACCCTAAGGCACAGGAAGCTCTCCCCTTTCTATTTTACCTGGAGCAACACAAACCTCCCCTATTACCTACAAGCCAGGAAGCTTATGTCTGGCCCAGGGCCTAACAATTTCACATTAGCTATCACTTACTTGCTCAAGTATACTATCTGAGATGTGCTGTGGTCCCACAACCCTGCAGGAAGGAGAGTTTACTTCAGTTTATAGCACCCTAAACAATAGGGCCTTGAGCCATTATAGCATGTGGGTGGGACATCCTGTCCCTTTGACTGTAGTCTTCTTATACCTTGGGTGTCCTGTGGATAGGGTTAGAAAGGAACAGTGTACTTCCAGAAAGAAAACATCAGGATTATCTCAGGTATGAGTGAAAACTGGTGAGGATCGGGACCACAGGCATGGATAAGAATGAACCAGCCTCACACTGGGCCCTGGGTGTTTTGTCAGGTCAGACTGACTGCCCCTTCAACTGGCTAGAATATGCCTCTCAGGATGCTGGTTTGGGGATTCAGGAGAATAAGAAAACTTTCTGTTTCTCCATTCTTGTTTTTGCTCTACTGATGGAAATAGAAACCTGTACGATTTCTTCAGGTCCCCACTGACTTTGCCTCCTGGACAGGTGGAATGAATTAAACCCCTAGGAAGAAAACTTTAGACTTTCATTTTGTGTGTGGCCTAAATGCCCTCTAGGGGATGTTGAAGAGGCCCCCTGGGGGGACTCTTAAATACCATCATTCAATTAGATCCATTCTGAGGGAGGGAAATAAACAAAAGGGAAAGCCCCCTGAAATTCCCTATCTTCAATATTTCTCTTACCTCAGAGACCACCCAGGACTCATTAAAAACAGTAACAAAACCCTGCAGGGCTGACATGCAGACTATAGCAAACCCTAATGCCAAATGGCTCTAACTATGTGGCTATGGGAAAGACGCCATCCATGCTGATAAACACTTTCTAAGATGGCTGCCTTCGAGTCATCCATGCTCTGTAGACAAGCCTTACAAATTCACTGGTCAGACATCATGAGCTTTGGTGAAATTCAGCTTTGGTTTGTCATTGGGACCTATGACAGGGAATTGCTTACTCCTTCTGGGAGAAAATTCTCACTACAGGCAGTAAATGTATTTGTTGGTGTTATTATATTGTCATGGTATTAAGAAACCAGTAAGATGTTAGGATGTAAAAATGAAACTATTTTTAGTAAAGGAAGATCTGTGTATGAAAGTTAAGATAACTGGATTTTTTTTTTCAGAATGGGAAAGGAAACTAGAAAGTTTACACAAGTTATGCAAAAGCTGAGACTGAGATTATAAATGTGATATTAAAATTTCTAAGGTCAAAGTTTAGTGATTTAGTATCAAGCCTCTGCTTAGTAAGTGGCGTTACCATAAATTATTAATCTACTCTCGATAAAAGTTTGGGGTACTGGCTTTGAAAATGTATGACTAATCAAGGTTTATTTTAAAATGATTCATTTCTGCTCAAACTTTATCTAATTACACAGTAGTTAAAAGTACCAGGCTGGGCTGGGCAGCAGTGGTGCACACTTTAACCCCAGCATTCAGGAGGCGCAGAGGCAGTCAGATGTCTGAGTCTGACGCCAGCCTAGTCTACACAGAGTGAGTTCCAGGACAGCCAGGGCTACACAGATAAACCCTGTCTTGAAAACAAAAATAAAAAGAAAGAAAGGAAGGAAGGAAGGAAGGAAGGAAGGAAGGAAGGAAGGAAGAGAAAGTAGCAGACTGGTATAACTGATCGTGTGAGCCAATAACCATATGTGGTCAGAGGAATTAAAAAGAATATTTTACCTGCTTGCCTTCCAGGCTCAATTCAGTCCCAGGAGACTGCAGAACATCTCTCAAGCACCCTGTAGTTGTGGGAAGTCATCTGTTCTCTCATCTGGGAACTGTGGAGACTCCACTGGATGGACTCTAACGAGTCGCCAACACAGAGGCATAGCATATTTGGCGTAATTTCTCCATACTTCCAAGTGAGGCGTTGGTCAGGCAAGCCTTTTGGTTACCCTCACATGGAGGGAAAAGGCAGGCTAGAGGAGCCAGAAGTTCTATCGAGTCCAAGTGACCCCTAAGAACCAGATCCTCAGCTGGCCTTGACAGTAAAAAGGTGGTGGTTAATTTTGGCTTCCTTAAACACCCAGCAAAAAGTAGAACCAAGGGTTGAGGAGATGGCTGAGAGGCGAAGAGCACCCGGGTACATTCCCAGCATCCACACAGCAGCTTAGAACTATCTGCAGCTCCAGTACCTAAGGACCCAACCCTCTCCTCTGCCCTCTACGAGCACCAGGTGCATGTACATACATGAACACACACACACATAAATACTTTCAGGTAAAACACAGAGAATAACTCTTTAGCACATGACCAATATATTTAACAGTCTAAGGGAGGGCTCTCCTCAGACATTGGGCTTAACCATGTGAGATATTGTTCAGGCAACTAGTTCTCAATAAGGATTCTCAATAAAGAAAAAGTGCTGCCCAGATATATTACATAATAATCTGGGCTCAATTCAACACTAGTGTGTACCTGCAATTGAAAAAAGAATGCCACCTTTATTATTATTATGTTTATATTTTTGAGACTGTTTCTCTGAGTAGTGCTGGCTTTCCTGGAACTCACTTTTAGACCAGGCTGGCCTCAAACTCAAGAGGTTTGCCTGTCTCTACCTCCTGAGTGCTAGGACTGAAGCTGTATATGACACCCAGCCTTTAAGGCCCACATCTTCTTAAATGCACAGGCTAAATCTAAGAATGTTTTTACCAACCATGGAACACTCTCTCTTCTGAAAGAGTACTCCTCACCATTGTAATACATCCTGCATCCTAATTGTCCACTGTCCCTGATTAAATAGAGGTTACCAGATACCCTGTGTTGAACTCACAGATAAGGGGAGATTATCCAGAGAGCTGAGTAGTGTCTTTGAGGCGTTTCTGGGCAAGCTTCAAAGACCCAATGGGACTTCGTTAATCTTTCAGATTGTCAATCATGCTGATGTGTGGTGTTCCCTCCTCAGGTCATGGGTGGTAGTTATGTCATATTCTTTGTGTTTGTAATGCTTTGCATATCTGTGGGAGTGGGTTGGCCATCAGTTTTGACTTCACCTTCTTCTGAGCCTATTGGGATATTTTGTTTTCTGTGACTCTTCCTAGAGGGACATCTGCCATGTTCAGCTATGAAGACTATGAAATGTAGTGTTGATTGTTAGTGTAGTCCCTGAAGTGATCCCATCATGGCTATGTACCAACAGAACTAATGGTAGGACTATTCACTAGGCACCAAGACAATAAGATAGAGTCAAAACCTTGGTTACCTTTGGACTCTATGAACCTGCTAAGGCAGGATACCAGACATCAGGGCTACTGAAGCTGTCTTCTATCTGGTGACCGTGGTCAGAGCTACACTACTATAGATGCCAGATCCTTCAGTGATTACTGGAAGCTCAGAAGTCAGAACCTCACAACACACTTACTCTAGAGACTACTGGAGCCAACACTCCAGTCCCTCAGGAGACTCTCGGCACACTGGAAGCAAAGCTTTAGCCCTGCACTGACCTCTAAGGCTGCTCTGTGGTCCCAGGAAAGCTAGGGGCCTCCTGACTGCCCGATGTTCTCTGGTCCCACAGGATCTGGAAGCCTGGTTGCCTGCTCATTTCTGGTCATGCTAGAGCCAGAGACTGAACACATGGGGTTCTATGGAGGAGTCTTTCTTCCCTGAATCCTTCACACAGAGAGGCTGACCATAAGGAAGAGGTTTGGGATTGGGAGAGCCATTCTTGCTGCCCCATCTCAGCAAAGCTATGGGGACAAGAGAGGTCTTCTGGTCTCCACTCTCTGGGAGAGAAGCTGGATGATTCTTAATGTTCCCCAGGAGGTTGTGACAGAAGAAACCCGACCTGCTCTGAACTTAAACCAGGTGGTGAAAGCTTCTCGAACTCAAGCCGGATCAACCCTCCTCCATGGCATGGACATTGCAATGGACAGTGACGGCAAAGAAACCATCAACCTGACACCTGTGACAAAGTCTGCCAGGAGAAGGAGAGAGAAAGAGAGAGAGAGAGAGAGAGAGAGAGAGAGAGAGAGAGAGAGAGAGGATGTGGAAAGGAAAGGGATAAAGGAGAAAGGGGAAAAAGAAAAAAGAAAGAAATTAATTTTAACCTTTAAGCTTCCTGGATGGAAGGGGAGGCTGTTCTGAGAGACTCTGGGAACAGTTGTCTTCATTCCCTGCCCATGGCCCTGACCAAGGTGCCCCGGACAAAGATCAGAAGGTCCTTGTCCTCAGGCCCAGGCAAAGTATTTGAGGCCCTGGGTTCCCACAGTGAGGGCCCTCATCCCTCTGTGTGCCCAGTGCCCTCTCCCACGGTGTAAACAGAGCTGGATAAGGAGGGGCCTCCCAGAGGGTCCATTGCACCCAGCCTGCCAGGCTTGGTCATTCCAGCGCTTCATGAAGCTCAGGACTCAGAGCTGCATCTGCTAACAACAGGGGCTGTGTTCCAGCTGGGTTGGGATCACACACACTTCACAGAGGGGCAGAACTGAGGCCGATTGGTGTTATTTTCAGCTTTCCAAAAAATGTGAAAGTTCACGCTGGCTGGAAGTAAACAGCACTTTGTGGGGATCAGGAGCCATCCCAGCCCAGGAGCACAGCTCCCCTCAGCGGGGTGGAGAGGCTAGACCTGGGGCACTCCTAGCCCGCCCTATGAGAGTGTCCATGAGGCTCTGAACCTTGCGTTTTGCACACACAGAGGTCTGGAGTGAAGACTTTCCCACAGCCAGGAAAGGACACAGTGAAGCACACTTCTAATCCCTGTTCTGGGGAAGCTGAGGCAGTGGTTACCAAAGCCTGAGCTACATAGTGAGACTTTCCTGAGAGAGAGAGAGAGAGAGAGAGACAGAGAGAGAGAGAGAGAGAGAGAGAGAGAGGTGAGGAACAGTCTAAGGAGGGAGGTTCTTCCTGCTTCCAGAATATTCCACAGAAGTTGCTGGCTGGCCTGCTGCCCCACATCCAAACTTAGTTGTTTTTTGTTTTTGTTTTTGTTTTTTTAAATACATGTATACAATGACTTTTGGTCATTATTTAGAATTATGTGGAATAATCTTTTTGTACACTGTGAAGATGTGTCACTCAGATTGGTTTGATAAAAAGTTGAATGACCAAATAACTAGGCAGGATTGGCGGGGGGGGGGGGGGAAGGGGGCAGAGAGAACACTGGGAAGGAGGAGGTTGGAGTCGCGAGGAGATGCCAGGGACAGAGAGGAAGCAGCATGGGCAGTACACGGTAAAGGTAGCTGGGCCACATAAAGAACATAGATTAGAAGATACAGGTTAATGTAAGTTATAAGAGCTAGTTAGGAACAAGCCTAAGCTAAGGCTGAGCTGTCACAATTAATAAGCCTCCATGTCATTACTGGGGAGCCAACGGTCCTGACAAAGAGTCTGTCTACAATTATTCCTCCTGTAATGCTCTCTCATCCCCTCCCTCCCTCTGAAACCCTTCTTTTCCCAACAAGTTCCCCTCCCATTCTCAGGTTTTGGCTTTTTAAAATTTTTTATTTAATTTACTTTATGTGTATGCATGTTTTGCCTGCATGCTTATTGCCCATGGAAGTCAGGAGAGGGCACTGGATTCCCTGGACCTGGAGTTTTAGATAGTTGTGAGTCACCACATGGGTGTTAGGAAGCAAACCCAGGTTCTCTGCAAGAGCAACAAGTGCTCTTAACCACTGAGCCATCTCTCCAGCCCTGTTTTCAGGTCTTTTGCTTGCATGAGCGTGGTTATTTCCTGGATTATGGGCAACTAGAAGTGGCTATTCCACTGAACAAAAGTACCGCCTCTCCCCTAGCAACTGCTAGCATTACCTCAGTGAGGGACTGGAATGTGTGAGCCCTTCTGCTGCCATTGGTGATAAAACTGTTACTGGCCCAGTCTTGTGCAAGTAACCACAGGTTCTGTGGGTTCAGGGGTCCAAAGACTATTTCGTAGGCAGAAAAGATCTTTGAGGCATTCCTGCCTGTCCTCTGGCTCTTCAGTCCTTTCTGTCTCCTCTTTCACAGTATTCTCTGTCCCTTGGAAGGTTTAATGCTGATGTCCTGTTTAGGACTGAGCACTTAACAGTCGCTTATTCTCAACACTTCGACCACCTAAAAGAAGCTTCTCTCAGCAGGGCTGGAAACAGTGTTAATTTATGTGATAAGGCAAATATTTAGAAGGCATTTTGATGTGTCCATCTAGCAAAACAGTAATATGTTCCTCCCTAAGGCCTAAGTCTTCCCTAGTTGTTAGCTCTTGACCATGTTTACAGTACTTGGTATGAGTTTCCTCACATGGAATGGGCCTCCAACCCAATTAGAAAGCAGTTGGTTACCCCCAGAATAGTCATGCCACTGTTTCACAAGTAGGCACATTTTTACCTGGCTGGTTGTGACTTTATCCCTCAGAAACCTTAGCCTCTTGACACCCCATGGGCAGCCCCAGACCAAGCTATCCCTATCCCTCTGTTTCTGGAGCTTTTACTTGTTTAATCTTCTTATACCAAATCCACTCATTCATCCAGCCAGTCTCTGGGGTCAGAGAGGTGGCCAGCACAAGTATGGGATGAGAGTGATGAAGAAGAAAGTAAACATGTAATTATACTATCAGGTGGATGAGTGGTGCCCACAAAAATGACAGCCAGTAGGGACAGAATCGGTGACATGCTAGGTAATGTTAGCTCACTTAATCCTTCCAACTCTGGGACAAAAGGACTATTCAATACTAATTTTCCAGAGAAAATTAAATAGACTGGCCAACCACAGAGTTGGTAAATAGTAGAGTTAAGGCGATAGCCTCAGCTATGCCCAAAAGGCCGGGCACAGTGCCACATACTTGTAGCAGTGAGGATGCTGCTGTATGAGTATAAAGAGTTCAGGGTCAGCCTGGGCTGCATAGTAAGACTTTGCCACACACCCCTCTCCCAAGAGGGAAATGCCCAAAAGCTGTACCCTACAGCAAGCCCTCAATTTTCAGAGACTGTGGGAATCAACCAGCCTTAGATGAAGGGTAGACACTGCTGCAGAAAGACACTGGGAACACATTGTTTGACCCCTGCATCCCTGCTTGTAGCCAAGACTGTTCACAAAGCCACTGGTCTGCCAGCTACACACTTTAGTCTTTAAGAGAGGCAAACACTGATATTTTTACCTTCCTACTATTTGGTCCTGCAGGGGTCCTCCAACTCCACCCTGCTGGAGAAGGGCTACAGGGGTCCCACAAGCCAACATCTGATTCCCAGGACAGAACAGCAATGTGTGAACAGCCAGGCCTCCTAGTCCACCAGAGAGCTCACCCTGGATCCTTCCACCACTCCCTAAGGTTAAGAAGCCATCTGTTGCCACTGATCAAATGGAGCCTGTGTGGGAAGGGCAGCCTGTGGAGTGGCACACCATGAGCAGACACTGCTGGGGAGGCAGACGTTAGGGTGGCCACTTAGTGCTGGAACTCTGCGTGTGAGTGGCATCTGCCAGCCTGTGACATGAGTGAACCCAGGGGAGAAAGTCATCCTTTGAATTTGCTTGTTAAACAAGTGAAACTAGGAGAGAGTTACTCCCCCCACGCCCAATCAAAAAAAAAAGTAGAAAAATAAAAAATTTAAACCCTGTAAAGTCTAGCATATGAAACAAGGGTACTAGCCATGAGAAGGATGAGAGTTTGAAAGAGTCTAAAGGGAGGACTGCCTGCTGCGACTATGTCCCCTCTTGTCCATTCCCCCCTGGAAGCCCTGAGCTGGCACTGCAGCCTGTGGTACCTCAGGTACTCCACCTGAGGATGGAGCTCAGCTAAGAGCTTCAGCCAGGTGTGTTTCGGGAACTGTGCTGAGAATCTTTCCCTGTATCTCAAACTCTCCCCCTTTGCTTGATGGCCAAAACCAGACTGGGAACCATGGCTTGCTCAACTACCGAGCCTCATAAAACTCCTCCCCTCAAACCACTGTGGGATCCAAGTGTGGGAAGATGATCCCTTGGGCAGTAGCAGTTGTTCAGTTTTGAGCAACTGAAACAACAAAAACAGTGTGAAAATATCCCTTTACCCTGGACTCCTGTTGCTCAACATCTTTGGAAGGGGCCATAGGCAAGGCAGACAGGGTCTGCTGTTCCATGCGCTTGGGCCCTGGGATATCATTGCAAGCTCTGGAGACAGGATTGGGACTCCATAGGTAGAGCCACTGAGATCCTGACATAGCATCATAATCTGACATAGCAGATTAGCCTCCAGTGAGAACATTCCCTTAGCTTTCCAGAATCCTTGTCATGTGGCTGGGGTGCTTTTGAAGGGGAGGACACTCAGCCAGGCCTAGGAAATGCACAGCTATAATTCTAGGACTTAGACAGAGGCAGAGTCAAGTTCAACAGCAGAGTTACATAGCAAATGTGAAGCCAGGGGGACCAGGATTCACAGCCAGGAAGACCAGATCTCAAAAGCAGCAGAGAACCAAGACCCCACACTAGGTCTCTTGTAACTCCAAAAGCAGCGCTATTATGTGTGATTGTGTGGGAGGCAGATATGTGAGTATTAATATTCTCTCTCCTCTCTCCTCCTCTCCCCCTCCCTCCCTCCCAGGAGCCAAAAGAGAAATCCTCCCTAAATAGAACTTTGTTTAGGCAAAAACCACCATGGCAATGTGAGTTCCGGAGGCTCGGGAAAACTCCAGTTCATTACAGTCCCAGCCTTCAGTGAGCCACAGGGGAAGGAAAGAGCAGACAGAAAACAAAAAAGCCAAAGGGTGGGGGGTAGACTTGACTCAGGGTTTTACTGGAATTTCCTGGAAAAAGCAAGGTGTCTACAGGGGCTAGTTTGAATAATGTCCACACACTTTGAGCTACTCGATTCCCGAGATGATTATGGCAGAATGCCTCCAAGGGTATTTTATTATACACGCGCCAGAGACAGGAAGCTAGCTAGCTGTAGCACTGGTTTGCCTCTCGGAGGCACACTGCAGTATGGTCACTTCGTTGTCTTTGAGAACTGGTTAGCTCAGACAGCAGGCAGAAAAGTTTTATAAGACATCAAATATCCTCCTATACAGAAATTTAAAAATATAAAATAAAACAAAACCATATGGTGTTCTTGGCCTCAAGAGTCTTGATGATCAGCTCTGAAGGGGAGGGGAGGGGTTCTCTCTGGAAGTGAGTAACCCCTGAGGCTCCACCTTAGGTGGCATGAGGCTACAGCAGAGCTAATGACCTCGGGCTGGCCCCTCTGAAGCCATCATCAAGACTCAAAGGCAACCCTGCCATACAGCGGCATGTAATATGATGCTGTCAGTCCAGATTGAGATTCGATGCTGTCCGTTCCACTTATACTTTGAGCCAAGGCGTACATGCTATGAGATACTTGATCTCTGCAGCTTTGTGGGGCAGGTTAAGCCTACTGCTCTCTCCACTTGGCCTCGGCAAGTCTTCAGATAGCTCAACCGAGAGATACCCACACTGGTTCAGGGGGACCACACCACACATCCATCTCCTGCCAAGTCCAGAGCAGCTGGAGGGAAGAAACCTGGGAGAGGAGTTGGCCCAACAGCGCCAATAAAATAAACCAACTGAAAATGACTGACAAGTAGGGACAGGCAGGGCAGCTTGTCACCCAAATGCAGATGACCCAGTTGAGACCTGGTGACATCACTCAGGATGACCTGGAGACAACTGGCCTGCCTTGCATGGAAGGTTGGATAATGAGAAGGCAGCCAGTCTTGTTGGCCATCCCTGCACCTTCCAACCATACCTGTTCCCTCACCCCACCCCTTGTAGGTTAAGGATGGCTGGCCCCTTGCTGAAGGCTGGGAACTAGGCCAGCTGTGGAAAATCACTGTATCGCACGCACTGCTTTCTCATTTTGCAGGTCACAGTTCACCTCTCCCCACAAGAAGGAATCATTGCCAGCTGAAACAAGATGAAAGTCAAATTGATAATTATGGCAATCCTGATTTTTGTGGACCTACTCTGCTACTGAATAATTATCTTCATAATGCAAACCCTTGGCCGTTTATAGAGCAAATTTTTCCAGTTTGTCCGATCTCATTGAGTGTCTTTCATAACATCTTGTCAGATCTAAGGATTTAGAGCACACCCCCTATAGGAAAACCCACTTCCCTCCCTGACCAATGGTAAGAGCGCAAGCTTCTGAGGAGGCTGGACAGGGCTGATCGTGTCAGTGAAAGTTTGAGAATTAAGGGGGCCCTTGAAGAACTGATTACATTTTATTTTGTGTGAACTACCTGTTCCTCTTTATTCTTTTAGTTTAAAAGCTGTTTTTTTTCTTTATGGTTATGAGTGTTTGCCTGCATTTACACATGTGCACTGAGCGCACAGAGGCCAGAACTGAAGCTACAGGAAGTTATGAACTGCCGTGTTGCTGGTTTTACTTGCCCTGCCAGGTCCTGCTGCCCTTTAGCCCCAAATGCACACACAGACCCTATAGTAATTATAAAATTGTTGGCTGATGCTTGGGCTTCTTATTGGCTAGCTCTGTCTTAATTATTAACCCATTTCTACAAATCTAAGTATTTCCACGTGGCTTTATCCTACCAGAGAAGGGTTCGGACCTGCTACTCCTTCCTCGGCTACATTGCCTCTCTTTTCTGTGCCTTTCTGCCTACCTTTCCCAGAATTCTCCTTGTCTCCCAGCCCCACCTATCTTCCTGTCTCTAGTGGCTATTGGCTAAACAGTGTTTTATTCATCAACCAATAAGAAAAACCTATATACAGAAGGATGTCCCCCATCACTGCCACATGGTTGTTGGAACCAAATCAAGTTCCTCTGAAAAAGTAGCAAGTACTCTTTAACACTGAGCCATCTCTCCAGCCCCTCATCTTTGATTTTTCCCCCAATGTGTGGTCTTCTTAAAATCAACTGGAGAGAATACTTGTTTGTTTGTTGTGGCAGGGTTTCTCTGTGTAGCCCTGACTGTCCTCAAACTCAGAGATACACCTGCCTCTGCCTCCCAAGTGCTGGGGCTAAAGGTGTGCACAACCACCTCTGGGCTGAGAGAATACATTTTTATAAGCAACAGTTTAACTTTTGTTGCAAATAGTTTCCCTAGTTTGTCATCCTCCTTTTTGACCTTTTTTATAGTGGTTTTTTTTTTTTGCAGAATTACTTTATTAGTATTTTTGTTGAATTAATATTTTCTACAGCTTTCTAAAGCAGCGATTCTCAACCTTCCTAATGCTGTGACCCTTTAATACAATTCCTCGTGTTGTAGTGACCCCCAACCATAAAAATCAAATCATGGCTACTTCATAACTATAATTTTGCTACTATTATGAATCAGAATGTAAATATCTGTTTTCTGATGGTCTTGGGTCACCTGTGTAAAATGGTAGTTTGACGCCCCACCCCAAAGGTGGTGGGACCCACAGATTTAAAACTACCGTTCTAGAGGTTTTTTGTAATGCTTAGAAAGACTTTCATGAGTTGCAGAGATGGCTCAGCAGTTTAAGATAGTGGACTGCTCTTCCAGAGGACCCTGACTTGATTCCCAGACCCACACTGGCTCACAACTGTCTAACTCCAATTCCAGGAGACTTAATGCTATCTACAGATATCCTCGGGCATCAGACATGCATGCACATGGTTCACATACAGCCACACAAGCAAAACACTAAACACCTAAAAAAACAAAACAAAACAAAACAAAAGAGAATGGGGGAGGGGCTTCTTTGCTCAGATGTGTTAAGCTCTTGGAAATCTAATGCTTTCCCGGTTTCGGTTTAAAAGGTTAAATGGGGCTCCATCTAGAATTCATTCACACAGGGAGGGAGGAAGGGTACTGAGCTCTTTGTCTCCCTCTGTTTGGACTGCAATAACCGAATGAATACCTTAGACCTTGTGACTTAAACTACATCTTCTAAAACTGTGTCACCAGCCATGTAGTGTCCCATAACTGAAAGTGGGGGATCACAAAAACTTGGCAACTAGGCTTCTAAATGCACATCCAAACAAAACTCAATTCAAAATCAGCTGTGCAGGGAACATGAATGTTTGCAGCAGCACTCACCCAGGTATCACGAGACTGCACTGCAGCCTTGGTTCAGAACACACCATGTGGCCACTTTGCCCTCAGCCAGTGAACACTTCATGTTAGCTCCTCAGAATTGAGACTCTTTTATACCATGAGCATTCTTACTGTATATACAAAGTTTCTGACTTTTATAGAAACATAATAGTTGGATTACAACATGGAAAATATCAAATGATCTTTGCATTATATTGTGTTCAAATGTTTGAATCTAAAAGCTGCTGTTTGAGTGATTTAAAAAAATCACTAATTGAATTTAGACTTGGGATTAAGAGAATTTCCAACAATTTCTGAAATGCTCCTAAACATATTTCTGCCATTTGTTTTATGTATTGATGCAAAATGACATTCTTTGAATTAACAATTATAAAATCAATAATCAGCCAATTCTGAAAATTTTGGTGACAATGCTCTATGTCCTGCAGTATAAACATTTAGCCAAGATTTAATCTCTTTGTAAAACAAACACAGCCATCTCATTAGTATGTACATTTTCTCCATCTTTAATAAGTAGGCAGTGTATAAGTATATGAAAGAATTTTTATCATAAGCTTTATGATATATTATCAGTAAATATTTTACTTGTATTCCTATTTTACATACCCATATACCTGGGGTCAAGCAAATATTTCTCCAGTGGAAACATTTAAAGGTACTGGATTAAACAGCCAACATATATTTCTCAAAATTCTTGGACTTAGAAGTCCACGACCAAGGCACTAACAGATCTTGTATCTGGTTAAGTCCTGTTTCCTAGCTTGTATGCTGCCTTCACACAAGAGAAGGAGGGTGCAGCAAGAAGGAGAGAATGAGAAGGAAAGAATAAGGATGACTTTTTTAATGCAACTGAGTCTGGAACTCCAAGGACAGACCTAGTCTGGAGACAAAAATGCAGAAGCCATCGGGACACAGGTGTCAAGGTCTTGAGAGTGGATGAGGACGTGGAGAATGATGGAGAGGAAGAGACAGTGCCGAGGGCACGCACAGGAGGACAGTAATGTGCAAGGATCAGGCAGGAAGAGGAGCCAGTCCAGCAGACGGAGTAGGAAGCCACAGAGAAGGTGGAGAGCACCAGAGGGGAGCGTTGTCATGGAAACAGCACAGTGTTTTAAGAAGTGGCTAACCAACGCCATTTACCAAGATGGAAGGTTAGGCAGTATGAGTATGGTTTCCATGGAATTGGAATCGTGCTGAATAAAACAGAAAGGAAACAATCTGAGTTCCTAAAGTCAACACAGGGCAAAGAGATATGAAAACAACTAATCCTCAAGAAACGTGATTGTAGCCACGAGCAGTGGCACACACCTTTTTCTTAGGAGGCAGAGGCAGTTGGATCTCTGAGTTCTAGAAGAGCCAGGGCTATGCAGAGAAGCACCATCTCAAAACAAAAACAAAAACAAAAAAACAAAACAAAAGACAGTGAAAAGAAATGAGACTATGAAGAAATAAACCAAAGAAGTGATGGAACCCTCTTGCTGTGCCTCGCCAACACGCTGCTGCCCGTCAATGACTTGCCCAATCACCCTTTCTTCTAACAGTTAAAAAGGTATCACTTTTAAACTGATTTCTATAATTTCAGTGGGGTTCTAAGTGGAAGGAGAAGTCACCCAAGCTGCCCAGAAGTCTACACCATGTATATTTGCCATGTCATGAAGTTCTCACTCATCCCTGTACTACAGATGAGAAACTGAGGCCCAGGGGCACAACAGACCAAGGTCACTCACTCTGCTGATCAGTGATGCAGCTGGGACTCACACCTGAATGTGTTTGCTTACAAAACACAGACCCTTTGCACCCCCACCAACCTAGACAGAATGTAGAACGCAACACAAAGGGAGTAGGAAGCAAGAGAAATTGGAAGTTAAAAGAAAAGCCCATGTCTTGTATCCTTCATATGCATACTAACTAAGTTCCCCTTCCTAGAGTAAAATTACTCAAGTCTGTTACTGGTCCATAAAGATTTTGTTAAGCATGCTGAATGTCTGCAAAAAGCCTGAGGTTTTCCAATGCTGGCACAGGAAGACATCACAGTATCACCTCCTACAAACTCCCTTAATTTTCTTGCACTGTGCTATCACACCATGATCAAAAACAACCTGGGAAAGAAGAAGTCTTATTGGCTTATACTTCACATCACAACCTGTCATCAGTGGAAGTCAGGCCTTGTACTCAAGCGGGAACCTGGAGGCAGGAATTGAAATGCTGTTTATTGGCCTGCTCTGCATTGCGTGTTCAAAAAAAAAAAAAGCCCAGGACTACTGCCCAGGGTAGGCCTGGCCCACAGTGTGCTGGGCCCTCCCCCATCAATCATTAATTGAGAAAATGCAGCACAGAGTTGCCTACAGACCAGTTTGATAGAGGCAGTTCCTGCTCCTAGGAGACTCTAGCTTGTGACAAAAATTAGCCTGCACAGTCCACCAACACTTTGTCAACTTGATACACAAACACATCACCTTTATAAACCATAAACTTTCCTCTATTGTTTGTCCCCATGTTCACGTTAATATTAATATCACAATATAAAATGCAGTACAATTTTAAAGTTCAGTGTCTTTTTAAAATATTTGGTCTCTTGTTTCACAGACACCCATGCAGTTAAAACAAGAAGTCCTTATGCTGAGAGAGAAGAACCAGGGCATTGTCATAGTCAGATCAAACCAAAACCAAAACCCAACCATGTAAATAACTCAGAGTCCAGCGTGTGGAACTTACCATCTTCTGGAGTCTAGGGGATTTAGGCAGCTCCTCGTCTGTAGCACACACAGCTTGTCATGCGCTCCACTCCACATCTGCCGCTGTCCTTAGCAGATACCCTATTATTCCTGCATCTCCAATATCCTGGACGTTGCACCTTCACCAGTGGCCTCTCGGCTCTCTCAATGCCAAACCTCAGTTGCTCTCCATGACTGCTTCATAGCTTCCCAGCCAACACCATGTGGGAGACTTTACACATTATCTGCCAGATTCTGCTGCCAGCTTTGAACCATGGCGTCTGTGCTGACCCCGAGGAAATACACCAGAAGATTTTGCCTCAGTAATGGGGCCTCTTATTAATCACAGCTGATTCTTCAGCCCCAGCTGACCAGCATCCATTGTCCCAGCGAAGCATTCATTTCACTTCCAATGATTCCCAATTCAAATATCACATAAATGGCTGCAAGGGAGCCTTTGCTTACCTCTGAAACGTCACAAGCCAGGCCTCCATTCTCCCATTCTTGTCAAATTCTTACCATCCAAGCTCCCACAACCACTCATTAAGCTCTAGGCATTTGCAGCCCAAAGTTCCAAACGCTCCTCACAAAATGATATGGTCAGGTCCATCACAGCAAAACTTCACACTTAGTCCCAGTTTGCTGTTATCACCGTGATAAGAACACCATGACCAAAACCAACCTGGGGAAGGAAAGGGCTAATTTGGCTAACACTTCCACGTTACAGTCTATCAAGAGAAGCACTCGCAGGAACCTGGAGGCAGGAATTGAAGCATAAACCACAAAACAGTATTCCCAACTGGCCTCCTCCCTGTGGCTTGCTCCCTTTCTTTACCACCCATGACCACCTGTCCAGGGTTGGCACTGCCCACAGTGGGCTGGGCCCTTCTGTATCAATTGTTAATCAAGAGAATGTCCCACAGGCGTGCCCACAGGGCCACCTGATGGAAATAATTCCTCAACTGAATTTCCCTCTTCCCAGATGACTCTAGTTTGTGTCCAGTTTGCAAAAACTAACCACCACAAACATATTGATTAATAATGCCTATATGTATGTTGTTGTTGTTGTTATTATTATTATTTAGTTTTTGGTTTTGTTTTTTGTTGCTTTGATTGAGACAGGATTTCTCTGTTTCTCTGGCTGTCCTGGAACTTTCCATGTTTTCCAGGATAGCCTTGAACTCAAAGAGGTCCACCTGCCTCTACTCCTGAGCACTGGATTTAAGGGCTCGTGACATCACACCTGGCTTCTTAATGAATGTTTTAAAAATACCTAACATGAAAGTTATTACTTACATATACATGTTTTACCACATTCAATTAAGTTTAAGAAACTGACTTGTACATTAGAAATCTTCTTAGGATAGCAGGATTGGTTATTTTAATAAGAACATTATAATCAACAAAGGAGTTTCTAACACACAGTTGAGTTATTAACTTGAAATTTGCTAAAAAGTAGTGTCTTTTGGGTGATACTAGAAATCAAACCCAAGGTTTTCTGCATGCTGGGCCACTGCTTTACCACTGAGCTACATTCCCAGCCTCCAGAGTACATCTTAAGTGTCCTCACCCTGAGCATGTGTGAGCACACACAACCAAGTGTCAGATGTGTTAACTAATTTGATTGTAGCCATTGTAGCAATTGTTTTGTAATGTAGGTGTGCATTTAATCAAAACTGACCTAAGCAGGAAAGTCCCAAGCAAATCGGCACTGTGTGCCTCACTCTGAAGGACAGAGGCCATTGGAAGTAGGATCACATGACCGGTTACTATTTCTATCACCTCTACCTGTAGGTGACAATCATATCTGTTCACCAAAGATCTGGATCTCCTTCTGGTCTTGTGTCCTGGATATGAGACTACAAAAATGCAGAACCCCCAAATGCAGAACTCCAGCCCGTGGCTTCTGTGGTCTCTTTGGCAGGGAGGTGGGGAAAATGCCTCTGTCCTTTATAAGATGTACCCTCTGCCACCCCCTGCCCTGCACACACTGTCCCAGGGAGAGACCGCTGTAGCATAAGGCTAATGTCTAGTGAGTGCCCCGGTGGGAGCTACAACAGAGGAAATTAGTCCTCACGGGTGGGTTTGTTGTCATGAGCTAGGGTGCCCCACCTGGCTGGGCAACTTCCACACAGTACCGAGTGGCCCTGGGACACCGTGAGCAGCCCATTGTCTTGCTCATAAAACCCCTCCTGTTCCTTTAGCGGTGGTCAGTTGCTTTTACTTGCAGCTAGGAACTCTGGTAAAGCGATTTTGTATTTTCTTGGCTAGGAGGGAATTAATTCCTTTTGGCCTTCGTAGCCTTGGTTCTTACAAGTACATCAAGTATCTAGCATGCCTGGCTAGTGGACGGTGTGTCCACAGTGACCTCCCATTGAGCTCTGACATCTGATAGCCCCAACTTCCCAGAAGTTGGCCACTGCTCCAGCTGCCCTGACTGAAATGGATCACTGTGCAGGTGTGAGCCTGATTTGCACTTTATCTCTGCCCAAGGCAAAAGCTGTCCCTAGGCAGTGCCTGCTCTTTCCCAGGAGTCTACGAAAGCTGGGGCTTTCTCACCGCTTGCCACACTGAGGGAAAGCAAACAGAGAAGGAGGTGCTGTTGAAACTGTCCCGAAGCTTCTCGTGGGCTGAGTCATGTGTGCTCTGTTTGCTCTACTCTGCCTGAAGTCGGACCACATTTCGGTCCCCTTGGAATGACAATGGATGAATCAAACCTTGTGGCCCTGGGAACTCCTCAGTTGTTCCCCAGCTACCCTTGATAAAGACACACTCATCGTGACTCACACACACAAACCCAGGATAATTTCTAGCCATCAACACTAGCAAATATGTGAACTATGCCTCCAGATTGTGTTGTTTTCCTCACATTTGGCTATGTGTGAGAGTCCTGACTTTCTCAGAGGCCTCCTCCCACTAATTACATGTGTGGAATGCTGAGGGGACTGGCTGGGTTTGGAGGCTGAGAGACATGAATGCCACACGCCCCTTGAGTCTAAGGTTGCTGACCAATGGTCTCATCTTTTCCAGTGCCACATGACCTGCTATAGCTCCCATTAAAGAAGAGAAGGGCATAGATTTTGTAGCCTCAAAATGTGAGGCTTGGTCCTAGTACGGTGGAGGAGCTCGAAAGCCAGAATCACATCCAGGGCTGTTGGTACCAACTCTAGTGGTATGTCCATGTCAGTTTCTGACGTCATTGCCCACACAGTTTATTCTAGCATGGAAAAGCACTCTCACTGTTTTCCTTCAGTCCCTCCTCTGTCAGCCTCTAACTATTCTGACCACCAGAATCTGGAACAACAGAAGGGGCATGTTCCACAGGAAGATTTAGGTTGCTGTGTTCTTCAATTCTTAGTCATAGATTGTTAGATCTTGGTGGGGTGGTAGCATCTTCTCACCTCAGCAGGAGCTTACAGTATAGGAGAGAGCATAGGTGGTCAGTGAGAACAACACGGGTTTTGCTTAGGCCTCATTGGTGGGAGCAACAGTCCCAGCTGGGTGTGCAAGAGGTTTAGCTAGAGGCAACAAAATACATTTTCCCTCCATATCCTGTTCTGGGGTCAGGGGTCAGAAGTCATAATGGCAATCTCTAGGTTGGATGTGTGGGCCTTGCTGCTTCTGACTCCAAAGCCTTCTTTTCTGTCCCCTATCCCAACTACCAGCTGTACCACTTGAGAACCATGGGACCTCAAAGGACGGTCTCAACCCCTCATTTTACAGCCAAGTGCCCTGGCTTTGTGCCTGATGCAGAGACAATGCAGAGGGTCAAGCAGAGTTGCATTCAGGGGTGTGACTTCAGAAGTACACTTGCACTTCATCTAGGGGTCCTTTGACTCAGTCTTAAAGCCCAGCATGTGGCCCTGAGGAGAAAAAATGGATAGCATAACACTGAATTTTTCACAGCGCAAACACAGCCCAGGACCAGAATGGATGAGAAACAGGTCGGTGGTCTTAGAAGACAACGCCAGTGCTCAGCCTCCCTGAGAGACACCCAATCAGCATGATTACTCAGACTTCCTGAAGCTCTGACGTCATTGAAGCTCCTCAAAGCAATGAACTTCTGAGGAAAAGCTAAAACCCATCTAAACCATCTGGGATTTCTGTCAGTGACATCTTTTTCCACTTCCCTGCTATGGAGAAAACACAAGGGCCCCGATTCTCTCAGTTTTGAAGTAGTTCATTCTGCATGCATAGTCTCCATCTCTCGGACCTCCACCGCTGCTGGAAGGAGCAGACACTAGATCCAAGCAGGGCCTCCAAAGCTTGCTGATGGAAAATACAAGTGTTGGAGCTGGCTGGGACTCACACATAAACTGAGCACTGGAAGACACACCACAAAAAGCCCCAGAGCCAGGAGGGGGTTGTGCTCGGCTTACTTTTGATGAAAGAAATCTTTCACTAAAAGCAGCCCACAAAGATACCCAGCTCCGCTCTTAGTCCCTGACACCTGTGAATGCCCTGCCTTTCATGGCAAGGGGGCTCTGCAGATAGGGAGAGATTATGCTAGATGATCTGGGTGAACCCAATGTAGTCACAAGTTCCTCACAGGAGAAAAGGGAATACAGCTGAAAAGGAGAAGCAATCAGATTTTCCAGAAGCTTCTAGAAAGCCTTGCCAGCATATAGTTTCAGATTTTTGACCTCCAAAATGGTTAGAGAATGACTATGTTTTGGTTTAAGCCACTTAAGCTTCTTTGAAATGGCTACTTTGAAATAGGAAACTAATACAGAGCTCTCAGTGACGAGTCAGGACCAGGAGGGAACCCAGATGGTGAAGTGGATTCCAGATTCCCAGGCCACAGATCTTCTGGCACTGGGGGACTCAGCAACCTCAAGGAACAGAAAACCCAAGCGAAGCAGCTTACCCACACCAAGCCCAGAGGCAGGTGGCTCCACACTCAGCTGACTAGGTGACTAGGGATGTCACAGAAGACCTTGGCTCTTGTCAATCTGTGTCTCGCTGTTTTCTTCCACAGTGGATGCCAAGATTTAAGGCATCATGTCCAGGTACATCATTGCCCATATGCAGGAAAAGAAGTTATTTCACCTTTGAGTCTCTTGTAGAGAGTGACGGAAGCTGTATCAGACATCTGTCCTTCTGCTGCTGCTCCTGCTCAGGCCACATTCCCCTCCCATCTACTTCTATGGTTTTCCCAGGTCCCACAAGGTCAGTCAATGGACCAGGCAAAGGGAGACTCCATCTCCCACGTGGACTGCTGCTCCATGGTGACGGGAGCAAGCCAACAGAGCCTGTCTCTCCTTGGGTGAAGAATAGCCACCTGTAGTCCAGCTATCTAGAGTCCAACAAGGATATGCTTGGGTGTCTGTGAAGCCCAGACACACACTATGTGTGAAGTGGATGCCCTGGGAAACGGGTTTGCCTCTTCTTAGCTAAAACAAAGGAGGCTCAGAGGTGAAAAGGCTTCTTTTCCTGCACATGGGCAATGAAGTACCAGCTTCGGCATCCACACTGTGGATGAGAAACAGAATGGCAAGAACCAAGGTCTTCCATGACATGACATCACTAGTCACCTAGCCGGCTGAGTGCGGAGCCACCTGCCTTTGAACTTGTGTATACGCTGGTTTACTTTGATCATGAAGGAGCCCAGAGTGAGGAAACTGGGAAGATTGAAACAAAGTCTGTTTAGTTCACTATTATCCCCATGTTAATTTTTTAGCTTTGGCAAATAGATCTGTTTAGGCAATATGCCAGCATCATGGGAAACTAGGTAAAGGGTTTGTAGAAACTATATTGTTGCAGCTTTCCTGTTAATCTACAGTTATTCCAAACAATAAATTCATTTATTATTATTTTTGTCTGATACGTGTGTGCATGTGTGCACATGTTCAATGGGAGGTAGGTACACTGGCGTGCTCAAATGCATGTGTACATGGATGTGCATGCATGTGGATGCTTGTGGAGACTAGAGAACCTTGGTTTTTTTGTTTGTTTGTTTGTTTTATGATTGTTTTATTAGTTCAAATTAGAAACAAGCTTGCTTCACATGACAATCCCTTCTCCCTCTCCCTCCCAACCCCCCAACCCCTACCCCACCCCCCTCTACTCCCCAGGGAGGGTAAGGCCCTCCATGGGGATTCCCCAAAGTCTGTCATATCATCCTGGGCAAGGCCTAGGCCCTCCCCCATGTGTCCAGGCTAAGAGAGCATCCCTCATGTGGGATGGGCTCTCAAAGTCCCTTCTTACACCAGGGAAAAATACTGATCCACTACCAGGGGCCCCATAGAGTGCCGAGGCCTCCTCATTGACATCCACATTCAGGGGTCTGGATCAGTCCCGTGCTGGCCTCCCAGACATCAGTCTGGGGTCCATGTGCTCCCCCTTGCTCAGGTCAACTATTTCTGTGGGTTTCACCAGCCTGGTCCTGATCTCTTTGTTCTTCATTCCTCCCTCTCTGCACTGGCTTCCAGAGTTCAATTCAGTGTACAGCTTTGGGTGTCTGCCTCTGCTTGATGAGGGCTCTAGGATGGCATATAAAGTAGTCATCAGTCTCTTTTTAGGGGAAGGGTATTTAGGGTAGCCGCTCCACCACTGCCTAGATTGTCAGTTGGTGTCATCCTTGCAGATCTCTGGAAATCTCCCTAGTGCCAGATCTCTCCTCGGACCTATAATGGCTCCCTCTGTTATGGTATCTCTCATCCTGCTCTCCTCTATTCTTCCCCCGACTCAACCTTTCTGCTACTCCATTTCCTCCTCTTCCTTCCTCTTCTCCCCCTCTCATTCTCCCAGCTCCCTCTCCCCTACCCTCATGTTCCCAATTAGCTCAGGCGATTCTGCCCCTTCCCATTTTCTGGGGTCCATGCATTTTTCCCTTAGAGTCCTTCTTGTTTCCTAGTTTCTTTGGTTCAGAGGATTGTAGGCTGGTAATCCTTTGCTCTATGTCTAAAATTCATATATGAGTGAGTACATACCATGTTTGTCTTTTTGTGACTGGGTTAACTCACTCAGGATGGTTTCTTCTAGTTCCATCCATTTGCCTGCAAATTTCAAGATTCCATTGCTTTTTTCCACTGAGTAGTACTCCATTGTGTAAATGTACCACATTTTCTCTATCCATTCTTCAGTTGAGGGACATTTGGACTTCTATGGGCACTCAGACTCAAACACACACACACACACACACACACACACACACACACACACACACACACACACACACACACACACGAGTTGTGTCAGAATATCATCCTGCAGATTTTCAAGCCTCCTAGGTCTTGTGCCTGGGACACAGGGTGATATTGCACAATCTAACAGGCCAGGCTGAGAGTCTGTGGCATTGGTCTCATAAAAGCTCTGACGTAATTTTGATGTTCCATGTACTTACTTGGAAAAGGGAGGTCCCATGCAAAGGCCCTGATATTTTCTTTGAGCCGCATTCACATGGTGGTATTGCTGCTGTCTGTTCCCAGCCCATCCCTAAAGGATAAACATTTCAATAAAAGCCCAAGTTTTAAGATGAGGAAATTTTCCATCTGAAACATTGTGAGTCTTTGTTCTTGAAGGACGTCTCTTCAAGTGTGGGTAGTGACTTAACTTAATGTTAAACAAATACATGATGAAGAGCCCAAACTGATTTTTAAACAACTCCTCTTTTTTTTAAGTATTACACTCTGGGACTGCACAGCTTTGAGCTGGTTCTTTGGTCTATAACATCTTAAACCCGTCTAGCGGAAATGATTTCAAAGCTGCTCTCTCTCAGTATCTACAAAGACAAGAGTGCCCCGGATGCAGTGTTTGAAAGGCAGGTGCCTAGGGCTTGTCTTTTTACTTGCTCTTTTTTTTTTTTTTTTTTGTTTTTGTTTTTTTGCTCTTTTTTTTTTTTTGAGGGCTTATCTTTTTTAAATAGTGTTTTTTAGCCTTTGAGTGTTGCTTACATTTGTACAATGTATACTGATCATATCCACATGTTATTACCTCTCTCCAACTCCCCCTAGTGCCCTCGAACCCATCTCCCTCTCAACTTCATGGTCTCTTCTTATTATTTTTACTAATAAGCACAAGTTCAATCAGTTCTGTCCATATGCATTATGGGTATGTGACCATCCACTGCACCAGGAGCAACTTACCAGGGGCCATGTCCCCAAAGCAGTGACTCTTCCTTCCTCAGCAGTCACCGGGGCCTGTCTTAGGTCATCAGATTCTCGCTGATCTCCACCCCCAACTGTCCACCCAGTGATTCTGTCACTAGCTGGTTGATGTTACAGATCCCTGAGAAAAACACCTTTAAAGAAGGAAAATTTCTTGTTGACTCCAGTTTCCAGTTTGGGCCGAAGGCCAGCTGCTGCACTGCTTTGGGCCTACAACAGGTGAAATGTCCCAGCACCAGGAATATGAGGCAGAGGTTACTCGATTCGTGGTAGCCAAGAAACAGGGAGCAGGACAGGGAGGGACCACAGACAAGAAACACTTGAGAGGCACACCGAAGGAACCTACGCACCACCTACTACATCCCAATTATGCCTTTAATCATGACTCCATCAATGGGTTGTTCCATTCATGAAGTCTAAACCCTCTGATCCAATCACTTCTCAAGGACTGTATCTACCAGCTGGGGACCCAACTTCAAGACATGAGCTCCTTGGAGGCCATTGCCACCCAAACCACGACTGTCACTCATTGCTAAGTCATTCTTTCCTCTTTGTCACTTTGTCCTGTTTTAATTTTCCACATGGCACTTGGAATTATTATTATTGTTGTTATTACTATTATTATTAGCTTGTTTTCTGATTTGCCTCCCCATCTGAACATGAACTCTGTGAGAGCAGGGACTGTGGCGCTCTTGCTTGCTGCTGAATCTTTAGGGCCTTTGCGGCCTCACTGTCCCCTCAGTTGGGCATCCTCTCCCAGCTCTCACCTCCTTTCCATCAGCTCAGACTTGGGTTCTGTCCCAGGGAAGGCCACTTTGACAAAGGGGATGGAAAGACAAGCAGACGACACAGAGATGTGCTGTTGGGAAAATCAAACCCTTCATCTCCCAAGATGCTTCTCAGTATAGTTATCGTAGAAGGGACTTGGAACAGCACTTTAGAGGAACAGGAAGCTATCTCCCCTTCAGAACCTCCAGTGCTACTTTCCCCCTGCCTGCCTCTTCTCCACAGCCAGTAGCTGCCCCAGGAGATTTGAAAAATCAAAGTAGCCAGGTGTGGTGATCCCAGTACTTGGGAGGCAGAGGCAGATGGATCTCTGTGAGTTCAAGGCCAGCCTGGTCTTCAGAGAGAGTTGTGGGGTAGCCAGTACCACATAGAGAAATCCCCATCTCAAAAACAAACCAAAAAAAAAAAAAAAAAAAGGATTGGACTGGCCCAGACTGAGCTACTTATGTGGGGACACCACAGTAACCTGGGGGAGTAGAGGAGGCCTGGGGGGGGGGGGCAACTTCTTAGATGAGGATAGGGCATGCAGGGGCCTCTCACTGTCAGTGTTCTCCTACTTTCCCTCTGCCTCTCCCAGCGCGTGATAACGGCAAACAGCTCCAGCTGCTCAGCTCAAAGGGTCTGGCAAGGTCCAGTATGCTTCCGGGTCCTCATTCATGGGACAGGTCCATTCTGGTATCACTGCCGTCAGTCAGGGTTAACCCCAGGAAGGTCAGCAAAGAACAAGAGCGGCTTCAGTGATACCTCAGAAACAGACAGGAACGAGGCTAAATATATTTCAAGGACAATCACTATGAAAAGTGTAAAAAGCTGTAAATAAATAAATAAAAGGTGAGATAGTGGTGTGTAGTGGTGCACACCTTCAATCCCAGCATTCAAGGGAGATAGGCAGCTCTCTTAGTTTGAGGCCAGCCTGGTCTACATAGCAAATTCTAGTACAGCCAGGGCTACATGGTGAGAACCTATCTAAAAGAGAGAAAAAAAGGCAAATAGCGCAGAAAAGATGTAGGAGAACAATTATTTTCTTCATGAAGACTTGAGCCCTTCTATTCTAAGACCTTTCTAGTATGGGATTGTCCTGATGTTTACATTATTATTATTTTAATGGACCTATACATCTTAAATAGTGAAATAAATGTTCATGTTTTTAGAATGTTCATTGTTATTTCATGTTTGGAATATTAATATTTTAGAGAAATATTAAAATATTTTCCTTTTGATGGCATGGGAGACTGAACCCAGGGCCTTGTGTGTATGAGGCAGGCACTCTACCAATTGAACCACATTCCCCTCCCAAGGTTTAAACAACAACAGAAGAAAAAAACTGACAAAGATTGAAATAAAAAGAATAAAATCTACATCCCTTTTTCTAAAGTTTCCATCATAAATATATAGCACTTATTTACATCATTTGAAAAAATCATTTTGAACTGATTTTGAAGTATAATTGACATATAGTAAATTGTACATACTTGTGCTTACAATTTGATAACCCATCACCGTACAAAGACAAAGTTCCCTCCCCAAGGTAAAACAACCAAACTAAAAAGAGACCAAAGACTTAAATGGGAAAAGATAAAACTATAAAATGCTTAGAAAGAAACAGGTGTAAATCTTTATGACTTTGGGTTAAATAGCCATTTGTTATATGAAAACAAGAATCAATAAAAGATAAGTTGGACTTCAGTAAAATTCGGAACTTCAAAGGGAATTACCAAGACATTCGCAACATCCTTTATTACCTACTTAGGATGACTAAAATCAAAGAGGACGACAACATCTGTGGTCTTGCGGCCAGCTTGGGATCATTATCAATAAAACTGATAAGTTTTAAAATGTTAAGGATATTATTGTCTGTAATGTACCTAAGTAATCTTTGCCTAACCCAACACCAAAAGCGGCGTCATTTTCTTCTCATAGCTTACCATTAGATTCAGTCTTGTTCACATTAGTTGGCTACTTAGAGATTTTGGAGTTTCAGGGGTTTTATTCTATGTGGGGGAGGTGACTGTATGGCACACAGTTTGTGTGAGAGACCACAAAGGCCAGAAGATGATTTGAACACCCTGGAGCTGGAGTCATAGGTGGTTGTGAGCCACCTATATGGGTGCTGGGAACTGAACTTGGGTCCTGTGGAAGAGCCACAAGTGTTCTTAACCACTGGGCCTAACAGTTCTGATACAGTTGTTGGGGAATCTCCCCATGCTGCCCTCTTGGGTGGTTCTTTGCCTTGTCCTGGCTAGTCTCCCCACACACCTGCTTTGTTCCCAGTGACAAATACTTGGCTTAATCTATGAGCGGCCCCTCTGCTGACCTCCACAGTTCTCTCCCTGCACAGCCTCCCTCCTCAAATGCTCAGATCAGACTCCTGAGCCTAGCTCACCACCTCCAATCCACTGCCACTTGGAAATTCTAGACAGTAAAGGAAACTATGAAGGACTGTGTCTCAGAGATTTCTGTTTTTCACGGCCTGATCTGTGAACCAGTATCTTAAAAAGAATAGTGTCTGCACCTTCTAGGCAGTCAGCTTTGTCAGATGAAGCTGACTATCTCCTTCTTGGCCACCAACTGTAGGAAACTCATTGGAGTGGGCAATAAACACAAGCTTCATACTTTCTATGGTACTCACATGGCCACAGAAGTAGCTGCTGATGCTCTAGGTAAAGAGTGGAATGACAAGGTTTTCCCAAGAAGCAAGGTGTCTTGACCCACGACAGTTTGCCTGCTGATGAGTGACGGGCACTGTTATAGACCAAGGGGAACTGGAGAGAGGATACACAAGTCTGTTTTCAGATTCATTGGGGATGCTGAGTGTTCTCAACCTCATTATTGGAGACAGACAGACAGACAGACACAAAGAAGCAGACAGACACAAAGAAGCAGAGATATGCCAGGACCAACAGATAGTACTATGCCTTGGCAATTGGGCCCAAAAGAGCTAGCAGAATCCAAAAGCTTTTTCAATCTCTATGAAGATGATGAGGTCTGCAAGATGCTGTCAGAAAGCTCTCAAAGATGGTGAGACGTCCAGGACCAAAGCACCCAAGTTTCAGTGTCTTGATACCCCACATGTCCTGTAACACAAATTCCAATTCATTTATTTCTCTGATTCAACAAAGCACTGGGGCCCAGGTGTGGTGGTGCACACCTTTAATCCCAGCACAACAGAGGCAGAGGCAGAGGCAGAGGCAGAGGCAGAAGGATCTCTGAGTTTGAGCCAGCCTGGTCTACATAACTTCAGGACAGCCAGGACTAATTGAGAGACACTATTTCAGAGAGAGAGAGAGGGAGAGAGAGAGAGAGAGAGAGAGAGAGAGAGAGAGAGAGAGAGAGAGAGAGAGAACACTAAGAAAAACAAGGAGGCTTCAGAATATGCAAATTTTTGGTCAAGGGAGTGAAAGAAGTCAAAGAAAAACACTAGGAACAGAGACACAAAGAAACAAAAGACTGTCCACACTGAGAGTACGTCTAAGTCTCAGTCCAGTCAAAATTAAGTTTTTATGAGTAACAAATAAATGATCAGATCTTGAATCTTCAATAAAAAATTAATTTAAATGATGATGATGAAGTATCGATCTTATGTGTTCCCTGCCTCTTCAGGCACATGAAAGGTGAACTGTCCATCCTGCCTCATCTGGCTGAAGGCAGAAGTTGAAATGTGTTGCTGAGTTTTCCTTAATTATTTGGGGTAGTGAGTATATAGGGCTGAATGCTAAACAAATACACAGTCTAGAATGTTGAGTTACTAAAGCCACTGGTGTAACACTGCTTCCCAGGGACATGACTTCATTTTACAATAACATTCACTTAGTGCTGTAGGGCTCATTCCTCTGATGTCCCAAGCCTGTCTGATGCTTTCCTCCCCTGCACTCCTCAGGTTCCAATAAACAGACGCCTTCCCAGACTTACAGCTGCTAAGATGACTAGCCATTACTCTCCTGTGCCTCCATCTAGCACCTGCAGAGTTCCCCCCCTACAAGTCAAGTAATGCACACACCGAATAAGTAAATAAAGTAGACATTTGAAGAGCCCTTCCCTGGGTGGTATTAATGGCAGAGTGCACCTCCTCATCCTAGACAACCACTTTCTCAGCTTGTGTTCTTTTGCTCCTTTGTCTCTTCCTTGCTTTATTTCGGGTTTTCCTCTCTCTTGACTCTGACTTAACTCACAAGAATCTTTCCTTCCAGGCTAGGGATTGCTAGACAGTTTTTATTCCCCCTTAGAATTCAGAACAAAAACAAAAGATTAAAGCTCATCTTTAACTGAGTTGCTAGCTGGTTCTTCCACCCTGGATGAAGACTCAAGTAGGCACAAAATCTTGCAGTGTACTGCTGAGTGAGACAAGACCCCCCCCACACACATACACACACACACACACCAGAGGAAGTTAAACTGTGAAGTGTCCTGATTACTAATAGCTGAGGTATAAAGTCCCAGTTAGCACCCTTTCCCTTTCTCCCACTCCGGGCTCTTGACAGGCAAGAAATGTGTGGCATAGAAAAGAGATCTGAAAACTTTAATCTAGTCCCCTACTCTTTTTACAAAACTATTGTTCTCATTTCTCCATCATCTTGCTAACAATCATTTCTGTCCCTTCCTAGGCCCACCAGGAGGACCAGAAATAGCCATTAATGGAAAAAAAATTGATCCTGCCATATGTCTCAGCTTTGCTCTCTGTGAACCAAGGTGTTGAAAGCTGAGTGCTTCTCTCCTGGGACAAGCTCTGAGTTTTAGCAGCTCCTTCCAATTAGCAGAGCTCTCAATGTCCCTTTCATCTAGTTGGCTCCTCATTCCCTCTACCAAGGCTTCTCCAAGATATCACTTCCTGGGAGAGAGCCCAAGCAGGCAATGAAGGAAGGAGGCTGAAGGCAGAAGACACAAGCTATGGGTGCCATGTATATCCCAAAGGCCCTGAAGTACAAGCACTTTGTGTAGAGGGCTATACTGAAGAGACCTCAGGGATAGATACCAATGAGCAAGAGTGTAGTGGCCATGAGTCTTATGAGCCAGGGCCTCAGCTTTATTGTGGAATGGGTGGGAATAGGAAGGTGGTTTGAGGATTATGTTGTCAGTCTTGCATCTACATGGGCTATTAATTTGGGAGGAAAGTGTGGGGAAAGCCCAGCATACAGAGATTAGCTGGGAGGTTTTACCACAATCTACATGAGGAAGAGGTATGAACCAGGTTGGTAGTACTGTAGGTACAAAGAGATTGAGCCAACAGAACCCTAGACAGTTTGGGTCAAGAGTACCAAAGGAGAGAAGAATCAAAGTTGATACCAAAGATTTCAGCTTTAACAAACAGAAGGAAGGAATTAACCCAAGGAAGGCTGCATGTTCTGGGTCCAGATGGAATCGGGTATTTGTTGAGACATGTTTGCTTGGAGATCCTGTTCGAGCCAAATGCCAAAGCTGGTGAGGCACTCCAGCACCAGAGTTTATAGATTAGGGAAACGATGAGGGAGGAGTTACCAGCAAACCTACAGACAGCCTTGAAAATCACAAGGCTAAAGAGAATGAGTGTGTGGAAAGAGGAGCAGAGGGCCAGGGGCTAAGTCACATGGCCTCTAACCTTGAGATACAGAGATACGAGGGACAGTAAAGAATGGAAATGTCCCACTGCAAGCAGAATACAAGTCTACAGTATCCCAGGAGTCAAGGTGAAGTAAGAACTCAGGAATATGTCAAATGTGGAGATAAAGGAAATGCATAGAGCATTGGAAACCTGGGGGAGGGGGTCATCAGTGACCTTGGTGACAATTTTGTCAGTGAAGACGATTGAGGTTTGGTAGAGAGAATGGGAAGAGAGGAAGCAGGGACAGTGAGAGGAGGCAATCTTTCAAAGACTTTTGCTATGAGGGATAAACAGGCACAAATAGATTTGGGACCAGAGAAGAACGTGAACTATGCTTTTTGAAAGCAGAGAGGTGGCTGGACATGGTGAAACACCTGGGGTCCCAATGATTCTGGAGGATGCAGCAAGATCACGTGAAGTGATCTGTGAGTGGCCTGAGCAACATAGCAACACTGTGCCCCCAAACAAAGCAAACCAAAACTAGAGAGATGAAAAGGTATTATGTTTGTATATGAATGGGGTCACTGGAGAAAGACTCCGAAGTCTTTCTTAGGTGGAGGAGAGATAAGCAGGTGTAGCCAACATCACATGACAGTCACAGGAAGGGTGGACTAAATGAGCACATATAAGCCAGATGGTGAAGAAGGGTTATAGAAGTCCTATTCCATTCGAACTTCTTTCTCATTGAAAAGGGACTACGGGGATCAACAGGAACTGAAGAGGGAGAAAAAGGTTGCAGTCAAATTGCCAGGCAAAACCCAGGGCCCACTTCCAGTTGAGTGAAACCAGTTTCCACGGCTGGCACCACCCAGCACACACATCATGGCTTAGTCCCTAGACCTCTGTTCCTCTTCGAGCTGCTTCGGCTGTCCCTGAGAAGCATGAGTCAGATACGCAAAAGCATGCAAAGCACAAAAATGGTTTTGTTGTTGTTGGTTTGGGATTTGGCTTTTTTTGCTTTATCAGCAGAATCTCAAAGAGTAAGGACCAAGGAGAACTTAAATACAAACTGTCATAGGTCCCTGGTAAGCAAATAAGAGTGAAGCTAGGAATGGCAACACTCATCTTTAATCCCAGCACTTGGGAAGCAGAGGCAGGTGGATTCCAACTTCACAGCATTCATTTTGCAGTTTTAGGAATCTATCCTAAGATTTGAAAATGTTAATGCATAAAAACACTTATATTTACTTTTTAAGAAAATGTGCTGGGCAGTGGTGGCGCACTCCTTTAATCCCAACACTCAGGAGGGTGTGAGGCCAGTCTGGTCTACAAAGTGAGTTCCAGGACAGACTCCAAAACCCACACAGAGAAACTCTGTCTCAAAACAAAACAAAACAAAACAAAACAAAGAGGAATAGAAGAAGAAGAAGAAAAAATTTTTTAAAAAGGGAAATGGGATTAGAGAAATAGAGAAATGGCTCAGTGGTTAAAATAAAATCACTTTCTTCTCTTCCAGAAGACCAAGGTTCAATTCTCAGTACTCACATGGTAGCTGATAATCAGCTATAACTCCAGTTTCAAGAGATCTGATGCCCTCTTCTGGCCTCTGAGGGCACCAGGAGCACACATTGTGTACAGACAGGCAGACATGCAAGCAAAGCATCCATTCACATAAAAAAAAAAAAAAAAAAAAAAAAAAAAAAAAAAAGATCTGGTAGTACAGACCTATAAACACAACACTCAGAGGAAGTAGATGAAGGAGAATAATGAGTTCAAAGCCAACCTGAGTTATATAGTGAGATCCAAGCAGTCTGTACTATACATTAGGACCTGTCTCAAAAAAAAAAAAAAGCAAGTAAATATTAGAAAATATAATTGTCTAACATTAGATAATTGATTGATTGATTACACAACTATCAAGATAGCCTAACAATGAAAGATTAGCATTCATGGAGACTGGAATTTTCAAAGTTTTTAACAGTATGGAAGCATTATTACAATAAAATATGTATTGTTTTAAAGATGAGATAATATGCATTAAAATTCAGGGGAAATTCTAAATGTCAATTATAATCATTTTGGAGTAGAGATTATAGATGAATCCACTTTTTTCATTATTTCTGAATTTTCCATATGTATGTATATCTATCACAACACAGATATTCTGTGGTCCTTCCCGAAAGGGTTTGATGGCTTCTGTGCTGTGTCTGGACTTGAGGTTCACGTGCAGCCTCATTACCTCACATTTCAGATTGTGCAAATTGCTGGCACATCCTAAAGTCCCACCCACGCGGTCCCGGTGTATCCCAAAAGGGCTGAACACTCAGAAGATTGAACCTAAAGATCAAATAGAGTTGCTCATTTCACAACCACCTATTTCTTCAGTTAACAGATTCTTTTCCCACAACGACACTTATCTCCTAACTGCTTCCTTTCTAGACTTGCCACAGCTCCCACCCTCACTCTTGCAGGTAGCCCTCTGGAGTTGAAAACATGCAGATCCAAACACAGATTCTAACCTAGGTTTGGGAAGTCCTTTGACTCACAACTTCAAGCAAAGAGAACATTGGGGTGTATTAGAAGAAATGTACTGGCTTAGCAGTCAGTTATTGTAATGAGGCTCAAAGGAATATGCATGCATTTTGCTTATTTATTTATATGGCAGCTGGACACAATTGGATGCAGGCTGAGTGTGGCTAGTGCAATCTAACCTGCCCCATGTAGCTCTTGTTCTCTTTAGGACAGTGGGCTAGCCTGGTGTATGCTGGAAAGAACATGACCAAACAAGCCCAACCATGCAAGACTACATCAGGTCCTTGCTCACATGTCTGTTACAGCCCATTGACTGAAACAAGTCACGCAACAAATGCAGAATCAAGGAACAAGGGAAGAACAGCACAGTTGCATGAGGCAATGTGTGACTACAGGAGGTAGTGAGGAGCCAGAGGCAAAAGGCAGTCTATACGGCCAATAAAGACTGAAAAATAAGCAAAGTGCCGAAGGGGAAAATAATGTACAAAGGGCAGACTCTTACAGGCAGCTGCTTTTCTGAGTTACTTTCTCAACACCTCTGCTGAAAACCAACACTCAAAGCCCCAAGAGACAATCACTGGGCACGTCTCCTACCAATGTCCTCCCGAGGAAACCTTGGAGCCAGACTGGTCTAGATGGGTCAGCAGTAATGAACACAGTCCCGGGGAAGAAACAGAATCCTTGGTTTTCTTCTATTCTGGGAATACTAGAGGCTGAAGCCTCATTCTACCTTCTAAAACTAGCCCATAAGCCCCACATTGGGTGCCAGATGAAGTGAGAACCCACAAAAGTATAATAACCAATTTATTAAAGGGTACATTGAAAAGACAAACTCACAGATACAGAGCAAAGCAGACACCGCCACTGATGCCGGCTGCCATCATCCAGCCATTCTGCCCAGGGGTCAAGAGCACCAACGCGTAGCCTCTTTGCCACTTGGTCTCAGACCATACTGAGCATGAGCAAGAGCAAGAGAGCAAAAGTCTGCACCAACCTTCCATCTCCCCCCACCAATTTATCAGTTATCACGTAACAGACAAGACCACACCCCAGGGCTGGTACCCCAAGATTTTAGGCACAATGAGTTCCCACAACACTTGCTCATCTACCCCGTACTCCCAATTCCCAGCAAAGAAGGAGGAAATAGGCCCCCAGGGTCACTTCTCTTGTCTGTCCTGGAGTTGGGAACTGAGCTGTACACTGTTAGATTGCTTCTAAATGAAAAATTTGTAGTTCTGCTGCCATGGAAAAAAAAATTACTGAAACACTAAAAAACAAAAAACATTCAATCATGGCATTAGAATATTCTAAATGTATGTATGGCTCGAGCTGTCTCAGTGGTTAAGAGCACTGACTGCTCTCCCAGAGGACCTGGGATACATTCCCAGCACACACATGATGACTCATAACTGTCTATAATTCCAGGCCCAGGGGATCCTTCTGGTCTCCATAGGTACTACATGCATGTGACACACAGACACACATGCAGGCAAACACTACACACATTAAGAAAATAATTAAGGCCAGGTGGTGGTGGTGTACACCTTTAATCCCAGTACTGGGGAGGCAGAGGCAGGAGAAACTCTGTGAGTCCGAGGCTATCCTGGTCTACGGAGAGAGTTCCAGGACAGGTTCCAACCAAAGCTACACAGAGAAACCCTGTCTTGGGAGGGGGAGAGAGAGAGGGAGAGAAAGAGGGGGGAGAGAGAGAGAGAGAGAGAGAGAGAGAGAGAGAGAGAGAGAGAGAGAGAGAGAGAAAGGAAGGAAGGAAGGAAGGAAGGAAGGAAGGAAGGAAGGAAGGAAGGAAGGAAAAAATTAAGAATATGCTAAACTCAGTCTGACAGCTCTTCTTCCCCCAAATGCACTTTTGAAGCGGACCTGTCCCTTCAACAAGAGCCTGATCCAGCCCTGTCACACCACTGGGGAACTCCTAGAGGCAACAGAATACAGATTTGTTTTCTAATGTTCCACAGGAGTTTCACCCTCTGCTGCAAGACACTGTGGCCAAGAGAAGAGAACTCAGAAGTCTGACAGACCTGGAAGGAACACTGACTACTCAATCACCTCATGACTTCGGACAAATTGTTCATTCCCTCGAGCCCCTCCTAGCGAAATGGGGTCAGCACAGTAGCTAACCCCATGGACAACAGTCATGTGGATCCCAGAGATGCTGAGCGTACTGCCTGCCACGTGCAGATGCCCAACAGAGCCTAACTACAGCAACAGAGTGGAGGAAAGGGAAATCTCAGAGCCGAGAAGCGGGAGCCCTAAACCACGGCTCATGGATCTGCAGGCTCCAAAACCCTTAAAAGATCGGTCCCCATCTGGAAGTGTGAGGAAGGGCTTCAGGCCAGTTTGGAGTTTTAAGCACTCCTGAGAAAATGAAGCATTAGACTGAGAAGTGCTGTGATCTGCAAAACAACATGCAAAAGTGCAGGTGTCTGTGAACTGAAATCGGAAATAAGCTCACCCAGCGAGAAGCCAGAAAAACACCTGTTGGTATCTGTTGGCTACACCACAGTTGTACCTTCTATACCACCAGCTAAACTGCCTGGGTTTGGTTTCAGTTGGGTTTTTTTGTTTGTTTGTTTGTTTGTCTGTTTGAGACAGATTCTTGCTTTGTAGCCCATATTGGCCCAAAATGCACTATGCAGCCCAGTCAGGCCTCAAACTAGATCCAACCCAGTGTGTTCATCCTAAGTACTGAGAGAGTACAGGTTTGGACCACCATATCCGACTCTATTTAAACTCACTGAGAGGGAAAGATGCCAGTTGCCATCATTTGTTTTCAAACTAACATGTGCCTTCTTCTGGTAAATTCGGTGTTTCTAATGTATTTCCAGCACCCTTGGCTCAATTTGATATGGATGTGTGGAATGTTTAGACTGTGGCAAATGTTTCAGACACTTAAAAGGCATGTGAGTGTCTACTAGGACAACCTCCTGGCTGTTAATAAACGCTGTGTGCTCTATTGTAAGGACAGTAGGTCCAGAGGAAGATGACGTGTATTGTGGTGATTATGGGTTATGGGGCACAGTGGGAAATCTTGATGCTTCAAGTAAGAAAAAAAATGAGTGAAACCTAGAAGTGAAGACCCCAAACTTGGGAGAGGACTGGAAGATCCCCTGAGGGGGGGGGGGGGGTGTGGAGATAATGCTAGGGAAGAGGGGAAGAAGGGAGAGGAAGGGAGAACCTGGAGAAGATGTAGGAAAAGAGAAGAGCCACTTAAAATGATCCCTGGCAAGCATTGTTCTTTCTGGTGTGACATCAATCCCTCCTGGGTCTCTACAGGTGCTTACTGGTTTTCCACATGCAGGACATGGGCAGCTGTGAATACACAGAAACCCCTCACTTACGTAGATCTCTGCTAGATGTATGTGACAGTTCTGGAACTCCAGAATAAAAAATGTCTGATTACAGACACAAAACTATGCAATTGGTGGGGAGACTTGGGAAGTAGTAGAGAATTATTAATATAATATAATATAATATAATATAATATACAGCTATCCTTCCCCTCCCCCCCACTCCCCTATGTCTTCGGCCCTTCTCAGTTTACCAGCTCTACTAAGTGTGCTTTGGGAAACACTCTGAATGGGTAAAAAAAGTTGTGGGGCAAGGGTTGGCCTTGAGCAGTGGTTCTCAACCTTCCTAATGCTGCAACCCTTTGTTCCTCATGTTGCGGTGACCCCCCAACCAGAAAATCATTTTAGTTGCTACTTCAGAACTGTAATTTTGCTACTGTTATGAATCATAATATAAATGTCTGGTATCTGATATGCGGCCCCCAAAGGAGTCAAAAACCATGGGTGGAGAAACACTGGCTGATACAAAGCCAGAAACAAATGTCAGAGTATATTAAATGTTTCTAGAAAATATGGACCTGATTGAATATAGTTGATGGGAAAGTCCTCTCAATTTCAACATTATCAAAGAAGTACTAGTTGGTTTAAGAATTGACCCCAACATTTCAGTGGTCAGCCATCCACTGGCAGTTAGCTTGTCTGTCCACGTTACTGTGGCTTCCCAGGGAAGCCATTGGCTTTCTCCCACATGGTGATCTGGGCCCCAGATTCCTCACATCTTGTGAGCCTGACATGGTCTCAAAGACCCCTGAGCCCAAAATACAGAGAAAAAGAGTCAAGAGAAAGCCCACCTATTTCTTAAAGGCCTCTTCTAGAAGACACGGGTCTCTTCTGTTCACACCTGACTGCCAAAGATTACATGACCACACCTAGATAGAGAAGAAACAGAAAATGTAATCTTTGCACCTGCTGAGAAAGGAATAATCCCATACTGGCTAAGGAATTAGTTTTGGTAGATACCCAGCTATGCACATGCATACCTGTTAATAGAATTGTATTTGTTTGCCTATTTCATCCCACTGTAATACGGCTTCCATAAGAACAGGGCTTTTTGCTTTCTTCACTGAAGAATTCTAGTTGTTTGAGGAGAGCTTGGATGGGTTGTCTCCATTTAAAGGTTAAAGGCTGGCACCCCAGGGGGAGGGCCACAGGAAGTGTCAGGGTATGATGATCCCAGAGAGAGAAGAGGGTTCCAAGACCCTACAGGAAGTCTTTCTAGACCCCAGTGGCCTGCATTTGCCTTAACTGTGTAGGACCCTTGTCCCACAGTTAAGAAATTGAAACTACTTGTTAAATGACAAATGCCTAGGAATTCCACACAAATAACTAAAAGTATTTGTTAACACAATTGTATACAACAGTATTATTTAAATTTTCCAAAAGGGGAAAGAACTGAAATATCCATCAGTGGGTAAATGAATAAACCAAACCCACACATTGAAATACTTGGCCCTAAAGAAAGAATGAGGTACTGATATGGATACAGGAATGAACCTGTGACAACATTGTGCTAGTAAACGTAGCTGGACACAAAAGGCCACACAATGTGTGTTTCCATCTAGATGAGGTGTGAAGAACTGGAGGATTCAGAGGAGCAGCAGCCAGGGACTGCCAGGGGACTGCCAGGGGACAGCCAGGGGACTGCCAGTGGATGGGAAAAATGGTGAGCCCTGGCGGGTATGAGTGTCTTTGGGAGTGAAGGGAATGTTCTGGAATCAGTGGTGATTGGAGGGAGGGAGGCAACACTAGAGAACAGACCCATACACAGGGCGAACTCTGTGGAATATGAACTTCACTCAATGAAACAGTTATGTAAAAGTCTGTCTTTAGACAAGGCAAGACGCATGGAAGCACTTTGATCAAACCATGGTGACGCAATGAGGCATCCATACAGTCTAACAGTGAGGACAGAAAAGACTCCCATGAGCCCACTGAGCCCCAACCAGGAGTTGATTAAAGCTGGAGGCAGCAGCATAGAAACGGGGTACCCGCTGCCAGGGGGAGTGTGTTTTGATAAAGCTTGAGGGGGACTTCGGCGGAGTCCATGCCAGGCGAGGGTGACCCAGGCAGACAGAGCTTAAGTGAGAAGTTGTATTAGAAAAGGGAGGGAGGGGAAAGAAGAGAGAAAAGGGGTAAAGAGGAGGACAGAAGAGAAGAGGGAGACGGGAAAAGTCCTGTGTGCCCCAGGGAAGCCGCAGGGAAGAGGGGTGAGGGGAGAAGAGCAGGAAAGAGCGTAAGTGGGCGGGGGTCTTTCTTTTAAAGGGGTCCTTTGCACCTGCGTGCAGACTAGCAGTCGCGGAACCTTGGGCTGACCAGGGTACTGCCTGAGTGCGTTCTGCCAGGTGACAGGGGCAGGACAGCATAATGTCTGAATCCTTACAGGGGAAATCCAGGTGTCTCCGAGCAGTTTTTGCCATGGAGGGGCTGTGAGATGGGTCACACTGTTGGCTCAGAATTTCACATTCAGGGAGTTTGTCCTTTTGTCACTAAAACATGAAGCGAATGCTTGTCACTGCACCCCAGTGCCTCCCCTGCCAATCTGGGTTGTGCAATACTGGCCACTGGCTTGGCCTCCCTGACTTTTGGTTGTTTTTCTTTTACAATATTAGTAAGTGCACAGTCAAAAGCTATTTCCGTGTACTTGGAATGACTCCCACTGACACAGAAGGCAACTGTGAGTTAGTTATTAGATGAGTGATTCAGGCCTTGAATTGAACACTTGGCAGTTTGATATCCTCTCCTATACCCAACTCAAGCGGCTGTCTAGAGCACTCACTGTGTCCCAGGAATCTAGAGGGAGGGCAGTGTCTTTAGCGAGCCTACAGGCTGGAAGAGAAGACTCTTGAGGCAGAAGAGGTAAGGTCAGTGACAGAGGCAGGAAGGGTACAGCCAGTCTGGAGGTCAGGAGAGGCCTCAAGCCTGAGGCTGCATTTCCTCCAGGGTCTAGATGACCTGGGGCTAACCTTGCAGCCAGCAGACAGCACAACTTTTTCTGGAACACCCCATTGGGCCTTTCAGACCGGAAGTCCAGGGAAGAGGAACTAGGGCATTGGAGAGAACCCAAGCCAGGAAGATTTTTTCAGGCCCTCACTAGTGTACAAATAGGAATATCCAGTATGGTATTACCTTTAGAGGGTTTTGACCATGAAGGGAACCCCCAAAATGACTTTCTGGAGGATTGATAGCATTCAAAATTTAAAGCAAGATCTTAGGTCTATATGACAACTAAACTTATTTAATACATTTTTGTTTTCAGTAACACAAAAACACAAACTCCATTGTTTTTCTTTATGGAAGAGTTGTGCGTGCTTTCATTTCTCTCTCTTAATAAGTCATTAGGTTGCTTATGATATTTAAGCCATAAACTCAAGTTCCAATACATGTTAAAGACTTGTGCCAAATCTCCAGCTAGAAAGCAGCAGGGCCAGGATTTCAATCACTTCTCAGGTTCCTATTCCAGCTTTTTTTTTATTAGTCTAAGCTAATTTTAAAATGGGGGGGGGCATTGATTTTTCTTCAACTGGAGGATTTTTAAGGTCATGATTTGTGCCAAGACAGTCAAAAAGCACACACGCTGTTTGTAACTTGAAAGTGTTTAAAGTCACATCAGCCAGGTTGTATCTATCACACGTTCCTGGGGACCTGGTGGGGAAGCAGCCATAGCTTCCAATAGCTTATGGTTGAATGGAAGAGACAGTGTGCAAAGCTGTCCCTGGATAAGGAAGGTACAGGTGATATGCAGGAGACTCCAAGGGCAGAGAAAGGAGGAGGCAGCCAGGGTTTCTGTTGCCATTAGTCTCGTGCCCAGGGCTGGCTATAGCTCATTCAGTTGATAGAATATTTTCCTAGCATGCACAAAGCCCTGGGTTGGATCCCCAGCATGGTGTAAACCGTGTGGTGGTGCAAAACGCAATCCCAACACTCAAGGTCATCTTTAGCTACACAGCAAATCAAAAACAAACAAACAAAATTTTCATTACCACTATAGTTAGTTATCCCGGGGACCAACCTAGGTGACTTCCAAATTAAATTTCCCTATTGCTTAATGTCTAAAGAAATGAGTTTTGCACATTTCTCTTTTCCACAGAACCTCTGGAGGCAGGCTGGAAGTCAAAGGGAACCCTTATTCATCAACTCCCTCCCTAACTCCACTAAGGTAACCATGGCAACACTGACGCAGGATGCTTCTGAGACTGTCAGGTTGTAGCAAGATGATGGAGGGGAATGCTGAACTTCATTGCCAAGGGCACAGTTTACGAGATTTCCATTGGATCAAAGTCACAAGGAAGCCGACTGCTGAGTCTTGAATGGCAGGAAGCCTTGAGTGGAAACGAGATCTTTCCTTGGGGTGCTTCTGGCATGACAGAAAGTGTGGACCAGCCCTGCCGCTCGGTACCCGGTCGTGACTGAAGCCCTTCCTGTCTGCACACTGAGGATGACAACTGCCTGCGTATTGGGGTTGCTTTGAGAATAAATGAGTCACCTGTGTCAAACGCTGTGCACACAGGACAATTGCACTTACGTCTCATTCTCAAGAGCCCCTCCAGAGCATGGCTTTGCAAACTGCACTGGATTCTCCTGCTGTCACATCCGCATAAACATCCCTTGCAAGTAGCCCTCTGAAAGTGACTTCACACTTCTTAAGAGCTGGGTTTGTCTGAGTCCCAGAACAGAATGTCTTTGTCCTAGGAAACCTGGGAGTGACTCCTAAAGCCATACTAGAACAGGCAAATTTTGTGTGACAATCACCTCTTCCTGTACTGCCCAGAAAGGTGACTTAGGCAGTTCAGCCTGTGCTGCTTTTAGACAGCCCAGCATGCTCTGCGCAGCTCCAGTGAGGAACTGTCTGTCAGTTTGCCAAAGTCCAACAGCACAAGAGGCCCACTGTGTGGAACAGAACCCTGGGAGGAACAGCCAGTCAGAAAAAAACCTCACTATTGCAGGAAACTTCCTGCCCTCAGAAAGAGGCTTCACAATATTCATTTGAGCACATAATAATCTATCATTTAAAAAGGAAAAGCAGGATGGAGAAATGGCTCAGCAGTTAAGAGCACTGGCCATTCTTGCAGAGGATCTGGGTTCAATTCCTAAAACCTACTGGGCGACTCTGTGATGTCTGTCCCCGGAGACCTGACACCCTGTTTCCCTGGTACAGGTACTTGTGGTACACAGACATACATACAGATTGCAAGCTAAATTCACCCCTCCCCCTACTGGTTACTGATTAGCAGGAACTGGGGGGCTTCTTTCAGTGGGTTCTTCATCTCATTTGTAAAAGAATTCAGGCCAGCCTGGGACATAAATAGGTAGAACTCTGTGGATTCAGGGCCAGCCTGGTCTACATATCCAGGAAAGCTAAGCCTGCATAGTGAGACCCTGTCTTAAAAAAAAAAAAAGCCAGGAAGAATAATTTTATTAGATTTGAAACTGTTATAGTGAAGGGACCCAGACCCTCACCCAGCCCCCCTGCTTTAGCAGCCATGACAGGCTGCAGAAACGACATGTAGCCTCTGACTCAGCACATGTCTGGCCTTGCAGGGCCGCCCTAGTCACTAGGAGGTCAGATACCCTCCATGTGGCAAGGTACCAATCAGAAGTTAGCTGTCGGGACTCTGGATGTGCTTTATAGCTCTGGGAGTGCTTTATGGTAAAAGTGGAACAACAGTGACATGCAGAGCTGCAGAGCATAGCAACCACCCTGGTAGGACCTATAGGCCATAGCAACCAGTTGACCAATCAACACAGGACAGGCCACCCAAGCCCAGAAGTGCACTAATCCTGAGACTGCTGTGTACCCCTAGACACTCCCTTATGCTGCCCAATAATTCCCCCACCCCCCCCACACACACAGAGAGACACAGACACACACACACACCTCGTGGTTTCTCAGGGTACTTCTCATGCCAGCTCCTGTGTTGGACAGTTGAAGGGCCCAAGTTAATGGAGTTAACTCATTAAACAATAAAAGACTCATTGCTTTTGCATCTGAACGGGTCTCTTGGGGATTTGTGGGGTTCAGAATTTGGCCACAATGATAGGGCAAGTGTTAAGGACAGGACATTTTGAAAAGTTCCTCCATTTTGGTTAACTGGTGATAATCCAGTGATTAACATTGCAGACTTATTTCCTAACAATGCCCCCTTCGGACCCCTGATGATGGCTTATCAGTTACCAGGCATTCCTTCACTCACTACTCACGTGCCTGTGGTCACTGCTAGCAAAGTCAATCACCAGCCGAAGCAGGAACTTCCATACAGGTGCGCGCACACACACGTGCACACACCCATTCTTCCCTATGCCTAACCCAGCTTGTAAGTGGCTGGCAAGCTCTGATATTCTTACAGACCCCTTCCGGAGGTTTACATCATAATCGTCATAATAAAGAGCAGAACTGTCCAAAGTCATTGTCCTTTGTCTGTCTTTCCTTCTAGATGACCTTTCAGTAGGTAAACTGTGCGTCTTGGCAGCTGCTGGCAGAAGAGAGAAGGCTAAGAGGATTTGAGTTTTGCGTCAAGCCCTCTTGCCAAGAGAGCAGATGCGTTCTGTGTGCCAGGCTGAGAGTGAGAATGTTCAGAGGGTTGTAACAAGCAATCACACTCATTGACCAGTATCCAAAGATGGGTTAGAAAGGGAAGGGGAATGATAACCACAACAAGCTCTGCTTTATGCATTTAACTCAGAAAGCTAGGCAGGCTTAGCAATGAGGGCCTGCAAGCAACTAACTGCTTGGCTGCAAGGGCTCCTGGGTGTGGGGGTGAGGGACTAGGAGTTAGAAAGATTCCCTGAGAGGGGACAGACAGGAAGTGGGTCCATGACTAGATAATAAAGTTCCTCAACTTCTGAGATGGCTGGCTTCTTCCTTACCCTCCTGACCTGAGACAAAAGCCTGGCAGGCTTTTCCTCCCACCAATCCGGCATCCTGTCTGTGGAACTGTCTGACAAGTTCAAGGCCAGACTATGGTGTACTTACCCCAAACCTGTGGGCCTATCAGCCTCCGTGATGTGTTCTAATTGACCAACTATAAAGGGAGGGAAGAAGATTCCCCTCCTCAAGGACCCTTAAAACTACCAACTTGCCAAGTAGTGGTGGAGTCCACCTTTAGTCCCAGCACTCAGGAGGTAGGGCCAGGTGGATCTGAGTTCAAGGCCAGCCTGGTAGTAAGTTCCAAGACAGCCAGGGCTATACAGAAAAACCCTGTCTCAAAAAACAACAACAAAGAAAACAAAACAACCAGCATGGCCTGGTGGTGGCACATGCTTTTAATCGCAGTACTTGGGAAGCAGAGGTAGGTGGATCCCTGTGATTTCAAGACCAGCCTGGTCTACAGAGTGAGAGCCAGGGCTGCACAGAGAAAGCCTGTCTTCAAAAACCAAAGAAACAAAACAACCAACCTACTAAACAAACCAACCATAAACCTTCAAGGAGATGGGGCTAGAGAGATGATTCAGTGGTTAAGAGCACTGGCTGCTATTCCAGAGGATCCGGGTTCAATTCCCAGCACCCACATGGCAGCTCACAACTCCAGTTTCAGGCTGTCTGACACCTTCCTACTTCATACATACTTCATGCAGACATGCAGGCAAACATGAAAGCACATGAAATAAAAATAAATTATTAAAAAGACCGAAGAAATCAAGGAGAAACTAAGCTCCTGCTTCCAGAGTCTTGCCGCTTTGCATGGGACAGTGGTTCTCAACCTTCCTAATGCGGTGACTCTTTCTACAGTTCCTCATGCTGTGGTGATCCCCAACCATAAAATTATTTTCATTGCTACTTCATACTGTAATTTTTTAACTGAAGGAACTCCAGCCAGTTTGAGTGAGGCAAGCATGGCTCTGGCACCCTTCTCCCCCATTCCCTCTGCCTTGCTGAAAACCATTAGATTACATCCCTAAAGCTAGACACCAAGGTCTATTTCCTTATTTGGCCACTTTCTCCTCCTGAGGCTGGTTATCAAGGTCCAGTGATCAAAGTATTGAAGTCCAGCCATCAAAAGCCACCTTTGGCTCACCTAATTAACATGTCAATTCCCTATGGAGGGATACTTTCTCAGCCTAGATACATGGGGTAGGGCCTAGGTCCTGCTCCAAATGATGTGAAAGACTTTGATGCCCATGGGAGGCATCACCTCCTCACCCTCCCTGAGGAGGGGGGGGAGAGGGAGGATGGGAGGAAAGGGGAACTGGGATTGGTATGTAAAATAAGATTGTTTTTAATTTAAATAAAAATTAAAAAAAAAAAAGAATGTCATGTCTCTACTCAGGGCCAGCGGTAAAACCAGATCCCATTCTTTCGACTTAGGAGGAGTAGCTTCCCCCTAATGGGCCTCAACAAAACCATTTTACCTAGTTACGTAAGAAGTGTATCCACTTATCTCTGGATCTCTTGCTCTCTCCTTGGCAATAAGGAAAGTGACTGACACTAGTTTTAATTGCCACTGGTCTACTGTGCAGACTGCAGGACAGCCCTGTGGAAGGAAGGTTTAGTTCCCAGCCCTTCCTGTTCTATGTCCCTGTCTGTGTCTCTTCTGGATTTTGTAACCAAAAACCAAGAGCCTGGACTCCAAAGGCAGAAACAAGCCAGGTGTCTGCCATCTTAAAAGAAAGAGTAGTGGCTGTCTGGAGCGGCTCTGATTATCTGGAGGAAATTCTTATCTGACCTTTTAGACAAGGCGGAGAGTGTTGGCAGGCTCTTTACTCTCACTGAGACCAGTTTTGTCTTTCAGAACAGACCTTAGCATAACCGGGGATGAGTTCTGGACTTGTGGACGGTCAAGACAAAATGTCAAGAACTTACAGGTGTCAAGAGCTACCAGTTCAGAGCTGGCAGATCACAGTTGTGTAGTCTGGCTGGGTTTGTCCATCTCCACTGAATAGCAGCCTGCTGAGGCGAGGAGTCATTTCTTCCCTTTCTCTGACAGACTTTCTCTTCAATTCAAAGGGCCCGGATTTCATCTTCCCTAGTGCCTGAGTCTCCAGGGGCCAGGCATGACCGGTTTCATAACCCCTCTGCTGGCTCTAAATAGAACAATAGGCTTCCTCTCACGAAGGTGACCTTCCTCCCCAAATGTTTTCTTCTCTGTGCAGGACGCTCCCTGGCCTTTTGCCCTAGGCAACCTTTCTTATCTGCCCCCCAGAGGACTGGTAAATGACTGTCCTTCAGGGTACAGTTAATAGCTGGGTCAGCCCAGATCCCCTGAGATAGCATTGTTCCTTGTGTTGGCTCTGTGGGCTCAGCTCCCCATACTTGTTTGTAGGTTTTGTTTATTTTGTTTTGGGGAGTTTTGTTTTTGCTTGGTGTGGGGGGTGTTGGTTTGTTTGTTTTTTTATGTTGTTCTGTTTTGGGGTTTTTTTTGTTTGTTTTTTGTTTGTTTATTTTTGTTATTGTCTAAGAGATGCAACCTCTGATAGATACCCAATTCTTAGTGTGTTCAGAAAAGGTGCAGCCAGCCCACCTTCCAGAATGATCCTGGACTCCATTCTACTTTTGTGAAAGAAATCTGAAGTTATCAGAATAAAATGGACATTTTGTGCCATTCTTACCAGGAAAAGAAAAAAGGTAAATAAAGCTGAATTATTTGATGGGAAGCTTCTCATACAAGATGGCCTGAGTGGCTATCACCAAAGATTCTTCCAGATGGGAATCCACAAAGGCCATCACAACCTTGTACCCAAAGAACTTCTATAAGGAAATCTGCCCAGAAACCATCTCTGTGACCTCAGACCATGTCATTCTTGTTATTAGTCACTGTGGCCAAGGATGGTCATTTCAAAATACCTGGCGTGACCCCTCTCATTCTGTCCATACAGACTTCCCCTTACCTCATCCTTCTTCCATATGGCCAAAGGTTATAGCTGTGGGTAAGTACGCTCCTGCTGCTGGGCTCTGCTGTTTCCACTACAGCCCAGCTCTTCGCAAATAAATACTAGCATCATTTTTTTTTTTCTTTTAAGGTTATTGAAAGGTTCAGGCATTATGCTGGCCTGCCCCTGTTACCTGGTGGAATCCACTCAGGCAATACCCTGGTCAGCCCAAGGTTCCATGGGAAAGAAGTCTGCACGCAGGTGCAGAGGACCCCTTTAAAAGATAGGCCCCTGCCCCTTTACTCTCTCTCTCTCCCCCTGTCTCTCTCTCTCTGTCTCCTGTCTCCTGTCTCTCTGTTTCCCCACTCTCTCTCTCTATGGTGACTGGCCATGGCGGTCAGCCATTACCCTGTTCCTCTTCTTAGTCTACCCATTCTACCGGGCCTTATAATAAACTTATAGTCAATATGTCTGTCTCAATATTTCTCTTTTCTTCTTTTTAAACAAAAGAATAACATTTTGGCACCCGGACGTGGAAAGGCTCTGCCCTTATACCTTCTGCGACCTGCTGGCAGGCACATGTTAGGCAAGGGTAACCTTACAATCCACTTCCATCTCCGCTTTTCCTGGCACTTCCTCCTGCCTGCAGCAGCCTGAGATGCCGGAACTCAACTCGCCGCTTTCCAACTAAGGATCTCTTAAACTCACTGATCTGCCTATTCGCTACAATCCGGTAAGAAACCCAAACTGTTCCCATGGGGCAGACCCAGCGCTGTTCAATCTGGGTCCATTTTTCGGTTTCGGGCTGGGTGCTCTCAGACAGGGCAATCTGTGCATTTTTCGGCCTTGCCCACGGGAAATACATTTTTAGGAGATCTTTCGGTTACTGGCAGCAAATAGGTAAATGAGCGGAGTTCTGCCTCCCAGTGGGAACTTTCTTTCACCTGGGAATGTCCCTCATTGTTCTGTTTGTTCTTTCTCTGACTGTTTCTTCTTGGTTGGCAATGTCTGCTTGAGACGCTCTAAGAGTTTTTGTTTGTTTGCTGGTTTTCATTTTGTTTGTTTACTGGTTTGAAACTTTTCTGGCAATTGAGAATGTGCTTACGGGGGTCGCCACCTCGACCACGTGTGCTAACCTGGGGGCCGCCATCTTGGTCATAACCATGTGACCTAGCTTAGGCCTACCCACTCACTTCAAGCACTGCCACCTGACATCTTGCTTTTTATTTCTTTCACTTGTTGGGTGCATTTCCTAAAGGTCAGGCATGGGATCCCGCTCCAGGAGCGGTGCTTTTTTGCTTTTTTCAGTTCGGACTGCTGGGTCCTTTTTCAGTTTCGGGACAGCTGTGTCCCCTTCGGGGCCAGGCCCCTGGCAACTACCACGGGCAGACGTGCATCCGGAGAGGAGCTTTTTGCCGGTTCTCCACCTGCCTCACCCATGGGAAATGCATAGAGGAACCTTTCTGGTTTCATCCAACAAACAGGTAAACAGACAAAATCGGCTTACGGTTGCCGCTGTTTTGGTCATGTGACCTTCCTGTAGGCACACACAGCTTACCCGTCTACCAGATTTTTGATTTCTGCCAGATCTTTTTGCTTTTTATTTTATTTTTTGTCTATGATTTCTTCTTTCACCGGCTCTGTTGTTCATGGCTCGTTTACTAAATACTATGCCTTTCCAGGGCCCTCTGTTTATATCTACTCTCTCCCTTTAAATCTCCTGTCTGTTTGCTACAATGTACAGATCAGAGATTACATTCTGTCGAGGGCCAAAAGGGGCCTCATACTGAGTCAAGAGTTAATCATTGTTAGATGACCAGAATCGCTGCGACTACAAGATGTTTTTTCCGGATAAGCTGCACAATACATGTTGCAAAATGTTCTCCCTTTTCTCAGAAATAGCTGCGGTTCGCTAACAATGGGACCATGGGCTAAGATTTACCTTGCCTCTATTTCCTCTTGAAAATTTTCCATTCCTCCTGCTCCCTTACCCCGCCCTGAGTAAAAATCCCCTGCATATAAGCAAGCTTTACCTTTCAATAAACGAGACCTTGACATTGCACAGACGGACTCTTGTCCTTTCTTGCGCCGCATGGTCTCTCTCCTCTCTCGCCCTCATGACCCTTTTAGGTGACAACCCCCTCGAGACCCGAGAATAACCTGGCCTGCTGGACGGGTCAACATTCTGGTTCTCCTTTACTGTTATCCAGTCCTGCTTGTCTTTGTACTAAGTCTCATATTTCTAAATTGCTATATATCTTTAAATGATGGTAAACATTTAAGGTCATAAAGGTCTAATTTAACTTTACTTAAAATATAAGCCAAGTCTATACAACTTAAATTTAACTTATGTATCTTTAAATGATAGTAAAAGTTTAAAATCATAAAGGTCTATTTCAAACTAACAAAATATTTATACCACTCAGTCTATCCTGTAAGCCTTTTACAAAAGTACAGCTTTTATTACAAAAAGGGATTTTTCTCTAACTAAAGACAAACTTAACTACTAAGATCCTAAGCAGACAGCCCTCAAATGCTCAGAGATCTAGAGAATATGGCATTTAAAATGTTTTGTTAAAAAGCTTTTTATAACAGAGAGATAGGCCAGTTGCTGGCCCCACCCCATTTCCTCCGAGAAGACTGATGGGCACTAAATAAGCTTCATCTCGAGTCAGTGACAACGCTGGTCACTGAGCAACCCTGCCCTTCACCTCAACTGGTACAAAGTATTCCAGACCATGGACAAGAGGACAACGGAATCGACTTTCCCGGCGTTGCTTGGGCCAACGGTAGGCGAGTCTTCCCAAAGTCTGTAATCCACAGATCACAAGTTATCAGCAAGAAGGCAGGTGTCCTGCAGCCCACTACTATGGATGAAGGACCTTGGGGATGGCTGTCCATACAGCCTGCTGGCAAGTCTCTGTTATTCTTTAATCATTGATTCAGATAAAATCTTATCCTTCTCAAGAACTCTGATGCTTTTGACGACTGATAGTCTTGCCGGCTTAAAGCAAAACAGATTCCAGTAACAGGTATTTTAGGGTTTATCTATGTAAAGATAGGAAAGTCTAACATGTATGAAAGTCTGAAAATGTAGTTATGAAGGCCTGAGGATAAAAAGGCGTAAATGATGATAAAATGAGTTGAGACATTAAAAAGAATAAAAAATGTTCCTGATTTCTCTATTTCTCATGCTACTGTTCATAGTAAAGTTCAACAATACCACTATATGATCATAACTACAAGGTCAAGATTACGATACTTTTCATTGTCAAAAAAAAAAAATCTGTCTGTTTTAAAATGGTAATGCTTTTAGCCAAGTTGCTTCTAACATGAATATGCTGCTAATGTGTCTAATACTTATGTTTCCACAAACTCTAAGGATTCTTGTAAGTTCCAGGGAGCCGAATCAGATCCAAACAGGTCAGATTCACTCCAGGTAATATTCAACCTTTCCCTGGTCCCAAATTCCCTTCACTCATCTTGGGACTCCTTGGGAACCCCTCCCTCATCTTACAATCTTCCCCTCAAGTGACTGGACCTAAGAAAATTTTTTCTAAACTCAACCATGTCTTCTGCTCTGTCAACATCTTGCCAGGTCTAAGAGGCACCAGGGAGTTCCATACAGCCTGGACTACAATGAAACAACCAGCTTCCCCAGGACGTGGCAGCACCCCAACCTTCTCGGGTCCCCCAAAGATGGTCAACGCCCCCCACGTCAGCAGGAAGCAGTCTTAAGAATTCGACGCCCTTATTCCTTAACCTGCCATGTCTAAACACCCCACCTTTTTTAATAATAAGTAGAGGTGGGAATGAAAGGTTCAGGCATTATGCTGGCCTGCCCCTGTTACCTGGTGGAATCCACTCAGGCAATACCCTGGTCAGCCCAAGGTTCCATGGGAAAGAAGTCTGCACGCAGGTGCAGAGGACCCCTTTAAAAGATAGGCCCCTGCCCCTTTACTCTCTCTCTCTCCCCCTGTCTCTCTCTCTCTGTCTCCTGTCTCCTGTCTCTCTGTTTCCCCACTCTCTCTCTCTATGGTGACTGGCCATGGCGGTCAGCCATTACCCTGTTCCTCTTCTTAGTCTCCCCATTCTGCCTTATAATAAACTTATAGTCTTAAGTCTCATGACTGTCTCAATATTTCTCTTTTCTTCTTTTTAAACAAAACAATAACAGTTATGTTGACAATTTCCTTTCTTTTTGCATCTGTTTATATTTTAAAAGCTTCACCAATTCTAAAATCTCTCTCCATCTGTCTGAGCTATTCTAGGAACTTTCTTTGCCCTCCTATAGCTGTCTGAGCTGTCCCAAGAACTTTCTCTGCACTTCTGATGTCCTGAGCAGGAAGGGACCATCATACTGAGTCCCTCCTGGGATGACAGGTGATCCTATCACGTTGCCCTCTTGGACTCCTTGGGTCTCCTTCCTGCGACTCCTGCCCTCAGTCTCTAAACATCCATGACAAGAGAAGGGTCATGCTCTGGCCCTGCCCTTCCCAAACCTGTTCTTGGCTGGGTGGGGGCTTCCTTTGGCTCAGAATCCACAGCCAAGCCCTGACTTTTCTGGTCCCAGGACACACTTTGGCTTCTGGCCTAGGACAACAGGCCACAGACTTCCAGGGTGCACGTGGGAATAGGCCCTTCCCATGTGATGTGCAAAACCCTAGTTTTAATTCTGTGAGGTGAGGTGACAAGCAAAGGCAAGCCTGCAGGAGGTGGGGCAGCTGCAGCACCAGTTCTCCACTCTGTCACCATCCTCTAGGCCAGCCCAGTGAGCCACTACAATAGTTCCTCAAGGCCAGGCCTTCCAAATCAGAGCCCGCACCCTGGTCTCCCATTCCTTTATTCCTTTAACTTCATACCATAGAAATACATGAGCACATGGGTTTTCCACACATGCACACACACCCTGCAAGATATTCTGTACACAGCAAGGCTCCAAAACTGGGGCTGACTTTAGAATCACTATTCTACAAGAAAATATAAATGCTACTGAGATGAAGGGTGGTCTCTTCACTGCCATTCAAGGCCCTGAAATTCCACCCCTAGGAATTCATTTATTTGGGCCCCCAAGGTCTCTCGATCTTCAGGGGCCTCGTCTTCCCACATGAATTAGAAGTAGCTGGGGGAGGGACATTTATGGCTCTAATACCAATGTTGGTTCTGAATCAATGTCTCCTGTGTTCTGCTACGATGAGAAGGGTCTGGAGAAGAGGAAGCTGTGAAATCTGTGTAAGCAGAGGGATCCAGTGAGGAGCAAGCACCCATCGGACTGTCATATCCAGACTGCCTGCCTGGGCCGTGGAGAAGAGATCACCCATCCATTCAATGGACAAGGACTATGCTTATATCCAGCACCATGATAGTGACTGGGGCTGAACCAGACAAGGTCCTTGCCCTCATGGATCTTATCCAGCTGCAGGAAGCTGGGGAGATAGGCAGCAAAAAGTTGCACTGGATTAGTTACTTTTCTCACAGATGTGACAAAGCACCCAACAAAAGTAGCCTGAGGGAAGAGAAGGGCTTGGAGCTCACAGTCATGGCAGGGAATACAAAGTGGAGCTCATGGCAGCAGCCATATGTGGTAGAGACTTCTTGAATCTTGCTGGACCAAGACACAGAGAGTAGAGATTAGTAGAAGCCTCAGCGTGTTCCACCAGTCAGCCATCTCCATCAGCAGATACCCAAGGTTCCACAACTTCCCAAAACAGTGCCATAAGGCCCAAGTGTTAAACCACATCAGCCTGTGGAGAGTGTTTCTAATTCAAACCATAACAGATACAAATGAGTATTGCAAAACAAGGAAAGCTCTAGAAGAATATGGCACCAAAGAACCAACTTAGACCAGAGAGTGAGGAAGGTCTAAATAGTGGTCTTAGAATTGATTCCAAAAAACTATTTCAGAAATGGGGCAGGGGGTACACTGTGGGCAGCAGGAATCATGTACACAGAGGTTCTGTGAGGGAAAGACCCTTCTAGCATCATCAGTGTGGCTTAATTTTAAACTTTGACCTTCAGTGAACTTTGAACTTGAGGAAAAATGTTCCCTTCTAAAAATGTCCCCTTTCCCTTTCCCTTCCATTTACCCCTGCAATTACTACCAAGCCAGGCAGAGAAGGCGGGCTACACAGGAGAAAGCCGTTAAAAACAAGACTTGTACATAGTGGCTATGACAGCCATTTCATTTCCTGTTTGGTGTCTTTCACCACAAACCTTCTTAGCCAGATATATTAACCCAGGAAAATATTCTGGGATGTGGGTGTGGAAGAAACACAGTCTGAGGAAACAAGAATCAGCACATCTGCTATGCAGAGGCTCTCGAGCAGCAAGTGTGGGGCTGGCACACATAACCACAAACCTGTAACACAGCCAGGACTGAGCATCCTGCTCCTATCCTGGAGGGATGTAGGCCTGCAGAGGGGAGCAGGCCCAGTCAGCCATGAGGCCTGGGCTCCAAACCCATCTCCTGGGCCTCTGTGCTTTACAAACTCTGGTCCTGTGTCTTCCACCAAATGTGAAGCAGGTGCTCCAGGGCCCGCCCATGGTACATGCTGTGGTTGAAGCTTAGTTTTGTCTCAGGTACAGGAGTCCGTTGGGCCTGGAAAAGGAAGAGGAAGCATGCTGGAGACAATTCACTGGCTCTGTTGGAATTTGGTCATGACCCTAGGAGACAAAGACTCACCTCTCTGCTTCACACATGAAGCCATGGAGAAGCTGGGTATGGAACACCTTGTTCATGGTCACACAGCCACTATACAGTCTTGCTGAGAGCTTAACCTGGTCTAGCTTCAAAACCCCTCCTTCGTTCCACCACATACAGAGGGGTCCGTCCATGAGGAGGTTTCATCAAATCCCTGCCATGATTGTCAGTGGCCAGTCGTCAGCAGCATCTCTCTTCAGCTCAGACGTGATGACACGTAGACTCCCTTGGTCACAATTCCTGGGGAAGAGACTCATGCTGGGTCCCTCCACCCCATTCCAGAGGCTGGGCTGGTGCATAAATACTTGGGCTGGCACTAACTCATCTTACTTTTGGGTGTGTGCCATGTTTTCTGTTTTGTTTTCCTTTGGGCATTCCTCTCAGAAATTAGAACAGAGTATTTCCACTCAACAACATGCCCTCATAGCCTGCACAGCACAGTATCCCGTAGTTCGTTACTTGTTACTCCTTAACTCTTTTGGCTCTTTGCTCTTGGGGGGGGGGGGGCATCCACCCAGCTCCCAAATAAACACACACGGAGACTTTTTCTTACTTACAAGTGCCAGACCTTAGCTTAGCTTGTTGTTAGACAGCTTTTCTTAGTTTAAATTATCCCTTCTACTTTTGCTTTTGTGCTTTATCTTTTTTTATTCTATGTATACCTTTTATTACTTCTTATTCAGTGGCTGGCTGTGCAGCTGGGTGGCTGGCCCCTGACGTCCTCCTCTCCTTTTCTTGCTCTTCCTTGATCCTTCTTCCTAGATTTCTCCTCCTATCTATTCTCTGTGCGGAGAAGCCCCACCTATCCTTTCTCCTGCCTTGCTCCTGCCATTCAGCTCTTTATTAGACCAATCAGGTGTTTTAGACAGGCAAAGTAACACAGCTTCACAGAGTTAAGTAAATGCAACATCAAAAAAACACAACACATCTTTGCATGATTAAGCAAATGTTCCAGAGCATAAACAAATGTAACACATCTTAAAATAATATTCCACAACAGTATCCAGTCTTGCTATGTCCCAGAAAAGCCTGCTAGCTGACCTTCTCCAGGTCTCAATCAAGTGGTTTTCCGGGGCCGTCCTGTCAACTCAGGTCCTGTGACAAAGACTTGAACGAGGGACTCCACCTAAGCAGAGGTGATGTGTCTCTTCAACTCGTTGTGGGAAGGGACAAGCCTGGGCTTCACCAGCCTTCTCTCCTACCCCCTGGCTAACAGATGAATGCAAAGACTTGAGGTCAAGCCATCCTTCTGACGGGGAACAACCCTGACCTGCTCATCTTGGAAAGCTGGTGAGAAAAAAACCTCCAGCTTGCCTACCTCTTAATTTCTGACCCAACAACTTAGAAATGTGCGTGTGAGCCAAGCTTTTCAAGTACAGGTGATGTAACATGCATTTTTCAAACTAGGTAAGGACCTTGCTCCTTGGAACATATCTTAAGGAGCTCTGAAAACACTTCTCAACATTCCCAGAACCTCAAGGCGTGACTCAGGCCACTTGTCCCAAAGTCATTATCCAGCCAAGGCCTATAAGAGCATAAGCCACCCCTCCTACCCACTCACAGAAAAGAACCCATTCTTTCCCCTCAAGCGTGTCACTCACACCAGGCCGCAAAGCCTTGCATCCTGCTTGTCTAGTTTGGAAACCCAAGTCTCAGAAGCCCAGAAAGAAAGAGCTGCAGTGCAGCTAGCTCCTCAACTCCAGCATCAACACATATGGAGAGAACAAAGAGCTGCTGGCGTCCTGGTGAGAAAAAAGATGTATCCAAAGGAGATAAAGAATAGGATGAACAGACAAGAGCCAGATCCATGCAAAAGACAAAAATCTAGAAAAGAACACAAGCGCTTGCCTCTTTAATTTCTCTCAATTACATCTTGAAGTTTTTATGCTATAAACCTTGCATCTTTATTAAATTTATTGTTAATTGTCTTAGTTACCATTCTATTACTATGAAAGGACATCATGACCATGGCAACTTTTATAAAAGAAAACATTTGATGGCTTGCTTATGGCTTCAGAGTTTAGTTCATTACCATCATGGTAGGAGCTTTACTGACATTTCTTTCATGATCCCTGATTTTTGTTTTGCTTTCTTTTGAGACAAATTCTCACTCTGTAGCCCTTGAATTCACCTAACTAGCCCAGGCTGGCCTAGAACTCAGGATGATCATACCTCAGTGTTCCAGTGCTAAGATTACAGTCATGAACCCAATATTCAGCTAAAAATTATGAAATTATTAAAAGAAAGAATAGAAGTGACTCCTCATGAACTGAGATCTGACTGTGGTTTCTTAGATGTAAGACTACAACCGCAAGCAACAGAAGGGAAAAAAAATACTGGATTTCAACAAAATTAAGACTTTCACTCTTCAAGGACAGACTGTGAACATAAAGCTCTATTTCTAAAAGTCTTTCCCTACAGAGATGTAAACAAGGTCTACCCTTCCTCCTAAGGTCCCAACAACAAACCTTGGTGCAGTTCAACCGGTTCTACCACAGTTTATCAGGAGGAACCAATGATTTTCTTGGGCTTACTTATGGAACAATGCGTGGGAGGTGATGGTTAGGAGGTGGGTGATCTTAAGGCCGCTGCCCTGTCGTGCTGCACCCAGCAGCGATGGTAGCTTCCCCCTGGCTAGGTAGATGAAGCCCCTCCCTTCACTCTTCTACACTGATGGCCTCCAGCCCTTCCCCCAATACCCTAAAGTCATCTGCTATTGGGGCACAATTGCTCCAGCTGGTTGGGAGGGTGGCTGGATTCCAGGAGGGTCCCATGATCCTCTCTGCCCCCTTTCTAGGGAGCAAGGTAAAAAAAAAAGTCAGCAGGCCCATCTGTGAGAATCTTTTGCAAGTAGGCCCAGATGAGCTCCTAAAGATGGTGGCTGTTTGGCTTTGAGGACAGTCCTGGACACCAAGCCCAGAGAAGAGAGACTATTTTTCAAATCACATATCTGATAAGGAACCTGTATCCAGAATCCATGGTGATTTCCTACAGCTTAACACTGAATACAGAAGCCAGTAAGTACATTAGAAGTCATAATTTGTTGCACAGGAACTGCAAGACAAGCTGCAGTGAGACCATACTCCACACCCAGGAGACCATTCTTCAGATAGAGACATACCACAATGAGGACCTGGGAAAGTGAGAGGAGTCCTGTGCTACAGCTGGAAATGTGACATGACACATTCGTGGCTGCTTTCATGACATTCAGAAGTTCCTCAAAAAGTTGAACACAGAGCTTGATCTGACCCAAGAATCCTAGTCCTGCTTATAAACCCAAGAGAAATGAAAACAGACACACAAATACTAGCACATGGTTTCTATTTTATTTTTTGAGACAGGGTTTCACTGTAGCTTTAGAGCCTGTTCTGGAATTCGATCTATAGACCAGGCTGGCCTTGAACTCACAGTGATCCACTTCCTTCTTCTGGGATTAAAGGAGTGTGCCAACACTGCTCAGCTTGCACTTGGGCTCTAATGAGAATGTTACTCATTAGCTCAAAAGTAGAAACCCAAATGCCATCCATTAACTAGCTAATGGTTGAATAAATAGAATGTGACATATTCACATGGTGGAATATTATTTTGCTATTAAAGGCTATGTTATTTGGATTAACCTTGAAAACATGTTAAGTAACAGAAGACCAAAGTGTCTCATTTCATTTAATGTGTCTAGAATAGACAGAGTCATACAGACAGACAATTAACAGCAATGGTGGCTGTAATATCCGTGGGCATGCTAAGAGCCACAAAACTAAAATTTCAGTGAGTGAATCATATTGAAAGACCCCCGGAGGCTCAGGCCCCCAGGATTTCAGCTCAGGACTTCCACGACCCCAATCACCAGGCAGAGGTGAAAACTTGATGCAAACAGCAAGAGGTTTTATTGCAGTTGTTTAATGAGCTAAACCCATGATAGCTCGGGCCTTTCATCCATCCACCATGGTGGAAGGCTGGGAAAAGGCCAGGAGAAACCACGGGGCAAAGATCTTATAGGACAGTGTAAGGGGAGTGTCTAGGGGTACTCACAGGTTCAGGATTGGTGTGCCTTGAGGCTTAGAGGACTTGCTCTGTTTTGATTGGTCAACTGGTTGTTATGGCCCATAGGCCCTCCCAGGGTGATTGCTATGCTCTGCACGTCATTGCTGTGCACTTGTCTGTAAAGCACACCCAGAGCCATAAAGCATAGTACCACCAGCTAACTTCTGATTGGTTCCTTGCCACGAGGCAGGCATCTGACCTCCTAGTGACCAAGGCAAGGTCAGGCAAACACGTGTTAGGCTGTTATGACTGCCGAAATGGGCAGTTGGTCCCTTCAGTATCTCAGATTTTTTAAAAGAGAGGCCAGTGAGATAGCTCAGCTAGGATAAGCACTTGTTGCACAGGCCTGGTGATTTGAGTTCAATCCCTGGAGCCCACACAAAGGTGTGGGGAGAGAACTACCTTACAAAGGTGTATCCAGACCTACACACACACACACCAAGATAGGTGTGCACATATCTCACACACACACATAGAAATAAAGTTTTCTAAATTAAAAAGAGAATGTTTGTATTGAACACAAAGCTCTCCTAAAATCTTGAGGAAAAGAAAATGAAAGGTTATCTTTTCACAATGCCCTTAAAAAAAAGTTCAAATCATATTCGTTTTCAAACATGCATTGCTCAGTTATTTTTACCACTGTACGGGCATCATACAAAGGACTCGACACAAATCTCAACAGCATATATTGGTCAAGTGTTGCCTCTCCATACAATCAAGAAAAATGGTAACCAGATGTGAAATCTCTGGCAGTGCAACACAACAACTGTGTACAATAAAAAAACTCTAATACCTAAAACCTGTGATCTCTATGAGTGAAAAAATGTGATAAATGCATGAGTCAGTAAGTAGTATCACTGTTTTCTGTCATTATCAAGTCTTATGACTGTACCTAGCAGTATGGGTTGAATTACATATGACCTAAAGCACAGTAGGTTGTTTACAGTAGCTTCACCACAAATACATAACGTGTCCCCCTACAGCATCATGATGGCTGTGACGTCATGAGGTGCTGGAACTCTTCCAGCTCTGCTACACTCTATGGGACTGCCATGGAATGTGATCGATCTGTCGTCCACAGGAACCCATGAGACTATACTTGTGGTCCTACCTTGTTTTCTGTTGTTGCAATAAAATTGTGACCAAAAGCAACTTGGGGGGGGTGATTTATGTGGCTTTCATGTCATGATTACTAAAGAAACTCAGGGCAGGAACTCAAGTAGGAGCAGAGTCAGGAACCATGGCGGAATGCTGTTATTGGCTTACCCTCCATTGCTCCCTCAGTTTGCTTTTTTTTAAAAAAAATTTTAGGTTTTTGTTTTATTCATACAAGTGCTTTCTTTGCCTGCCTGTATGTCTCTGTGCATCACATGCATGCCTGGTGCCTGAGGAAGTAGTGAGCCTCCTTGTGGGTGTTGGGCCTGGTGCCTGAGGAAGTCAGAGGGTGGCATTAGATCCCCTGGAATTAATGTGTTACAGATAGTTGTAAGCAATGTTATGGGTGCTGGGAATTCAACCTGGGTCCTCTAGAAAAGGAACCAGTGCTCTTAACTGCTGAGCTATTTCCCCAGCCCCAAGAGGGAGCATTTTTTGAAATTTTATTTATTTTTATTTTATATGTATGAATGTTTGCCTGAATGTATGTTCATGCACCAAATGCCTGCAGTGCCAGAGGAGGCCAGAGAGGGCATCAGATCCCCAGGCACTGGAGTTTATGGCTCGGCATTGAAGCCAAATTCCTAGAAGAGTAGCTATTGCTCTTAACCACTGGGACATCTCTCCAGCTCCACAAAGAAAAAGTTTTGAGACGCAAGGACTAGAGTGCAGGGGAAGCTCCAGGAAGCTAACCTCAAGTGAGTACAACTACAAGATGTGGTGTTCTCACTAGGAACCCAGAGGCCTGTCATTCCCACTAGAAAACTACTGATTGGAAATATATCGGCAGCAATAAGACAGCTTTCAAAGTGTAGATTTTCAAAGTTTAAATTTTATTTGTATACAAAAATATATTATGATGAGAAAAGCTTATTATTGTCTCCAACTATATATAAGTAATTACAAATATTTCCATAAACACATCTTAAATTATAGAAGAGCTATGTTTAGGGAGTAGAAACACATTAGATAGATCATCCGCTAAGTATGCTGCAGCCAGGTAATCAAAGTCAGTTTCACTGTCTGAGTTGCCCAGAGATGGGCCCAGCAGCAGATGTTAGGGTAAGCCGAGAACAGCCTGATGGCACGTGAGCCTTAGCTCTGTCCCCTCCTGCAGCAGATCCAGGTGCTTGGGGCCTTCTGGAGTTTCACTCTTGTGGCCTCAGGACCCTGCACTCCTTGCTTCACATACCTGGTAAGAAGAGATAGAGTTAGCTAGTCCTGCCAGACGCTCACCGTCCCCATGCTCAACCATGCTCACATGGACTCAGACCCGCATCAACAGCAAAGTTAATGGCAGGCTTCCCGTGCAGAGTATGTCTGGCTAACTGGAGTGACTAGGAGGCCAGCTGCAATTTGCATAAAGTAGACAGGCTTCTGGCCTGGGCCTAATACAAATTGTGCTGCAATTAGAAGAATCTCTGTCAAAACAGACCTAGGTCTTCTGAAGTACAACATGGAAGAGAAGGGGGCAATAATATCATCAAGCAAATACATAGTGACAGAGTGTTAAAACCCTGGCTATTTTAAGTAGACAGTTTAACTTTTTGATCTAAATTTTTAGATTTTTCCTTATTTGGCAGAGTAAAGACATAGAGTACTTCTTACAGAAAAATGGTCACTTTCACTAAATAATTAAGAAGCCATAACAAAAAATTCTGCAAGGCTTAGCAAGTCCCTCTGAGGAGAGACACTGAGGCCAGCAACCCTACAAGCTGGGGCTGAGTTTCCTGCCTCTTGCAATCTTGTCCTTTAGAAGAAGAGCCCACAGACAAGAGTGTGACAGTTCTTTCCTCTTAACCCTTGCCTCCCCACACACACTAATCCTGAACAGTGTTGCAATTTTGACCTGATCTCTTCAGTTTGGGGGGCCACACAAAATGGATAATCGACAGTGTAATCCTCAATTAGAAGCACATATCTGCACACCGAATCTGGGTCACTAGTGAGTTAGCATGGGGATCCCAGACCACTTCTCTTTGGCACCCACTCCTCACAAGTCTCACCAGGCCCTTGCATCATACCTGGGGAATTACCCTGAGGGGACAGATCCTTCAGGGCTTGCTGGAGGAATGTGTGTGTGACCAGTCAGCTCATTCCTTCTCTCAGAACCGGAACTCCATTCCCACAGCAAAGCTCTCTCCAATTTCTAAACAACATGCCATTGTCTGTTCCTGACCTGTTTGCACAGTTGGGAAAGCAATTCCAGCTACCGTCCTGTAAACTTACCCTCCAAACTGCTTTCTGAGCTACTGAGATCCTGTTTCTACACCTAGAGCAGCTTACGGTGTAACTTCCCACCCCCAGGCAAGCTGGGAAACATCACAGCACATTATCAAAGGTGTGGCTCAGTATCCCGAGTGATGTTTGACACACCAAGCATGTACTCACTTGCTAATGTTCTGTCAAGATCAGCAATGAAGTCTTCCAGCTCTTTTGTGTCACCTAATTTGGCTGCAAAACAGAAAAGAGTTCAGGTTCCCTCTCAGGCACAGCTGGTGGAGGACTTTTCCAGGGATTACAGTTTTCAGATTATGGAAAGCTGTCCTGTCGTCTCCAGGGACCTCACGGAGCATGCCCTGCTCCAGTCCTTAGTGCCTCCTCCACATCTGCGTCTGTCTCAGCAACTGACCTCCGTGTCTGTCCTGTAGTTCACTACCACCCTAAGCCACCATCGTCCCCACCTTCCTAACCTAGAAGATGAACCTTTTCAGTGTCTTAAAAGTCTGGCAGACAGTGAGGGGAGGAAGGGAAATCATTTGTTTGCACTGCGGCTGGAGGACAATACAATGGCCCTCCAATGTGAGGTGAGGGTAAAATTACTACTATTTCATGTCAACTGGTACAGGGAACATGACAGCCCATCTCAGAGTAGCACAGAGCTTTTGTGCAGACACTGTTGTCTCTGCAGCCAGAGGCATATGCTTTCCTTATGCAGTTACTTTCTTCTGTGTAGTTTGTCATTCATGCCTTCCTTGAAATGCATTGCTGAATATTTTTCTTTACTGGCTACAAATGGTTCATTGTTCTTTGATTTCAAGTCCACTTGCCACAGTGGCTTTTTTTTTTTTCCCTTCTGTAATTCCCAACTCTGGAAGATTAGGTAGCAGAGCTGGGCACCATTTAAGCCATTCTCTAGACTGTTCTATCCCTGGAGTTCACAGATCCATTACGGATTGGAAGCTGGACAATGGCCGAATCCCCTGTGGCTGCTAACATTTGTGTTGAGAAGAGAACTTAAAAATATCTCTTTCAAGAAAGGGAAGTTCTGTTTGACTGCCAGATGAAGACAAGTCAGGGGATCTCATATTTCTTTGAAAGTTGGTTCCATTTTTATTGCATTTTGCAACTATGTTCCACAAGTTCAATTTTCCTTAGAGGGGGGAACCTCCTTTTGTTCTTAAAAGGGCACCTCTCCAGTTTAACAGAATGGTCAGCTCTCTAGCTGGTGAGACTTGGCCAATTCCAAAAACTGAGACTCCATTCATGCCTCTTTTAACCCTTGTTAGTCTATTAATATCGAAGCAGAGACAGGGTGGAGCTGGTGCTGTGGATCATGTCCATTTTATATTTTAAAAGCATTCATTCATTCATTCATTCATTCATTCGGTATGTGTGTATGTATGCATGTATGAATATATGTGCCCATGTAGAGATAAGAGGATGTCTACCAAGTAGGTTCCAGAGATGATCAAACTCAGTTTGAAGCCATCACCCTTACCCACTAAGCCAACTCAATGGCCCCATGTTAGATCATTCTTGTCTCATGATGACAGCTACTAAGCTGGTCACCAACAAGCACTGGTGTAAACACCAAATGAAATTAAAAAGAAAAGCATCTTCTCATTGCTGCAAAGCCAAACTGCTGAGTTTTACATTATGAAACCCAGCTGGCCCAGGAAGACAAAGAGGAGCACTCCCTTCTGCCACAAGACAGAATCTCCATGTGGCCAAAACCCCAGGAAATATGCACGCTGTCTCCCAGAACTCTGTCTTATCTATGTGCTCTGTACACGGTGAAAGCCTGGTTGACGATGAACAGAAGGGTGGGAGGGGATAAGAGTCTGGTGGGTGAACTCACCTTTCCGAGGAGTGACAGTGGAGGTGAGCAGAGCTGGAGTGGAGTCGGTTGGAGAATTGAGTTTCTCATCACTGAAGCTGAAGCTGTCCCTGTACAGTGAGTCTGCACCTTCAAGGAAAGAAGCCGTATTTATTGGGAGGTGTTCTCACTAAACCATAAGGAAAGAGACCATATTCATTAGGTGTTCTCACTAAACCATAGGAAGGAGGCCATATTCATCAGGAGGTGTACTCGATAAACAGACACTTGCCAGTCTGTGTCCACAGTACCCAGCAGTTAACCTCTCAAGAACCAGATGTAGCAGCTGTTAGCGTAAAGAAAACAGGCCCATTTCCAATCTAGGAAATGATCTAAGGCAGGGAGGGGAGTGTGTGTATGTCTGTGTGATTGAGTGTGTGTCCTGTACATGTGATTGTGTATATCCAGTCAACCGCTAAAACAGTATGATGGGTTAGAAGGACCAGAAATCTGCTACACAGGAGTCTGCTGGCCAGCTATCAGTTAGGTCAGGGCTAACGGGATGAGGGTTTGAATATGGTGTGGCTTGGTTGGATAGTGTGCTTGTCCAGAAGACATGAAATCCTGTGTTCAATCCCAGCACCACATAAATTAGACATGGTGGTGAAAGACTAGGAGTTGGACATACTCCCTGGTAGGCAGACAGCTAGGCAGAGGGGCCATGGTTAGATAATAAAGGTGAACTTCCACAGCCTCCTGACTTGAGACAAAAAGAAAAAACAAACAAAAAAACCCTTCAGCTTAAAACAAGACCTTGTAGGCTTTTGTCTCCCACCAGCAGGCCCCCTGCAGATGGACTGGTTTAACAAGTTCAAGACCAGATCAAGGACTTGTTACAAAACTGTTGTGGGTCAATCAGCCATCCTGTCTTTCTTCAAACTGACCAACCCTAAATAGGGTAGGAAAACTGTGGTCTCAGAGGCAGGCGGATCTCTGTGAGTTGAGACCAGCCTGGTCTACAAGAGCTAGTTCCAGGACAGCCTCCAAAGCCACAGAGAAACCCTGTCTCGAAAAACAAAAAACAAAAAACAAAAAACAAAACACCACCAACAAATCACGTCCCCCAACAAGAGATTGGATTTTTTTTGGCCTCTGCTTGACAGAGGGTGTTTTTCTGCTTCATGTGTTTCCTCATCCCCAATAATCAGCATGTTTTCAACTGCTAATTCTTTAGGCTCCGGTTTGCAATGTTTGAGATTTCTCTGCTGCAGTCAAGATTTTTGCCCCGCCTTTTAATTCTTTAACTGGCAGAGAAAGCGAACCTCACCAAGACCCCAGCCCTGTATCACTGACACACCAGTCAGTGGCACACCAGTGATCCCAGCACTCTGGAGGTAGAAACAGGAGGATCAGAAAGAAACTCAGGGTCACCCTCAGCTACATACTGAGTAAATACTTGAGACTCTGTCTTCAAAAGGGAAAAAAGAGGCATGGGACAGGATGGGGTAGGCAGGCACTAAGAGCTAGCTGCTTTTCCAGAGGACATGGGTTCTATTCCCAGCACCCACCTAGCAATTTAAAACAATCTGCAACTATAATTCTAGGGATCTAATGCCCTTTTCTGGCCTCCTAGGGCACCAGGCACACAGTGGTGCACAGACATACATACAGGCAAAACACATACACATTAAAAAATAAATGTAAACACTCAAAATGCAGTATCATTTTTCATGAAAAGCATTCTCTTTCTTCTAAACATCTTTCAAACATAAGCACAATGTTAGGCCCTACTCTAATAATTTCCCTCATTGCTCACAAGTCTTGATCACACAGTTCCCCAAGATTCTGCACTCTTGTCTCTGACAAACTGAAGTCAAGAACAAAGATTGCATTTGTCCTTGGCTGTTCATCCGTTACGATCAAGGGACTTCACAGACCCTTCTATTCTTATGCCCCAAATGTCAAAGCAGCAGCAGGCAAAGTTCCAGCCAGGCTGGGTTGCACCAGGACCAGGAGCAACTCAGCTACTGCCTGTTTTAGGGTGCTTGAAAAAAACAATATTCTGGGCCTCAGTTTACCCATCAATAGGAAGGAAAAGTAAATTGGACAATCTTTCCAGTCTCTTCCAGTTCTGAGATTCTAAATCCTGTCAAAGAGGAGGAAGCCAGCCCTGCTCTGAGGAGGTAACAGAGGCTCAAAAGACAGAGGAGGTTAACGGAAGCAGGATGTGGCCCCGATGAGGTGGCCAGGGAGGAAGCCACTTTTCTGGTTAAGAAACGGAAAACAAAGCCACTCAGCCTGTGGCAGGAGCTCTCAGAAGGCTCTTCAGATTGAGCTGATGAAGGCCTGGCCAGGCCCTGCTCCCCCTGGAGGCTCCTGTCCTTCAGGCCATTTCTCTCTAGCTCAGGGAGAGGCAATACATCTTGCTTTAGTTCATTAACTCAAAATAAAATTGTCTAATTATTTTGTTAATGTGCTCAGGATAAAAGGAAATCAGGTTTCTGAAAGAAGTTTCTAGTCATATGAGAATTGGATGCCACACCTCCTCAGATTGTTTTGTCTGGCTCTATGTCCTCTGCCCTCTAACCAGAAGGATTCAGATGCCCTCCTGCCATCCTTTCTGTCCTATAGACTCACCTATTTTATTTCCCCAAACACGCCCAGCAGAAGCTCATTAACAATCCTCGAGATCTTTTCTTCCTTTGGAGAGTTCCAGCCCAGGTTACCTTAAAGGGCCACAGTCATTTCTCAGGTGATGATGAACCCATATACTGAGGTCCTCAAAACTGAACCTTAAACCCATACTCCCTATCCAAAAATGTAACCAACCCCTAGCTCTAGAATGTAGATCCTTGACATGTGTGGCCAACTATATTCTGGCAACACCAAGATCACAGTTGATGACTCCTGCTATGACTGCCCCAAGAAATCTTGAGATGAAGAAAATGGTCTGGCCCTAGCCCTCTTCCCATGTGTACTTGACAATGTGACACTTCATGGCTCTCCTATTATCTCTTAGAAAATTGGAACTCTGTAGAACTTGAGTTGGAAGCCCTTCTGCTAGTTTTTTTTTTTTTTCAGGTGTTTACACCTGTAGAAAGAACAGCAGTAGCTGTAGCAGTCCCCTGCACACAGGAAGGTACCTTCAGATCTGTTGCAGACCCCTGGGGGAACATCACTTTATCACTGGCAATAACTAGGGAGTCACCACAGATACAGAGGAGAAATGTATGAAGAAAAGACAGAATCATCTTGGGGTGAACCACCCAGGGACCCAGGGAAGCAGGCTCTGAGTCACAACATCCTTGTCTCTGAAAGAGATCCAAGAACATTGGATCAGAGTTCCAGTTCTGAGACTCACTAATCCAGAGCTTAAATGCTCTCTATCTCTCAGAACAGCTGGCACTTGAGAGCCACTTTCAACACCACACCTCATTCCACCCCACCCTGCATACACCACGGTCCTTCCCCTAGCTTTGAACTTCATCTCCATTCTGCTCCAACTCTTCAGAAATTTTATAGCCATAATATAATTATGCTTCGGGATTAGGGATGGGGGCACAGCAGCTTGGTTCACCTTCCAAGCAATTGGGACAACTACTATTGGCTGTTTACAGAAGCAATAGCTCAACATGGAAAGGGCCATTGCAAAAGAGAGTGACAGAAAAAAAAATCCAAAGAGGAGTACGGGAGATTTCAATCCAGATATCGTGGAGAGAGAGAGAGGCCATGAGGAAGAGGCCATAGTCTCAGGGGACCATTCTGGTTTGCCTTTGATCCTTCAAAATCTAGTCCATATGAAAACTCCCTTAACCCAAGCACTTTCCTCAAGGTCAGAAAATATAGGCAGAATCTGATTTTTACATGACAAACTCAGTTGTAAACCAGACTGTTTGGTCTGGAGTTGCCTCATTGCCAATGAACTCATACTGCTCTCCTAATGAGGGAGGGAGAGGGGATAAAACACAGCATCTATGTACACAGAGTCAGGTCAGCATAGCCTGCGTTCACTTCCCTTCCCCCTGTACCCCCCCACGCCCCCCACAATCTCACATCCTGTCAGCTCATTGTCATTCCATGGTTCTACTCTGTGTCTTCGAACACCTTAGGCCAACTCCTGGCTCTAGTGTGTTTGACCATCAACTATGAAGAAATAATGAACTCCCAGGATCTTTGACCAAGTTGCCCTATCTAGATCCACCTGTGGCAATAGTTCACACATGGCAATTAATGAGGGACAGAGAGAATAAAGGAAAGAGCAAACCCAAGTCCCAAGTCCCTGAAGCTATGCCGCTGAGGCGAAGGTGAGGAGCAGAGGCCACGTGAAAGGCAATAACCACCCAGGCACTCTGTGTGTGATGCCTGTGGCTTCATAATAATTTGATTTTCAAGTACCTAGCAAAATGGAGAACAGCAGGTACAGAAAGAAGGGCATTATCACTGAGAAAAAACAACCAAGATTCTAAGCCCTGGCTTCCTGCTGTTTTCAGATTGTAACTTTTTTTTTTTTTTAAGTTTCTCTGCAGAAGTGACCACAACACAGAGATACCTAAACTTTCAACTTCTTTACCCAATATTTTCCCCCATAGGCTTTTAGTAAGAGGCTGTCTGAAGGGAATTTCATGTTAGAGGTGTTGGCAGCTGACTAGGTAAGCACGGCTCAAACTCCTGGTCTGGTCACTCCCTTAGAAATGCAGTTCTTACAAAAGTAATACTCAGCTAGTCTGATAAAATGCCAGCAGTGTGGCTCTGGCTGATAGCACGTATACGTACTGCTATCCCACCCTGCTATCTGGTATTCTTATTAATTGTTGTGATCAAGGGACTCAGCAGTGATGACTTGGGGGACTTTCATAGATGGTAAAGGAAACATCTACTTCAGACTGCCTTAAAGCCCCACCTAACTAGTATCAAATCCCTACTACAAATGTCCTTCAAATTCCCAATCCATTTAATGCATTTAAGTGTCAGATCTGGGACTGAGGGTCCCAAGGGACCATCAAAAGAAATAAAAGCATATTACATACACAACCCCCTAGGTTTAGGTATGCCCATCAAACATAAGAAACTCCATAGCATTGTTTAAAAGAAAGGTGAATGTATGTATGTATGTATGTATGTATGTATGTATGTATGTATTTTTTTAATTTGGGGGGTTGGGAGAAAGGTAATTTAGGGTCAGAACTGACGTGTGCTATTCCAGAGAAAAGGAAAACCACAGACAGTGAGCCTTGCCCAGAATGCCTGTAAATATAGAACTATCCCACACATCTGCAGCAAGCAAACTATAGTAATTACCAAGAAAAAGAAAGTCCTGGGCCTGTGTCACTATCCCCATGGAGAATGGAAGGGATGAGGGATCTCTCTTCTACTCCAAATCTCAAGTCTGATAACTCCAGTGAAGCGTGGCACAATGGGAAAGAGTCTGGTTCTCAGTTTGATCATTGTGCCCCAGTTCCCCTCTCGAGTAGCTCTGATCCTCTAAGAACATTTGCCATGTATCGGAATATAAAAGCTGCCACTCACTCGGCTCCTAACATGGTACCAGACATCTGGAGGGCACCTACCTGGCCTCAGCTCTCACATCTTGACAAGATCAAGCTCCTGGCCCCTCAGCTCGATTAACCACTGGCTTGTTAACTGTCACTCTGGTTTCTAGAGTCCCTAAAGTCTTCTCTCTCCAGGCCAGACCAGAATACAAGCAAAAGTATTTGGAGGTTCTAAGTCTTGCTAGGCTTTAGAACCCCGTTCCTTATTCTCCGCAAATATCTACAATAACATCATATGCACAGCATGCATAGTAGACCTCTGATCTATTAAACAGCAGAAGACTTCCCCTCTCTAAAGATAAACATTTGTGAAACTTCAATATAATAAGAATCATACTGGCCAGGCGTTGGTGGCACATGCCTTTAATCCCAGCACTTGGGAGGCAGAGGCAGGTGGATCTCTGTGAGTTCGAGGCCAGCCTGGTCTCCAGAGCGAGTGCCAGGATAGGCTCCAAAGCTACACAGAGAAACCCTGTCTCGAAAAACCAAAATAAAATAAAATAACACCTCTGAAACGGTATTCCTCAACATTAAAAAAAAAAAAAAAAAGAATCATACTGGGTCCCATCTTTTAAGTCAATATAATAAACTGTTTATAAAGTCAACCAGTAGAAGCATACATTAGCATGCATGTTAATGAGTGAAATTTTTATTAAACCCACTTAAAGAGTCACACTATACTTTCAAATTAAAAAAAAAAAAAGAAAAAAATTACTGAAAAAGAGCTGGGTGTAATGGTGCACTCCTTTAATCCCAGAACTTGGGAGGCAGAAGCAAAAGAATCTCTGGGAGTCTGAAGCTAGCAAGGTGAGTTCTAGGACAGCCAGAGGTACACAGTAAGATCCTGTCTTAATAAAAAAAACAACCAAAGATGTTCAATTTCTATAGCACCTCAAAGAATAAAGCCTGAAAACCACTTTCCTAGCTCCCAACTGCCTTGCGCTTTTACTGAGACATTTAAAATTGTTCCTAATAAGACAAAATCCATTCTCACGTATTGCTGATGTGAATGTGTGTGTATGAGCATTTGAGCACAGGTACCCTTGGAGGCTAAAGGTGTCAGAACCCCCTGGAACTAGAGGAGTTCCTGGCAGTTGTGAGCTGTCCAATATGGATGCCAGGGGACCGAAGTCTGGTCCTCTTGAAAAGCAGCAATTTTTTTTTTATTTTTTATTTTTTTTTTTTTTGGTTTTTCGAGACAGGGTTTCTCTATGGTTTTGGAGGCTGTCCTGGAGCTCTTGTAGACCAGACTGGTCTCAACTCACAGTGATCACCTAGCCTCTGCCTCCGAGTGCTGGGATTAAAGGCGTGTGCCACCAACACCCAGCTGAAAAGCAGCAATTTTTAACCCCAGCACCATATCTCTAGTCCTGTAACCTAATTTTTGTTTGTTTGTTTGTTTGTTGAGAAAAAGTTTCTCTGTGTAGCTTTAGAGCTTGTCCTGGAACTCATTCTGTAGACTAGGTTGGCCTCAAACTCAACCTAATTTTTTAGGGGGGAAAAAAAAAGGTATTTTTCAAAAGTCAGGAATATTCATCACCTATGTCCACTGACCCTTGATCCTGAAAACCTTGAAAAGGACCTGCAATACCATGTATAAAGACACATGATCTGAGCACAATGGAGCATGAGGCTACTCCCAAGTTCTGGTTCATATTCTGTGACGACAGAGCAAGGCCATAGACAGCCAGCCTGTGGTCTGCTATTTTATCAAAGAAATTGATGAAGATCAAAGTACCTAACCTGTGGTAAGGATTATGTGTGATAACATTCAAAGAACAGCTAGAGATGACTGATAACAAGAGCAAACAAATTTTGATTATAGCAACCCTAGCGAGGGCTCGGTAAAAGTAAGCTAGCTGTTGCTGCCATTATTATAACCCTGGCGGGCCCTCTCTAGAGAGTTAAGTTTCAGTGGGCTGCATCTCACCCAGGTATTCTCCTCTTCCAAACAGACTAACAAATGTCTGTGCTCCATTCCTGGAGACAATTAAGACATATGTATTCTTTGTCCTTAAGAAAGCATTATTTAGATACATACAAATCCCAACAAGACTATTTCTGAGCAGTCACACGGGGAACAAACCAAGGTCTTAGGTCCTTCCCATTACTTCCCAAACACCACACTAAAAGCGTAAGGTTAACAACGAAAGCAGACAGTGAACTATGCACAGATATACCCTAAGGAAATTAACAAATTCTATCAACTGTCTCCCAAACTGCTAAGAAAGTGTCTCTAGTGCATTCTCTTTCTAAGACTCCTAAAAACACATCCTAGATCTGAAATCCCCCCTGGCAGAACTTGTGGGTGCTTCCGCCATAACTGCACGAGACTCTGGTGTAGCAAGGAGCTGTCCTTGGCCACAGTGCAGCAGTAACAGACCCAGCCTTGTGTTTTGTGAAGAAGAGCAATTATACATGATGAATAACTTGTCCGTCAACCCAGTGGTAGGAGATATGTTCAAGTTATGCCACAGGTATTGACTTCCAATGCAAGGCTTTGCTTGGAATGCTGGGAATAAGCAATCAGGTCAGTAGCATCAAAATGCAAAAGTTGTAAATGGACCAGAACAGCTCGCCCACCCTCTCCCATCCCCCTCCTAAGTCACACAGTGGTCTATGCAGGCCGCTATGGAAGATCAAACTAGAGCTCAGGTTTCTGCCTCAAACCCTGACCAGGATGTCAGCCAATGTCCCTTCCCAGGAGGACAGCTCAGGTGCAGGTCTCACATGGAATCTTCAAAAAGAAGAACTCTCTAGGTTTCAAAATAACATGCCTTTTCCTCCCAGGATCAGTGGGGTGATGTCTGCGCCTGCAGCCTATCTAGGGACTAAGCGCTTACAAATAAACAGAATTTAAAATTCACATTGAAAACCAGTGGGTAAGCCAGGGTTTGAAAACCAATTATGTAACAATAAAGTCTCCAAATTCACTGTTGGACACCTAAACAAATATCCAGAATCTTGCAGGTCATTTGAGTTATTGAAATACAACTCCAACTCCACGGGTTTGCTTTCTACTGGAAAAGGTTACCAGGGTAAACCTCTACTGGCAACCTGGAGGGAGGGCCTGCATCAAACAGTAACTGAACTAACTCAACAGTCCAGGGGGAGGATTGTTTCAAAATCCCCTGGAGTGGTGAAAGAGCCTGGGAGCTCAGAAGAAAGTGAATGAAGTTATTTCAAAAATTCCAAAAAAACGGCAGCTTATGAAATCATTTTGGTTTCACAAATGTTTCATTATTGTGTTTGCCCTGTCCCCAAGTCCTCAAACACCCATTCTGGAAAAGGAAAGGGGGGGTGCTGTTGGTTTAGGGTTGACCTAGAGTGCAAGAAACCCCCATGACTGCCTATACTGGACATGCTGGCACTCCTCTGTGATCCCAACATCCTGAAGTCCAAGGAAGGAAGGTCAGAAGTTCAAGATCATCCTGGGCTACACAGGTCTCCTCCGGAGGGTCTCAATAAATTTTTTTTTTTAAAAAAATGAAGAGCTGGGAGAAAAGCGGGTAAACTATTAGAAGACCTGGCTGGGGTCCCAGGAGTTCTTGTCGACTGCACAAACCCTCAGGCCTCATGGCAGACACCTGCCTGCATGGCAGGCAGACCCAAAGTCGTTCAAGAGTTCCCGTATGATTTCGGCCATGCCCCCCCACTCCCCCACCATCCCCTGAGTTTAACTCCTGAGTTTAAATCTCAGAAAGTCAACTCTCCGGGCTTCTCAGGGCCGGTGCAGGGCCTCGGGTCTGAGTTTCCTGGACACCGAGGCTCAGTTTACAGACAGCCCAGCTAACCTAGAGCCCTAGGAAGCCTGAGCCCTGGGGTCACAGACTTCAACAGTGCCTCACTTACTCTCCGAGTCGCTGAAGCCGCTGCTGTCACTGACGCTGGCGCTGCTGCGCCGCTTCATGCGTTCCAGGTGCTCCTCATAGTGGAAGTGGCGGGCATGGAAGGGCGATGCAAAATCGGCCAGCACAGCATCGAACTCGCACAGCACGTCCGTCAGGTCTGCAGCAGCCGCTGAGTCCATGGCCGGGGCTGGGGGCGGGCACAGAGCATTCAGTTGATGGGAGCGTGCGTGGGGGTGACTCTTCCCCAGCCCGTGGGGGATCTGGAGAGGCGGTCACCGGACTAGGATAGCTAACTGCACCCCCAGTGACAGCCGCCCTCCAAGGCGCCTGTCACCAGACACAGACGAGCAGCAGCCTCCGTGGGTGGAGCTGAAAGCCTGGAAGGCACCTAGCCCACCCCACGCGCTTTCCTACTTGTGCCCACGCTCACTCCCTGGAGCGAGTGGCGGCGGGAAGCCTGAGTCAGCGAGCACCCGTTACGTGTCAGGCTCAGATCTTGTCCCGCGTGGGAAAACAAACGGAACCGGCCCGGACCGTGCGACCAGGGGATGGGGTGCCGGGGTGACGGAGGACGGAAGGATGGGCAGTGGAAAGGGACCGTCGCGACCGGTGTTCTCTCGGCCCCACCTGCAGGCTCGGGCTCTCAGGGGCCCCGGGACTCGGGGTGTAGCTTAGATGGACAGAGTCCCTAGCTTCGATCCCGGGGCTCAGAGGTGGAGCGGGCACCCCCAACGCGGCACTCACCTGCGGCTGCGGCCGCAGCAGGGCTGCCCTGAGTTGAGGGCGGCTTCATGGAGAGGTTGCTCGCCGCACGCGTGGCAGAGATGCTGAGAGGTGCTGGCCCTGGTGGCTGCCGCCTTGCACTGCAGTCCGCTCCGCTCCGGTGGCCCTGCCTCGCTCCTTGCCGAGCGCTCGCTCCTCGCTTGCGCCTCCACCCCCAACTGCACCTTCTTATAGCCACCGGCAGGGGCGGGGCGGGCGGGGCGGGGAGGGACGGCGGCGGAGTCTGTTCCAGACGACTTAGGGGACGCCCCTGTCCTCCCCCATCCCCTACCCCGGCACCGCCCTCGCCACGCGCCCGCCGACTGGGAACCGCAGTGACGACTTGTGTCGCTGGAGCCCAGGTTACCGCCCCAAATATTTACCCGCCGCGTTCCCCGCCACCCTGACAACCCGACCCACGGAAGTGTCTTTGCTGGCCCCACAGTCCTCCAAGAGTTTATCCTGCTTCCCGCCGTCTGCCCGAGCCTCCTTGAGCCTCAGTTTCCTCATCTATGAAAAGGAACTGCAAATGTAGAGCCTCCTTGCTTGCTACAAAAATAAAGGAACCGAGGGCCTCGGGAGGTTGTACGAGGGCAGAGTCCCGCGTCCTTCCCCCCATTTCCTAAGGAATTTACAAGATTGTGTGTGCACAGAGTGGTCAGCCACGCGCCCTGGGCTGAGGTGAATGCAGACTTCAACTGAGGTGATCTCAGAACTCAGGGTCCTGAACTACAGGAAGAAAGCACCGCATGGATGGATGCATTCCATGCTGGGTCCCCATGAATGAGCCATTATCCAGGCTTCAAACGGCCCAATGCAATTCCTACCTTGTGTGGCAAATAGGGTGACCAATTGTTCTTTGCGACAGATAAGAAGGGGAGGCTGAGGCAAGAGAACGGAGATTGTGAGGACTGCAATGTGTGAACTACATGGCATAATCCTGTCTGTAAAGGGCTTACTGTGCAAGCAGAAAGGCTCGAGTTCAAGCTCCAAAACCCACATTACAATGAAAGGGCTGTGGAGGCTCATGCCTAGCAGGAGGATCTCTGTGAGTTCGAGGCCAGCCTGATCTACAAAATGAGTTCTAGGACAGCCAGAGCTATTACACACAGAGAAACCCTGTCTCGAAAAACCAAATGCTAATAATGATGATGATGGTGGTGGTGGTGGTGGCCACCCACTTGTAATACCAGTCCTGAGAGGTAGAGGCTGGAAGATCCCTGGGGCTCCCCAGATAAGCCCAACAGGAGAACTCCAGGCCAATGAAAAAACCTTATCTTAAAAATCAAGGTGGGCAGTGCCCAAGGGATCACATTTGAAGCTGACTTCTGACCTTAACAGGTACAAATACACCTGTGTGCATACCTGCATGTGTGTGTGTGGGTGTGTGTGTGCACACACACTAAATTAAATGTAAAGCAAGGAGCTGGTGGCAGCTGAGAATATGGCTAAGCGATAAAGTACTTGCCTAACATGGGTGAGCCCTGGGTTTGAGGGGTCATCCCCTGAACCACAAATAAATATTTTTCATAAATAAATATAAAACAATTAAAATAGAGTAAAATGAAAATTTTCAGTCCCTCGGTTACACCAGACACTTTCAAGTGATTGGTTGCCTTCATCACAGAATCTTTAGACAGTATTGTATGAGAATGTCTTCCCCTGGTAACTCCAATCCTCCTGGGTGTCAGGATGTGGCATACACTAGATCTCATCCCCACAGTCACCCTATGTGGTATAATCAACGCCACTGGTTTGTAGTGAGAAAACAGAGGTACAGACAGCTAAGTAGCTTAACTGCCCATCAGTGGATTAATAGAAGGCAGGCCAGTCTCCTTTTCAAGCCACTTTGAGGTTAGCCACACCCTGCCTCCCTAGGGTGGAGGAGAGTTAAGTAGCTAAAGGGAGGCACCAAACCCCAGAGCAGATAACCCAGGTCCCAGAAGCCACAGTCAAGGTACTTCCTTTCACCAGCTCTCCCCACACCCCTTTTCTCTCCCCAAAAGTATTCTTTTTTATTTGCCCATGACACCCACTGCTCATGCCCTGAGCTAACAATCTAGGAGCTGCATCCAAAGAGATGCCAATTACAAGTTCATTTGGTGCCTGGAGCACAGTTTATCTGTCTGTCATCCAGCTGGTGGGCAATAGGTTTGCTCCTAGGCCATCCCTGTACACATCTCAGTGCTTACATGGGATTTTGCCCTTGTGTTGATCTTGATTTCTCCCCTAGAACCAGGTAAAGGTTTAATCCTTAATCCCTAGAGCCTTCTGGCTGGGCTCCATATCCTATCGTAGGGCCTTTTATGGCCCCCAGCAACCTGACAGTGGTGACAAAGATAGTGAATGACCTCAGTGTTCAGGTGTGAACTTGTCCCTCAGGAGGGGATGTTTCCTTCACCTCCTCACACTGAGAGTTACCTAACTTCCAAGTTTCAGAAGGCCTTTCAGTCACTGGACACAATGGCCTCAGGGAAAAGACTTGATGTCACCTTTGATTTGTGAGAGGAAAATCAGGATTTCTTATGCAGTAAAGACACCTGTTCTTTATCTTAACCAGTCTCTCCCTTGTCTACTCTGCTGTCATATAACAAAATATCGTGTAATTTGTAAACCACAGAAATGTCTTTCTTGCTATTCTGAAGGGTAGGACACCAAAGACCAAGACCCCAGTGCTGTCTCCTGAGCATGACAAAAGGAACAAAGGGAACACTCTATCCCCACCTCAAGCCCCTTGATAGTCCCTAATTCCGTCTGGGAGGACTCTATTCTGGTGACAGCCAGCTCAGAAAGGCACTGATGTTTGACAGGATCAAATTTGCAGTTAGATTGCAATGTTCAGACTTCACCCCAAGGTCTGTCCCATCCAGACCACAACAGCCCCCTCACTGCACACCACTCATGACTCTTTTCTTGAAACTTGTCCAGAACGTCACCCTGGAGCTTCATCTTTCTGAAACTTAGAGGACTTTATTTTCATGGCTGAACTCCGCCTCTCCTACCTGTCTCCCCTGGATTCTTTCTTCTCATTCTTCACTTTCTCACTCCCTCCCTAGGAAGTATAACTATAATTCTCTCACTTTAATTTATTTTTACTTTTAGAACTGATTTTCCTGCCCTTAAATGTCTTCTATGTCTCCACAGACGCTCTATGGAAGAAACTTCTAGTTGTTTCTGTAAATAAATAGGTGGACTCATGCATTCCTGAAATAGTATCTCCCCAGTAGCCTGAGTTAAGACTGGCCGTGTGACTAAGTTTTAGACAGCAGCCAGAACTAGCCCATGTGGCCTTCTCGGTAGGTCTCCTTCACTTACTTCTCTCTCCCCTGGGATAGCAGGCAACCATGAAGCTGGGTTTTAGCCATGAGGTAGAGGTCACTTTCCCAGAACCGAATCAGAAACATTTTAAAAACTGTCTTGGGTGTCATGAAGTGGCTATGTCAACCGACCCTGGGTAAACAACATCTACAGGAGACAAATATAAACTAAAATATCAGGGGCTGGATATTTTGTCCACTGGTAGCTCAGTGGACAAGTGTGTGAAGTTCTGGGTTCAGTCCTCAGAACCACCAGCAATAAATGGGTAAACTGAAATGACTATCTAGTGTAAGCTCCTGTGTGGGCAAATGTGGGGAGGGGTATGCACCTCTGATGCATACAGGTGAACTTTACCCTTAATGCTTCCTGCATCAAATAAACACCATCCGAGGCTCCTTGATGCTAGTGCTGTAAATCTAAGAGACAGACTTTCCTTCTTCCTTAGGCTAGCTTGAGTCATGTTTTAGCATCTGTCCATCTGTCTGTAGCTAAGCTGTCTATAGAGCGATGACTTAGAACATCAGGAATGTATTCTCTTCAGAGCTCAGAAGACGGGAAACTTAGGATCACATGCTGGCTGGGCCCTCAGGGAGGGTCTGCTCCATGCTTATGCTTGGTTCCTGGGTGTGTGCAGGCCATCCTTATGTCTCATGCTTGTCGATGCATCACCTGATCTTCTGGTTGTCACATGATATCCCCTGTATGTCTGCTTTGGTCTTACTTTTATTTTAAGGGTAGCAACTGTTACCTTACATGGATTAGGCTTGCCCTGACTTTGGATGGATAACTTTACCCTAACTATATCTAATCTCTAAAAGACCCTATTTCCAAGTAGTCACATCCATAGGTACTTGAGCAAATCTGAAAGTATGACACAGTTTAACCCGTGCCAGAGACATAAGCCCCAAACTGACCTCCGTGAATGAAAACCATATTAAAGAAGATAAGGTGTCAAGACTTGATATAGAGCAATGATGGTGAAAACTATTTGAGATGTAGCTTTGTGGCAGAGTGCTTGCATAAGTCCCAGCATTGGTTCATTTTCTGTGACTGTAACAGACTACCTGGCTCTGGGTACCTTACAAGTAAAAGATAGGTATTCCACTCACAGTTTTAGAAGCTAGAAGTCCAACATTGGCCAGCTTCACAGTTTCCACCTGTGATGAGGGTCCTTGGCTCTATCATACCATGCAGATAGCATTGTGGTGGGAACATATTCAAAAGGGAGAGATCTCACGGAGAGACAAAAAGCCAATAAAATGATGGGTGGTTGTTTGTTTATTTTTTATATCAATTCATCTTGGGGACCAGAGTTACCAGAGAACTACACTAGCCCCTTCCTAGGACAGGGTTCCCCAGTGACCTAACTACATCCTACTAAATCTCACTTCTTAGAGATCACACCTGTTACGTTTGTTTCTGCTGTGAAACATTTATTTAATGATGCAAAGATGTGTTGCATTCTTTTTTTTAAAAGATTTTTAAAATTTATTTATTATGTATACAACATTCTGCTTCCATGTATATCTGCACACCAGAACAGGGCACCAGATCTTATAACAGATGGTTGTGAGTCACCATGTGGTTGCTGGGAATTGAACTCAGGACCTCTGGAAGAGCAGTTGGTGCTCTTAATTGTTGAGCCATCTCTCCAGCCCCAGTGTTGCATTCTTTTATGTTGCATTTGTTTAACTCTGTGAAACTGTGTTACTTTGCCTGTTTCAAATACCTGACTGGTCTAATAAAGAGCTGAACGACCAATTAGCTAGGCCGGGGGCGGGGGGGGGGGGGAGGGGGGAGATAGATGGGGCTGCCAGGCAGAGAGGATAAATAGAAAGAGAAAAAAGATCAAGGAACAAGAAGAGAACAGGGAGAGGAGGACACTAGGGGCCAGCCACAGAGTAAGAGTGAAAGTAAGATAGAGTAAGAAAAGGAGAAATCCCAGAGACAAACGGTAGATGGGATAATTTAAGTTAAGAAAAGCAGGCTAGCTGGGCGTTAGTGGCCCACGCCTTTAATCCCAGCACTCGGGAGGCAGAGGCAGGAGTATCTATGTGAGTTTGAGACTAGCCTGGTCTACAAGAGCTAGTTCCAGGATGATCTCCAAAGCCACAGAGAAACCCTGTCTCAAAAAAACAAAAAAAGAAAAGAAAAGCAGGCTAGAAATAAGTCAAGCTAAGCCTGAGTATTCATAAGAAAGAATAAATCTCCATGTGTGTTTATTTGGAGCTGGATGGTGGGCCCTCCAAAGGAGTGAAAGAATAAAAAACAAACAACACACACCACTTCCCAGCACCACCACACTAGGAACAAAGATCTCAATACATGAGTCTATGGGAAACAGCAAGCACACTGAAGCCATACAGGGCCCAGTCTGCTAACATGACTCTTTAGCAGCAGAGAACCTTTCCTGGCCATGCCCAAGGCAACATGTGGACGCAGAGAATAGGGATAAGGGATGAGTTGATGCTAGTTTTGAAAACTGAAGGAGCCATGATCCAAGAAATGTTGGGGGAAGGAGTGTCTCTAGTTAGAAAATACAAGGAGACAGATTCCCTGTTAGGGACCTTGTCAATACATTGACTTCAGCCCAGCAAAACCTTTGACGGATTTCTTTAATGTCCTTGTTTTGTTTCATAGTGCAGTAGTTTAGGCTGGCTGGGACTCACAGGCTTCTTCCTTCCACCTCCTGAGTGCTAAGATTTCAGGAGTCTATCACCATACCTACCTCTGTGCTGGACTTCTAACACACAAGCTGTAATACATGTATTTGCGTAGTCACTTGTTACAACAGTAGCTAGAATGCTGACAGTACTATATCACAAATCTAAATTCAAATACAGACAATAATAATCCATGGAAATCAGAGTCAGATCTACGGGGCTAGCACATCACAATGTAAAGGGGACCAAGAGAACCTCCAGAAAATGTTGTGTCTCCATTTGGTGTTTAATGCTTGGGTTATACAAAACACCCATTGGACGAAGAATCAGAATGTACTTGGCTGGATGTAAAATACACACAATGACATTTTGAAAGCAGGGGCAACTGTGCAGTTACTTTCCCCTCACCATGAGCATCTTCAGCTCCTGAGCACCACTCTGCTTCCCTTCCAAGAGTAAGCACACCCTTCACTACAGACTACCAAATACCATCTTCAAATCACCAACAGTCTTCTCCAATTCTCCTTATAAAACTCTAAAAAGCCCGAGGATTTCTATGGCAAGCTGGTGTCCCTGACAGTCTTTAGGAACACTCCAACCCCTGGTATTTTATCATACAGACTGTTGGGTCCCAGAGATAAACTCATGATGTTAGTATTAGGACCTTCCTTTTACAAGGGCAAAAGCAGTCCTTACGGCATCCTTTCCATGTGACCCCATAAATGGGGTCAGTGCTCAGCTCCACATCAGTTCACACCCCTCTCTCAGTGCATCCTTCCCATGACCCCTGGTGACCTCCCTCATGGCCTCCCCAACTCCAGCATCACACCTGCTCACCTGTGATTCATGACAAACGGAATGAAGTTAAGGAGAGTACTCCAGAGTCTGGGCATGGCAGAGAAGACAAGGGACCCTTTCTGTGTTTGCTGGTTTTAAGGGGTAGGTGTCTTTTTTGTACAGCTGAGTATCAAACTCAGGGCCTTGTGCATGCTGGGCGCCTACTACTGAGCTCCCCTTCCCCGAAGCCCTAGTCAGTTTGTTTTTAAGCCCAGGTCTTGCTCTCAGTCCAGGCTGGTCTTGAACTCATATTTCTCGAGCCACCACCTCCCAAGTGCTGGGATCACAGGAATGCACCAACGTGCCCACCACAAGAGAACTTTTAAAGATTCTCCCCCCCCCAAAAAAGACATCACTGTGATTTTCTTCACAAGTGTGTCAAGAAAATTTACATACAAATTTAGAGGGTCAAATTTTGACAAGTTTTAGCATCTGCTCATAAGATATCAAACATAGACACACACAGTTGTTTTATTTCCTGCCCTGTTGTGATGGCTTCTTAACCTCCTTCATTCCGCCCCCAGCAACACCCCTGCAACCCTGATACACTTTGTCACTTTCAATTAGCTATATTAGTGGAATCAAGCATACGTTAAGACTTATCCATGTTGCCCTGTAATTCATTCCTTCTCGATGCTGGGTGTTACTTCACTATATGGATCTACTATGATTTACTTATTCATTGGTTGACAGATATTTGCATTATTCCTAGTCTGATCTGTTATAAATAAATCCAGTATGCAAGCAAGAGCAGCTGCATCTGCTTTTGTGAGGAAATTGAAAGTGGAAAGATTGGATCACAAGGCAGGTTTGTGGCTACTTTTTTTTTTTTTTTTTTTTTTTAGTAGTGTCTTGCCCTCAAACTCATATCCAACTGTCCCAGCCTTCTTCATGCTGATATTATAGTTGTGTGCCACCAAAAAATAAATAAATAAACAGCTCTTCTCAGGCAGCCTTCAAGCTGGAGATGGACTCTCCAACTTGCTGCTGCCACCCTCTGGGAAACACAAAGAAAAGAGAGCTGTCCCTGGGAGGCTAGCCCCCACACAGGATCTGTCCAGCTTCTTTGCTCTCTCCAGCTATTCCCACCTTAGCAGCCCACCCAGAGTTCCACCGGCCTCACTGGACTACAGGTGAAGGATTTCTTAGTGGTTCAGTCAACAAATAAAACTCCTGAGAAGAAGACAGACATGGCCTTACACCTACCAGGGGTCCTATTCCTGGGGTAGCATCTTAATATCCCAGAGGGTAAAAGGAATTTCAAGTGGCAGAAATGAGGTAGCATGTTATTTACAATCCAAACCAGCTCTCTCTGTGTGTGTATGCCTATATGTATGTATGTATATGTATATATGAATATATATAGTATGTGTATGCCTATATATGTATGTATATATGTGAATATATATATATGTTATATGTGTGTATGTCTCTCTCTCCCTGTGTGTGTATATGTGTGTAGTATTTTTGTACCCTGTTTGACCTATAAAAAATACTAAGTTTTGCCGGGTGTTGGTGGCACACGCCTTTAATTCCAGCACTCGGGAATTCGAGTGAATCTCTGTGAGTTCGAGGCCAGCCTGGTCTCCAGAGCGAGTGCCAGGATAGGCTCCAAAGCTACACAGAGAAACCCTGTCTCAAAAAACCAAAAAAAAAAAAAAAAAAAAAAAAAAAAAAAAAACTAAATTTTCATTTGTTGAATAATATCACGGCTAGTTTATGTCAACTTGACATAAAGCTAGAGTTATCTGAAAGGAGGGAACCTCAATTGAGAAAATGCCTCCATAAGAAGATCCAGCTGTAAGGCGTTTTCTTAATTAGGGTGATGGCGGTGGGCCCATTGCGGGCAGTGCCATCCTGGGCTGGTAGACTTGGATGCTATCAGAATGCAGACTGACCTTCCCCATCACAGCAATAGTAACATTAAGTCATTGAATGAATGAGTAATTGCCACAGGCATCCCTGCCACAGGCACTCACGTGACTAGAGATGACTAAATGAACACATGGGAACCAGGCTGCCAGGTCACTAGCTCTTTGTATGGAGAGAAGTAGAGAAGCATGGTGTCATAACCCTGTAGCCTGGGCAGTCAGGAGTCCAAGTCAGGAGGTGAGCTTCAGGCCAGCCTGTGCTACATACTTAGTCGGTGTCTCTAAAACAAAGAGAACAACAGCAAACAAATTGTGGTGGTCTGGAATGTAGGTCAGTGGTAAAGCAGGGGCCTGGCATTGCAGGGATGAGGGCAGGCGGCTGGGGAAGGGCGGGACATGAAAAGAATGCAAGATTCCCTTCTAAGGAACATCCTGTTTCATAGTCCCTGATAGAGAAAGCTTCAAGATGACCGTATAATTACAATGAAAAAGAGCAAGGCAGAGATACATTCACACTAATACAAAACAGACTGGCGGCAGGGGTTCCCAGAGTATGGAAGCAAACACTTCCCACCCACCACCATTCCCCCAGTCTGTCTCTCTGCAAGGGAGAGGGGCGTTCACTGCAAAGCTCCCCTGTCTCTCCACTTGAAATGCTCTTCAAAAGAACTTCCTTTGGAGAAGGAAATGTAATAATCTAACTCAACAACTTCAACGCTAAGGCTAAGAGCAGTTTGGGCAAGAAAAAGGTTTTCTTTTCTAGATTGGACACTGGAAAAGAAACAGTGACATGAAAGTCTGGGTGGCCAAAGTAGAAAACGTTAAAACAGCTGGGTGTTGTGGCACATGTCTTTAATCCCAGCACTCTGGAGGTAGAGGCAGGTAGATCTCTGAGTTTGATTGAGGTCAGTCTGGTCTACGAGTGAATTCCAGAACAGTCAGGCTACACAGAGAAACCCTGTCTTGAAAAACTAACTAACTAAATAAATAAATAAATAAATATTATTTGTGATTTAATAAAGCTTGCCGAAGACTCAGAAAACAAAGTCAGCCACAAATTATTGAGGTCAGGCAGTGGTGGCAGATGGATCTCTCTGAGTTCAAGGCCACCCAGGCTTACACAAGATTGAATCAGTCTAAAAGAGTAACAGAGCTCATGCCTTTAATCCCAGGACTCATGAGAGGTATTTAAGACAGGAATGGATTCAATATGAGGTATTCATTCTCCAGCAACACTGAGGAGAGGTTGCAGTCTGAGGCTTGGTGAGAGCTCTTGGAGACAGGATCAGCCCATTCAGCCTGAAGTAGAGGTAAGAAGCTAGTGGCCAGCTGCCTTGCTTTTTTGATATTCAGCTTGCAACTTAAATCCCAATATCAGTCTCTAGGTCTTTCATTCTTAAGTGTTACAGGCAGGTGGATCTCTGAGTTTGAGGCCAGCCTGGTCTACAGAGTGAGTTCCAGGACAGCCGGGGCTACACAGAGAAACTCTGTCTTGAAAAGTAAATAAACAAACAAATAAACAAATCTCCATTTCTAGTGTCTCACCAAGTGAAGCCACTGCTGCCCCAGTGAGCACAGCCTAGGAACCATAGGTAGAAACTTGAGTACAAAGTGTACAGAAAGGCAGTTGTAAAACACCATTACAGTTATACATAAGAAGGCTTAGCTCTCTTTTGAAGTAGGCATTGACTTAGACAGCATAGTTCATTTACAATCTATATAATCAATAAGTGAACTCACATGGAAAACCCACAAGTTAGTGAAACAACTCCAAAAATGCAGGAACTGTCCCCAAAGCAGATAAGACTAAACAGCACCAGCTGTGAACTGAGAAACACAGCAGAGAGGGGCCAGATGTCAGTCAACACCACTAGCGCATTTTCACCAACCATGAACTAGGCAAACAGCCCCAAAGGAGAGATTTACTGCATTCTCTGTTTCTTAAGATGCAAAGCACAAAAACTAAAACTAAAAAGTTAAACAATTCACCATAATAAATATTCATAAGACAGTATGTTTTCAATTAAAAAGCTAACCAAAATGTTGGAGCTACAGCTCAATGGTAAAGTGCTTGCCCTAATCTGTTTGATCCCCAGCACCTTAAAAGAAAAACAAATGAACCAGATTAACGTGCCATTGTGGAACGATGCATTTGCTAATGCCCACCAGATGAAGCCTAAATGGACACCATTTCTGAGGAAGACAAGCTTCAGCAAGCTAAAATCCATGAGAAAGTAAGACCTAGAATTCTGTGGATCAAACAGTGGGACTTGAGTATCTCAGGCACCCAGCTGTGGCCCGGGGTTGTGTTTCTCTTACTAAATATACAGTCTGAGTTGAACTCTCAAACCTGGAATGAGTCAGTCTGCAACAGAGATTCCTGACACCACAGAAGGTCTGACCTGATTAATTTGCTTTTGTTTTTCCACTTTTTTGAATCTGTGTGATCACTGCAGCTATAGGGGGAAGCAGCAGAAACACAGTCAGGACAAAAGCTGTTACTTCAACCCACATATCTGCTAATACATAAGGACATGAAGAAGAATACTAGCGTACCTAGCAAAACATGGCTAGCTAATAATGGTTTGATTCAGAACAGTTCCAGACTGGAGACCAGTCCAAAGCCTATGAGCAGGGACAAATAAGAAAATTTCAACAGTAGAAAGAATGAATTATTGATACATGCCACACAGTGTAGATGACTTTTAAAAACAGTGAGCCAAGTGAGCTAGGTGTAAAAGCAAGCATCAAGTGGATCTTTCAGTACCTTTCCTTATTGTCGATTGAACTATTAGTGACTCAATCAAGTGCTTAGAAAATATTGATAAGAATTTCTTAAAGTTACTAAAGATGTCTGTTTTATTGTACTTGTTTGTTTTTCAGACAGGGTCTCACTGTATAGCTCTGGCTCAACTGGAACTCATTCTGTAGACCACGATAGCCTCAAAGACACGGGGATCCTGCCTTTAGGGTACTGTGATTAAAAGTCTGTGCCATCACACTCACTTTTGATAAGGATATCTTTCTTCTTGTTTCTTTTCTTTCTTTTTTCTTTTTTTTGCTTTTTGTTTTTCCAAAATAGGGTTTCTTTGTGTGATGGATCTGGCTGTCCTAGAACTCACTCTGTAGACCAGGCTGGCCTCAAACTCACATTGATCCACCTGCTGAGTGCTGGGATTAAAGGCATGGACCAGCACTGCCATTCAGCATTGATAAGGATTTTAATCTGTCAAAAATGTAAAGTTTCAGGCCAACAAGATGGCTCAGTGGGTGAGGGCACTTTCTGCCAAAGCTGACAGCCTGAGTTTGATCCTCAGAATCTATGTCATCAACTCCCAAAAATTATCCTCTGACCCCCACATCACACCATGGCACACACATGTGCAAACGCTGCCAGGTCAGCACTGTGGTGGCCTATCAGCACTCCATCCTCCACTTTGTCCTGTGGGTTCCCGCTAAGCACTCTGTTGTCTGCCACAAGCCTCTGGGCTCTGCATAGCCACGCCACGCCACACCACGCCACGACTTTCACATTAACCCCCATCTCTCCCTGCAAGTGGCTGCTTTAATCTCGTAGCCAACAGGACACAAAACCCAGAGGCAGAAAATTATCTTCCATAATGTTCATTAATGTCTTAAAATCATGTCTGTGCCCGTCTGTTCTTAATGGGAAAGAAATCAGAGTCAGGCATATAAAAAAAAAAAAAAAACAAAAAACAACAAAAAACAAACCAGTACAGAGGGTTAACAGACTTCTTGACGAGTGCCGACACTAGTGTTGTGGCGGTGATGTTCGAGTGGCAGGATAAACACTAGAATCCATCGATAGAGCTGGGGGACAGCTCAAGGGCCGAGCACTTGTTCAGAACTTGTGAAACCCTTGGTTAGACCCCAGGAGCCACAAAACCAAGAACAAAAAACTGACGGAGATTCTACTTCCCTTTAGATCTAGTACTTTTTCTGGGTTGGGTGGACGTTTAGTTTGTAGTTCATTTCTCTAGATGCGTCCTCCATCTTAATGTATAAAAATAGTGATAGGAGAAAGGAGGGAGGGAGAGGAACCGAGAGAGAAGATGGAAGAAAGAGGAGGACTAAAGGGAGGAAAAGGTTAGAAGTGATGTCTGTAAAGTGTCCTCTTTGCCCCAACAGGCTCTTTTTGTAGTTTGTTTGTTTGTAGACAGGGTCTCAGTAGGTAAGATCAGGCTGGTCTTGAACTCAGAGCTGCACCTGTCTCTACCTCCTGAGTGCTGGACTTTAAGGAGAGCTCTACCAAGGCGCAAATGGACTAAGACCCCAAGTAGTGTGCCAGAAAATAACCACAAAAGAAAAGATCCACTATGTGAAATGTGAAACCCTAAACTCTGTTATGCAGGAGACTAGAGTAATAAACAATATAGTCACACTGTAAAATAATGTACAGCAGAGAAAATGAAAGACTACCTTCTGCAATATGGATGGTTTTTAGTAATATGTAAACTAAGTGGAGACATAAAAAAGGGAAGTCTGGGGGCTGGTGTAACCCACACCCTTGGGCATGGAGGCTAGGAACAGGGCTGTTTACACTCGCTGGTCTTCTGCATCACAGGGCTGTTTGGAAGGGGACTGAGCCTCTCCCATATATCATCCTACGGTGGGGAGATGGAGACTGGAGTGGGTACAGGGGACAGGAGGATGTGACATTGAACTGTCAGCACAGGGCAACTCAGATTGTTTCCCCTTCAATCCTTCCCTCAATGTGAAGGCGCTACCAGCATGTTCCATGAAAGAGCAACAGGAAAGAGCAAAACAAAGAAAATGAAAAAATGACTGAGAGCTTCAAAGAGCTGATGGCACCAATTCTTCTGCCTGTGTCTTTACCACATAGTCTAGATGTCAAAGTGGTTTATAAGTGCTTTCGGAGTGTAACAGGGTTTTCAGTAGTGAAGCGGTGACTAAATCTAACAAATGAGAACAACCTGCTATTCATGCACCTTTTTGTATAATTAAACTAAGTTAATAGCTATATATAGGTTTCATATATGAGAAATAAATGATATTAATATGTAGTATTGATCCTGGGATTTATGGACTAAGAGTTCTAAAGCCTAACACAAATTTCCTTTTATATTGGCTATTTCTGAAAACATTTAACACACATGACTTTTTTTTTTTTTTTTTTTTTTTTTTTTTTTTTTTTTTTTTGGTTTTTTGAGACAGGGTTTCTCTGTGTAGCTTTGGAGCCTACCCTGGCACTCGCTCTGGAGACCAGGCCGGCCTCGAACTCATAGAGATCTGCCTGCCTCTGCCTCTGGAGTGCTGGGATTAAAAGCATGCACCACCAACACCCTGCCACACATGACTTCTTTTAACTTGCTTAGAGCCTGGTAGTCTTTGCTAGTTTAAATTTTTCTAATTTACTTGGGGATTTGGATTCTGGAGAATTATGAAATCTCCTTGATCAATAACAAAATGGAGAATTAGGTATGGAAGTATACGTTTAAAGGAAAAATTATGTCCTGCAGACAACAAAGTGCTTGCTTTGTTTTTAAATGGGTGATAGGTGAGTTTAGTACAAGAATTCAGATTCTACTACATAAGGAAATAAGGGTTCTCTCTCTCTCTCTCTCTCTCTCTCTCTCTCTCTCTCTCTCTCTCTTTCTCTCTCTCTCTCTCACTCTCTCTCTCTCTGGGTGGGGGATGTCCCTACTCAGCCATCTTCATATGACACCTGGGAAATCAAGCTCCCCTCTTTGGTGTCTTAGTTTCCTTAATAAAAGAAGTGACACAGAAGTCCCCGCACATAGAGAAGCCCGAGGACAAGTCTTAGAGTCAAGAAGGAGACCCCAGGGCAGGTCAGCTGTGCATCTCCTGGCTGCCTGGAAGGGAGGAGAGTGGAGGAGGGGGAAGAAAAAAAAAAACAAAAAACAAAAAACTAAGCTTCTTGAGATAAAGCAGCTGAGGTCAGCCACCTGGAGGCAGGCAGCCACACTCAGGAGTGGTAGAAGAAGTCAAGGAAGCCCAAATCTGTGGTTAGGGAATTTAAAAGCATATTTAGGCCCTGGCCAGTGTCGCAAAAGAAAGGACAGGAGAGAAGAAAACAAGTAATTGTGCGTTCTCTGTCAGCCCTCAGACAGGCAGGCGGGAGGTCCCTGAGCAGCCTGACAGTTTAGCTGGCTGGTAGGGACTGCCCTGGGGGATGGGATGGGGATTCTGGGGGGAAAAAAGTATGTTGTCTAAGGTGAATGGCCTTCTTGAGGTCCCTGACCTAACAATACAGGATTAACCCTTAAGACTGGAGGGAGACAGGAACTGTCTCTGCCTACAGGTGGATTCTGCTCTGGATACCACCAGTCCCAGGAATTCTCCTGTGCAACGGACTCTGTGGGTTACAATGAAAAATTGTAGAAAGCATCCTAAAATTATTTTAGGGAGCTGAGGAGTACACAATCAATAGTTTTCAAAGAAGGAGAGGAATTCATTGTTGTCATTCTTGTCTGCCCCTTCCCTCCACAGACACCCCAGGAAGGCTGGATCACTTAACCTAGATTCTTGCTGTTTTCAATTTTTGCATTTATTTTTTGTCTGTTCATTTGTTTCAGTTCTAGGGTTGGAATGAAGGGCTCACATGGGAAGCCAGGGCTATCCCTGTAAGCTGCACTCTACACACACACACACACACACACACACACACACACACATCCCTGACCTTGCAAATGTTTCTTTTCTGTAGAAGCCCAATACACTAGCTCTTACAGTGAATGTATTCTTTGGAAATGGTATGTTTTTGAGAGAATGAAGTGTGACCACCCAGAAAAGATGCTGATATGAGTTTTCAAAGGGCTCCAAGCCAACTGATCATGGAGCATGTGTGGCCAGCCTGCACTGTGTCTCCATGTTGCAGGATTAGCTCTGAGAGAATACCGCACACACTCCCCTGTGACATCAGTCCCTCTTTCCTTCCAGGCAGTGGTCCAGTGTGCATTTTGGATTTCTTTTGCACCCAACAGCACCTCTGCCCTTTACTTCACAGGCTATATTCTGCATTTATATTTTTTAAAACTGATTAATGCAGCTATTGGTCTAGGCCAAAACTGGACTGAAGTATTTGTGGCCATGAGTAACATAGTGGAGAATGTAACAGGGATGAGTGCAGACAGTTCGTCTCCAAGGTGCTGGGGGCTCCCTGAGGAGCCAGGCTCCAGTTCCCTTTTGGCATGGGGAGTATTTCTATACTGCATGAGCACATGAATCTCCTTACTGCTTGAATCCTCTTTCTTAAACCACTGTATTGGATATAACTCGTAACAATTCCACTCACTTTATCTAACTTTATGACATTTTCCTTTATTACTAGTGTGTGTGTGTGTGTGTGTGTGTGTGTGTGTGTGTGTGTGTAAGAGCGTGCATGGGGCCCTCAGAGAACAATTTTCAGGAGCCAGTTCTGTTTCCACTATGCAGTTTCTAAGAATCCAACTCAGGCCAACACACTTGTCATCAAGTGTGTTGACTCCATCTTTAGGAACATTTCAACTCTTGCAGAAGAAAGTCTGCCCCATCAACATTCCCTCCCCATCCCTTCCCTGTGCACACACCCCTCCCCCCCCAGCCCTCAGAGCTGCCAATCCACTTGTCTCTATGGATCTGCCCTTCTGGACATTTTCAAGCCCAGAATCAGGCAATTTGCATTGACTTCTTGACTTTGAGTCTTCAAGGTTCATCCATTCAATGTATTAAAATTTTTTTTAAAAAAATAGGGTGCTGGAAAGATGGCTCAGAGGTTAAAGAGCACTAGCTGCTCTTCCAGAGGTCCTGAGTTCAATTCCCAGCAACCACATGGTGGCTCACAGCCATCTGTGATGAGATCTGGTGCCCTCTTCTGGCATGTAGGCATACATGCCAGAACACTGTACACATAATAAATAAATAAATATTGGTAGCATTGTTTGGAAATATTATGAGACATATAAGACATGAAGGAAGTGCATCACTGAGGGTGGACTCTGTCCCACTTCTGGCTCCCTCTCTCTACTTAGTGTTCGTGGTTGAGTATGTGATTGACCTCTCAAGGTCCTTCTCTGGCTATCTACTGTCTTCCTCACCACTGTGGACACATCCTCTGGAATCATAAGCCAAAATAAAATCTTTCTTCTCTAAGTTACTCTTGGCCACAATGTTTCATCACAGCAACAGAAAAGTAACTAGTAAACCCCACCTGAAATGTTCACCTCTAAGAGCCCTGTCTAGATTTGAAAGAGAGTCTCACTTTGTAGCCCAGGCCATGATCAAACTCACGTTAATTCTCCTTAGTATTGGCATTATGCCCAAGAAGTGCCATTTCCATTTCACATCACTTTTAAACAGTTCTCCTGGAGCTGGAGAGATGGCTCAGCGGCTTCTCAAGGTAGAGCCCCTGCTCTCCCAGCTCTTCCAGTGAAAGTCAGCCCTCTGTAGCAACTCAGGTTCATCTTGATACAACCCTCCCCGCTCATATCACTCTGGCATCTTCTGAGTCAATTAATTCCTACTGCCAGACAGATCCCCAGTTCCCTAACTGTAAACCGGGCGCTTCAGTTACACCCCACACAGGTGTTCACCACCATTACTGTCTCCCATGGTGCCTCGTCTTTTCTGACCTTTTCCCTTTGGAAATTCTTCTGAAGCATTAATCTAATTAATCTTATCAATAAAAACCCAGAGTCAGATATCAGGGTACTAGCCTGAAAGGTCAGAGAAACAGGGAGCAGCCACCAGTGACCTCTTACCTCTCCGGATCCTCCAACCAAAAGGCCAAGATCCTGTCTGCAAACCACCTCATCATTTCTGTGAGAGACCTCCTGAGTGCTGGGATTAAGGCGTGAGCCACCACCGCCCAGCTTCTATGCTTAACTAGTGACTTGCTCCATCCTCTGATCACCCAGCAAACTCTATTTGTCAGGACACAAACAAAACATCACACAACATTCTTTGAGATCTTCCAGTGCCACAGTTAACTCCAGTTTTCTAAAACTGGCTTGCAATATACCATTGTGCTGATACTAAGACAGCCTTAGGAAGGTGATGGAAGTTTTCACTCTCTTCTAGGCATATTTCCCAGGGTGCCAAAGTGGCTCCTACAGGATCCAGGCAGCCCAACTTTATGTGGAGTGTTAATACCAGAAAGCCAACAAATTCTCCTTGTCAGACCCATCACTCCTTATTAAAAATGTACACAATTGACTTTCAGCAAACATTACCCCATTTCCTGCTGGCACTACCCCTAATATAAGCATGCAGTTCTTGAGAAACAAGCAAACCCTGCAATGATAGCATGAGAGGTGTGGGAGTTGAGCCTGCCTTGGGACTTCATTCTTGCTGCTCTAACCAACCTCCTCCTTCCTACCCCTCCCAAGTCAGCCAGGTATAATCAACTCTCCTCTTCATCTCTTCTTTTCCTTTACCACTTCTATATGTAATTTGTTTCTTAGAGACAGGATTTCTCTCTGTATAGCCCTGCATGTTCTGGAACTTGCTCTGTAGACTAGGCTGGACTCAAACTCACAACGATCCTCCTGCCTCTTCTAGTTTTATATCTTTAAGGGAAAGAAATTATGAGATAGATGCAGTGGGTTAAAGCTGGAATCTCTCTCTCTCTTTCTCTCTCTCTCTCTCTCTCTCTCTCTCTCTCTCTGTGTGTGTGTGTGTGTGTGTGTGTGTGTGTGTGTGTGTGTGTGTGTGTGCGCGCGCGCACACACGCTAGGGACCACAACCTCTCTGAAATAAAATGGTTTAAGGGGCAATTATAGCAAGAAAAATGCTAAATCTGGAACATTTTCCCCAACTTCCAGCAGAAGCAGCAACAGGGCTCGAGAGTGTTGGGCAATGTCCACTGAGCCAGAACTAAGTGTTTGGTTTAATGAACAGTTGGAGAGGAAAGGCTCAAGTTGTTTGCACTGACCTACATTGCCTGTAGACAAGGCAGGCATCTATAAAGCTGGCAAGCTTGGAGGGAAAGCAACCAGAGTGGTGATGGGATTTGAGTTTAGGTTTTAGCACTCAGATCTCAAGAACAGGCAGTGGTCTTCTGTTCCTAGCTTGCCCACAGATCAGCTATCCTCATTTCTCCTCACCTCTGTACTCGGTTTGTAGCTCAACGCAAGACAACTCAGAATTCCTCTCAAGGCTCCACAGAGCACTGTCTGTAATGAGCTCATTAATAATCAGAATCCTCATGCTGGACTTGAGGATTTTGCAGTACATTTTGAAAAGGCAGAGTTTGGCCGTGATATCAAGAAGTAGGAAATTCTAAATGAAGACATAACCACTAACGGCAGATCACTTGTTTTCAAACACTACATCCAGTGCACAGAAGAGAAAACCACAGACTAGAAAGTCAGTGTCTCTGCATCTTTGCCTGCTTCTATATAGGAGTCTGAATTCTCTTCTTTTCTCTCTTTTCATTTCTGAACATGTAGGTACTATAAAAAATACTAAAATGTTGCTGGCGGTGCTATTGCATGCCTTTAATCCCAGAACTCAGGCAGATCTTTGAGTTCAAGGCCACCCTGATCTACAGAGAGAGTTCCAGGACAGCCAGGGCTACAAAGAGAAACCCCTATCTCAAAAACTAAGATGCAAGGTACAAAGCCCTTGCTTACATTTTCTGAGATGTATCCAAAATGTGTCAGCTTGTTTTTACGAGATAGGGTCTTTCTACATAGCTGTCATGACGCTCACTATGTAGACCAGGCTGGCCTTGAACTCACAGAGATCTTTCTGTCTCTCCATCCTGCTCCATCTACGCTGGGATTAAAGTCATCACACTATGCCCAGCTAGTGTTTGTCTTATAAGCCCAGGAGTTTATATTTGGTGCATACATATTTACAGGTACTGCGTCTTCTTGGTGAACTTGTCATTTTTAGTATAATATGAAGGGATTGAACATGGCCCAAGTTAGGTAAGAAAGATGAGTAACAACAAAAATAAAATATGTATGTATAAAAACGTCACAATAAAACCAACCCAACAAATAATGCAATTCTGCTAAATAACCTCTAAATGCCCAAATTACAAGTTTCCTTATTCAACAAATATTTCCATACCAGGTAGTGTTCTGTAATGGAATGAATGCATGACACAAGATTACTCCTGATTAAATAAATTGCAAAATGTTGACGATTTTGGGGGGGGAGGGTCCTGGTGCTGTTTTTTGGCCCACAGCATCTAAACCCTTGAAACTCCTCAGATGATGTTCTGGTACGATGTGCTAATGAGGTGACTGGTGGCTTGGGATCCTAAGAGCCTCAAATGGGGGCTAAAGCTGGAGAAGGCCAACCATGGGGTTAGAGAGAGGGCTGGAGTTCTGACCCCACACCATCGCCATCTGCAAGGAGAGGGGCAGGCTAGAGAGTTGATTACTAATGGCCAGTTTTATGTCAACCATACCCAATGTAGTCTCCATAAAAGCTAAGTTGAGGGTATTCTAGGTTCCCATAAGCATCTGGAAGTTCTAGGAGAGTGGGGCACCCCAACTGCATTCAAAGCTATGTCTCTGCCCTCATCATTTTACTATGCCCACTTCCATTGGACTGATCACCTGGATCCTTTGTAATATTCTTTGTAATAAACAAGTAACATGCTTCCCTAAATGCTACTAGCCATTCTAGCAAATGATCCAACTGAAGAAAGAGGAGCACGGGGACTCTGATTTCCAGCCAATCAGTCAGAAGCACTGGACATCTAGACTTGAGCTGGCAGTCATGTGGGACTGAGGCCCTGAGCCTGGAGGATCTGATGCTACTAAGTTCAGGTCAGAATTGAATGACATATAGGACACCCAGCTAGTGCCAAGGAACTGGTCCTTGTGGGAAAAATACCCAATGCCCTGGTTACAGAAGTGTTCTGTGTTGAGTGTCAAGAAACCAATCACCCTTCCTACTCTCTAGGACTTATTTGTCTGGGAAAGTACCAGTGAAGTAACCAAAATGAGCCTTCAAGTCTGAAAATGTCACAGAATACTATTTCCTAGAAAATCCTCCTCCCTCTGCCAACAAGAAATAGGAGGCCAGAGAGGGTAGAACTTGCCCGACACCAGCCCTGTTCTTCCCACCCTGACACCAAGACTCTCTCTTCCCATGCAAAACTCTCATGTTAAAATTTAACATTTGGGTAACGAGACTTACACTTAGTAAAAGCTTCGTGGAATTGTTCATCTCTACAGAGGTCAGCCCCCAGCACCTACTAGATGATGAGATCATCCCCCCAAAGAACTAAAACAGAACCAACTCAACCTGCCATAGGGATATTCATTCAAAGGCAAGCAAAAGAAGTAAATAAGTTGGAAAGCTTGCCCTCTAGTGGGGAAATAATGAACTAACCACACAACTGCAAAGTTTCAGAAACTATGGTCCAGAACCATAGGCTAACAGTATTAAACATAGATATAAGTCAGGGAACAGATATGAGCACCTTCTCTAGGCTTAGATGGGACCCGTTCACAGAGGCTTTCTTGTTGGACAGACAAGACCTTGGACCTCACACAAGGCCAGATTACTGGGCATGACAGACAAGAATGCAGTTCAAAGCTGACAAGAATGGGTCTGGGTCTGACTCTAAGTTGAGACTTCCTATTAGCTTTAAGTCATGTCTAATGAGGATGATAAATATGCCTCTCCCACAGCGAGGTATGAATGAGACCAGTCCAAGCACCTAGGTGAGTGCCAGCATTCAGCAACCGTACTTACGAGTGCTCGCTCCGTGCTTCACATTTCACAGACCAGGTTAGGGAGCTTAGCATTAAGCAGCAAGGGTTCAAGAAAGGAGACAACTTCTACAACACACAGCTGGCCCGAAAAGTTTGAAAAGGGCATTCCTTTTGGTGGAGGAACTACAATGACGCCCCTTCTGAGCGAACTATTCGACAGGCACCACTGTCTCACGTTAGCAGTAGTCACCTATGGCTTAAGTTAGATTAAAAGGCCAGCAGGATGGATCAGTTAGGAAAGAAGCTTGATGATCCCAATTCTATCTCCAGGACCCATATAGTGGAAGGAGAGACTGATTCCTGCAAGCTGTGACCCCCACATGAATACTGTGGCATAAACACACACACAAACAAATAAGTAAATAAATGTTAAAAGATCTTTATGCCAGGCTAGGTGACACACTAGGAGGCAGAGAGAGGTGGATCTCTGTGAATGCAAGGCTAGTCTACATAGAGAATTCCGCGGGGCCGTGGTTCCAGGACAGCTAGAGCTACTCAGTCACACTGTCACAAAAAGAAACCAAACCAAGAAAACACCTTTACATTTAAATTAAAATTGGAAAATCAGTTCTTCATCCTCACCAGTCATATTCCAAATGGTTAGTAGCCAGCCACATGTCACATGTGGCCAAAGTGCACAGTAAAGTAAAACTGACATACAGCTTTACAGATTAAATAAGCAAGAAAGAGAACAATTTTGCCTTAATTTATTCTGGCTCTAGCACTCTGTAGATTTGTTTTTAACCAAACCAGTTTTCCTTCCCTCTTAAGAATGCTTAACAGCTGTAGCAAGATGGATCTGCTAAAGACCAACTCAATCTCTGGTGATAACTCTTTTCTTCACAGCTTTTGCTGGATACCAAACTTTAGACTGGCTTTTCTTTCAATTCTTTAAGCATTATAATTTACATTACCTTTTTTTCTTTGTTTCTGGAAAGAAATTTGACGGTAATTGCTCTCTTTTCCCTCTATAAGAAATGTGGGTTCTGTCTGTGTAAAATTTTCTGTCTTTTGACTTTCTATGACTGGAACAACTTGATAAACTTTGTAGCAGTGAACACAGGGAATTCAATAATGGCTACATCATCTTATCATGTTTAGCATAAGTTTGGTTTGGACTACTTCATTCTGGTTAGTTCATTCTTCTTAGCCTGTTTTATTGGTCTATTTCTATTAGCTTAAAATTTAGCTTCAGTTGTGCTTCTTATAAACATTTAGTACATCCTAAGAATCTTGAGTCTTCTAATTGATTAAACCATGAGTCTTAGCTGGTAAACTACCAACAACTGTAATCAGTGTTACAACGGAATCTCTTTATTCTTTGCCTGAGTTACTTCTGAGCTTTTCCTCTTGAGTGGTCACAGTTTATAAAATCATACTTGTCTCTCTCTCTAGTTATTTTTGTAATTTTTCAATCTTTACTAATTTCCTTTAGAGAAAAAAACCTACAGTATACATAAGGAACTACAGGCAATGAAGAAATGCTAAGAGTTGGAGAAACTGTCTTCCCCAAGGGAGAGCACACCAATTGGTTGTCCAATACCTAATGGTCAGCCCTGAAAACATATACACATGTAACATTATGCAGACAGAGCAGGTCATATTTAAGAATATATATGCATAAACATATGTACATGTGACCACAATTAGTAAATTTGGCCAAGAATTTGAAAGGCAGCAAAGAGGGTTATATGGAAGGGTGTGGAAGGAGGAAAGGGAAAGGGAATGATATAATAATAATCTCAAAAAAATAAAAATAAAATAACTAAATAAAGTCTACAAGATGGAAGGAAAAGTAATGGCCCAATACAAAAGAAAAGATCTGGCAGTGGGTGATGCAGCTACTACTACTGACTTTTATTTATCTTTATTTCTTTTGTTTGAAACAAAATTCATTACATATTTTCCTATCAATGAAAATAATTTCAACCTACTTTAGTTAAGATGGAAGTAGAGGAAGAAACACACTATTCATTCGGCGAGCGTTTCCAGAATATATATAGGGAAAGGGGAACCTGTGTTAAGTGGCAGCAAAGTAAAGATGAAAGCTAGAGTTCATAGCCACAGAGAGCTCACCATGCTACACTGACTTCATCACTTACATACAATTAACATACAACCCAATTCATACCTGGTGATATGGACTGACTGTTGTGGAAATGTGCAGAGGGCTGAGCACTGTACTAGCCACATGAAAGACACCTGATTGATGGTGGTTATTATTTTGTGATGAATGTTGAAATATTAATAGATATGTGTTAGTTACTAGACTACAATAGAAAATGTTGCTGGGAGGAAGAGGGATAGAAATATGGAAATGAGGATTCCTCTATTGGACTGGACCATAGGGGTTTCCTGGGGAACAGAATGTAAGAAAATGCATCCTAGACAGAAGAGCAAGCTAACAAAGCACAGCAGAAGGAGAGCGTGGCATGTTTAGAGTCTGAGCCAGGAAAATCAGAAACACTGATACTTAGAGCTGGAGAGGCGGCTCAGCAGGAAAAAGCATTTGCTTCACAAGCCTGACAATGAGTTTGATCCCAGGAACCCCTCCCTGGTAGGAAGAAAGAATCAACACTTCAAAGTCCTCTTACCTTCACACATGTGCTCTGGCACCTGTGTTTGTAGGCCAATTTTTCTTTGGGTCACCAGATCACAAAATAAAACAACACATATTTAATATTAATTTTGAAAGCTCAGCCTAAATTTAGGCTTGTTCCTAACTAGTTCTTATAACCTAAGTTAACCCATATCTTTTAATCTTTGTTCTTTTATGTGGCCCGATTACCTTACTCTGAACTGCATCCTGCTTCCACTGTGTCTGGCTGGCGACTCTGTCTTTTTTCTTCCCAGAGCTCTCTGTCCCCAGAAGTCCCACCTAACCTCCTCCTGCCTAGCTAATGACCATTCAGCTCTTTATTAAACCAATCATAATGACATATCTTCACACAATGTAAAGGAATTTTCTGCAATATCTGTGCCTACACACACACACACACACACACACACACACACACACACACACACACACAAATTTGAAAGTATTTATTCATCAGTTATGTGTCAGAGACTACATTCACTTCCACAAAAAAAAAAAAAAAAAAAAAATCTGAGGTAGATAATTCTAACTCCCATTCAACAGATAGGAAAACCAACACTTAGCAAGGCTAAGCAGATTATTCAGTGATACATTTGGCACTGTTTGGGAGATCTACAAGACCAGGAAAGGAAAATTACTGACAAGAAGAGGTCAGGCCAACAATCTGCTCTCTTATTGAAAGAACACACTTGAGACATTAAAGTCTTAAACACTTGACACCAAGTTGTACTGTCAGAAGTGGTCCTGCAGGGAACAGGCAGGAAGAACAGGAACCTTCAGCATCATAAAGCAGCTGATGCCTCCCCTATAATTGCCCTGGCTACCTGTGAGGGTCAAAGCCAGGGTATACCACCAGGAATGGAGCATGCAGGCAGAATGACCAGCAGTGGTGGACACCAAGAGAAAGAACCAGGTTTTTAGTTCAGTTTTGTCATTAGCTAAAATGACATTGGAGAAAATCTCAGATTCATTAGTAGGATGTTGGCTACTTTTTAATCATAGTGACCCGAGTCTGTTGTAGGTCATAGTTTCAGAGAAATCTCAGTCTACCACAGAACATGTGTGGAGGAGTTCATGATGGCATGCAAGCTGCAGAGACCCCAGCCAACATCAGGGATGGGTATAGTCTTAAAAGGGCTTAATGACTAAACTTCTGCCAACCAGGCCCCAACTAAGGGCTCCTCAGCTTTTAAAATAGCACAAGCTGGGGACCAGAATTCATACACTTCAGCCTGTGGGGGACATTTCAGATTCAAACCATAGCATTCTATCCTGAGCTCTCATTTCACAGTGCAAATTTTGTAATATAAGATATATTCAGACCAACTTCAAGTCCCCATGGTCTTAATGATCTCAATATTGTTCAAAAGTCTAAAATATCTTCTGACACTTGAGACAGTCTTAGTTGGAACTTCCGTAAAATCAAAAAAGCAGGTTACAGGGGCTGGTGAGATGGCTCAGAGGTTAGGAGCACTGACTGCTTTTCCAGAGGACTGGGGTTCAATTCCCAGCACCCACATGGCAGCTCACAATTGTCTGTCTCCAAGATCTGACACCCTCAAATAGACATACATGCAGGCAAAATATCAATGCAAAAAAAAAAAAAAAAAAAAAAAAAAAAAAAGAATTCCTAGTCTAAAAAGCAAAAGTGAGGCATAGCAAGGGAATACTGAACCAGAGCAATTCTCAACACTAGCAGAACAAACATGAAGCCCTGCAGCTCCATGTGTGATAGCAGGGGCACATGACCTGAGCCCTGAAGAGTTGAGTAGCCCTACTTACCCATACCTACCATTCACAGCACACATGACCACTCCCTTGGGGGTAGCTTCACTGAGAGCCCACAGCTTTTTTCAGCAAACATCTACATTTCTGACATCTCCAACATCTGGAGTCATTTTCCTCTGATAAATTAGTCTGTCATTACTTTGAATTCAGCTTTTCACCCAAATTTTCAAGCCATGGGCAAAATGCAGCCAGACTCTGCCAGAATACAACACAGGTCTCCAGCTCTGTTCCTGATAGTTACTGTTCCCCTCTGAACTCTCATGAACTAGGCATCTGCTATGTATCTTGGTATTCTGGACTTTTAAATCCTCACCAGAATGGTCCAAGGAATCCTGGTTGCAATATTATAGCATTTCCCAAGCCACAGGCCTACGTAGTCAGGTTGACTCATAGCATAGCCACTTCTTGGGTACCATTTTTTTATGTAACCTTTGTATTGCTGAAAACAAAATACTCAACAGAAACAAAGAGCCAAACTACAACCTAACATTTGATGATGTCTGTGTATGAGTTATCTAGTTGAATCTATGATTGAAGTTCAAGAACTGTTGAAAGTATGTTCAGTGAGATTGGCAGAACCTGAAGAGGCAGGCCAAGAAACAAACAAACACACAAATGCAGAGATCAGCCAATATTCTCCTCTACCTCTCTTTTAAACTGGTTACTTGACTGGAGTTTCTGTGGCATATTTGGTTAACCATAATCTTGGCACAGCCCTGGGGACCCCAATGCCAGGCACCCCCACCCTACCTACATGTCAGCTCTGGCTGAGGTATAGGTAGTTTAGGAAGTTGCCTCAGGCCCATAGTTGACCACAACACATCTTACCTGCATGCACCCAAAACTCTCAGAAATACCTAATCATCCCAAGGGAATACTTAGAAGTCAATTTTTTTCTTATTATTATGTGTGCCTGTGTGTATAGTTTTGTGTCTATGATTGCAAGTGCCTACAGAAGTCAGAAGAGGATGTGAAATCCTTGGGGACTGCAGTTGCAGGCAGCTGTGAGCCATCTGACTGTTGTAAATCACCCAGGCCTTGGTGTACTCTTGACCACTGAGCCACCCCTTCTGCACCACCCCTTCAGAGTAATTTTTCAGTGTGGTCACCAGCGTCCTTCTGATAGTAAGATGAAGAATTACATATGTGCCAGAATATTTCATGACAAATATCCATTGGGCTGGAACTTGATCTGTAGAGCATACTGGTCTCCAACTCAAGAGACCTGTCTTATCAGGTGTGTACCATCATGCCCAGCCCTATTTCTAAATTGTTAAAACACCAAAAGGAATCTCAGTTGCTGTGGCACCAAAGCATATCTGGGAGGTGGTTATCATAACCACATTTTCTATAAACTTGAAAATATTGAGATAATTACATTTCTACTCCCCCCCCAAATTTTCCAGTATAGACACATAATAATAGCAGATACAAACAAGCAACTTTTGTACAAAATAATTTATTACAGAATTGTCTAGATTGGCATTATTTTACAGTTAATTTTTCTCCTCTCAGCAACTATGGATCTAAAGAGATAAAGGAAAATCACGCCGGGGGTGGTGGTGCACGCCTTTAGTCCTAGCACTCGGGAGGCAGAGGCGGATCTCTGTGAGTTTGAGACCAGCCTGGTCCTACAGAGCTAGTTCCAGGACAGCCTCCAAATCCAAAGCCACAGAGAAACTCTGTCTCGGAAAATCAAAAAAAAAAAAAAAAAAAAAGGAAAATCACTTTAATTAGAACTGTCTAAAAATCTCCATTCTGAGTTTGTATCAGACAGTAGATTTACAAACATATTCACATAGCTGAGAAACAGAGTGATTCCATTATATGATATGGCAAAAAAAAGGTGTCCCCCCCAATACTGTTCAACAACACTATGATTTAATAGCTTAACTAATTATAGTTTAAATTCTCATCTGAGGAATCTAAAAATTTACACAATAGCTAAAGAATGGCTGTGAGGGTGATAGTGCTGTTTTAATTTGTACTCTGCCCAATCATGCTCCCTTGAAGAAAACGTCTCAGGATTAGCTACTTGCTACCTCTCTAAGCAATCAATCAAGAAAACACAATTCCTCCATAATGGTCTTCAAGAATAGAACAGATACACAATGAAATTAATGGTAAATTTATATGATTAAGAGGCAAACCAGTTCTTCACATTCTGAATCATCAACATAAAAACTGGAGTACCTTTATTTAACCATAAAGTACCACTTTTATGGCTATTACAAAAGAATGTTAGACTTTATTAGAGTTTAATGAGACAAGGAGGGAATACAAATCATTCAAGTTAAGGTAAAAAGGGAGTAAACTAGCATTATCCACCAAAATGGAAAATATGGCTATTTCTTAACATACAGCTAACACTTCAAAATAAAACAAAATCAAATAAAGTAGCCAATAAAGAGATCAAAACAGATTCTGAAGATAGGATCAAAAGAAAATATCGTAAGTGGGCTGTCTACACCTTAATCAACAACTAAAGTATAATACAGAAGCAACAACACCCATAATTCAGGAGTTTAAGACTGTACAAGTATAAACAAGTAATTGTAACAGATGTCTATGTAAATTGGAGGCCAGACACAGCATAAAATAAGCTTACACAATACTCCATTTAAAATTTCTATCCAAATATTTCATTTCATACCAATATTTCACTTCATACTAATGGAAAAGAAACCCTGATGTGAATTCAACTTTGAATCTGTAGGAGCAAACTGTGCACAAGATTTCAAATTTCAGGCCACAAGAGCTCAGGGTCAATTGTTCGGTTCAGTGCAGTGTCGGTCACAGCAGGCAGGAAAGCAGATGTAAGTGGAAGCAGGTTATGGCAGGCCTTCCTATACTCCTCATACTGGGAACTACAGTTCCCAAAGCTGCCATCCAGCAGTGCCTCAGAAACCTTTGTAAGAGTCTAATGACACAAAAGAGGAAAATCAATTTTACAAAGATCTTAAAAAGCAGCTTGCTAATAATGATTTTAACCAACAGATACAACTTATTCATTATCCCTGAGAAAGACTTCAGTCCCTTCTTCCTATCTGTAGTAAGTAATCATTTCAAATAAAGAATGTTGAATGCCAACTCTGAGCTGCTTGTGGTGGCACAGGCCTCTCTGATCCCAGCACTCAGAAGGCTGAAGCAGGATTCCAAGTCCTATGTGAACTATACAGCAAGATGTTGTCTCAAAAAAGGGAAAAGAGAAAGTCAAGAAGCCTCAGCAGATAAACCTACTTGCTACCAAGCCTGACAATACAAAGGTCAATCCTTAGGACCCATATGGGAAAGTAGTGAACCAAATCCCAAAAGTTGTCCTCTGACCTCCACATTCCTAGCATGGTGCTCTCCTTCTCAATAAACAAACAAACAAACAAACAAACAAAAAATTAAGAGGGGAAAACTCTAAAAGCCAGCATTTGTTTTATTGCGGCAGCTTAGCACTAAACCGAGTATGTAGCCAGGGCTAGCTTTGAACTTCTGATTCTCATGTCTCCACTCTTTGAGTCATGGAATTAAAGGCACACACCACCATATCCACGAAGTGTGTCCTATTGGTAACAACAGTTCACATTACTAAGTGGCTCTATGTATGAGCCAGGATGAAGGACTTCATGCTTTGTTATTTCAGTTAACTCCAACTCAACTATGCAACAGGTAACACTTGCACATCTATCTTTGAAATGAGAAAAGAAACATAACTTGCCTGAAGTCATATAGTTAGTTAACAATGCGGAGAACTGAGCGCTTTAACCCACTTAGAGCTATGCTGTGGAGTTACATGTTTTGTTAGATATTGCACAACCTATAAATCAGCCTGTGAAGAATCTTACCTTCACATTTTTATCTTTTATGGTTTCATCCAACCTAGTGGCTATAGCAATTGCTTTCTCTTGTCTTGACTTATCCAGAAAATACATCATTTTAGCACCTGAAATTCCAAGACATTTTAAGATGAGTAACTCTTAAGGCTTATGTTTCATCTAATTTATACTGACCAACCAGATTTGGCTTAAAGTGTTTAATTAACTAGTGGTGGGCTAGAGCTGGCATCTACCAGCTCTGGGCAGCCAACTGTGACATTTGTTCCTAATTTCCTCCTGTTCAGTAATATCCCATGAAGTTTTGGGTTACAATGGAGACAAGTTACCACGGCAAAACTATCAGAGTAGCAGTCAACAGCACTTACTGCTCTTACAGAGGATGCAGGGTTAGTTTCCAGTACCCACATGGCAGCTTACAACATCTATAACTCCAGTTCCAGGCAATCTGATACCCTCTTCTGGTCTCCATAGGTTCTGCACACATACATGCTGGTAAACTCTCATACACATACATTTTTTAAATAAAGTTTAAAACAAAACACATTATTAAAACTTTTCCATAATAACAGTTATCTATCATTTACTGAAAGAAGGCTAATTTGATAACTTCTGTGCTTAGAAACAATGTGATTCAAAATGATAGACATATAGTATAGCCCTGTATGTTTATCATATAGGATATTTCAGCTAAAACCACTTTTAAAAAGCATAGTATCTTAAACTAAAGAATCTAAAGAATAAATTACTGTCACAAAGAAATATGGTCAATGAAAGATATGTCCATACTCACAAAGAAAGTAATTTTAAAAAGCTATTTAAAATAAAATAAAACATAGCTCATATGTGTCCTGAAAATGATATGGTCTATGTTCACATTCCTACTGTATTATTATTAATATTCATTATTTGTCAGTAATTTGTTGAAAACTCTATACATATTAACTTACAGTTACAAAATGGTCTTTTGACTCTTTTTTTATGGGATATTTCGATTGCACTGACACTCCCAAGACTGCCAATAAAGTTACTTTAAATCAGAAGGCAGAGCTAGCTACTAACTGACCAAACTTAACCACAGAGGTTTTGGAGGACTGAGGACATATAGAGAGACAAAGGAAGTAGTAGGGTAGGGTTTAGAAAGATTCTCGGCCCTTTTAGATTGAGGGAGGAAGGAGGAGGTCACTGGTTGCTTCTCCACAGTTTCTCTGATCATTCAGGTTCTTACCCTGATATCTGACTCCCAAGCTTTTGTTGATAAAGACTAATTAAACACTTCATTCATCCTTTCTTCCTTTTTTTTTTTTTAGGTGTATTTACTTATGTATACAGTGTTCTGTCTGCACATTTGCCTGTATGACAGAAGAGGGTATTAGATCTCATTATAGATGGTTGTGAGCCACCATTTAGCTTCTGGGAATTGAACTCGGGACTTCTGGAAGAGCAGTCAATGATCTTAACCTCCAACCCATTTCTATTTCTCACAACTATTAAAAAGAAATGATTTCTATTATCCTGGTTTTCTAAAAAATTACTTTCCCCTATTTAAAAAAATATTTTAAGTGTGTGTGTGGGGGGGGGGAGGTTATACATTTGAGTACAAGTACCACAGAGGTCAGAGGTGTTAAATCCCTCTGGAGCTGGAGTTGTGAGCCTCCTGATAAAGTACTGGGAATCTGACTCAAATCATCTGGAAAAGCAGTACAAGAACCTCTTAACTGCTGAGCCATCTCTCTGGCCCCTGTCCTCTGTTCTAAAACAGAAACTCTTCTCTGCTCTACCTAGAAATGTAATTTTTTTAAATCTAAGTATTTCTTCCATTTTACAGTGAAGACATTTGCCTTAACAACAAACCTTAGATTAATTTCAGGCAAAAATATCTACATGGCTTAAGGTAGAGCACAGTTAATTTTGATACATCTTTCAATTTATCTCCAACTTTTCTATCTTTTATCTAGTTTTCATTTATGCTGCCCTTGACATTTTAGGAATTTGTGTAAGCTGCCTAAAATCTTTTCCAAAACAAACAGGACACTGAGAGAGCAGTCTCTGTACAGATGGCGTCTCTGAACGACAGATCTGAGTCTCTAGTATCTACATGACACATAATAGGGTTCGGACACACTGGAGACAAACAGAATGGTGCTGAGCCCAGGGCATTGCCGGCTTCCTGCCCTTTGTCCACGGACACACTGCCAGGACATGCAGACCCCATGTACAACCTAACACGCCACCATTTGCACACCATTCGGACCCACGGCTAATAGCAAGATGTGTCCTTAGCTGACTGGATGACCATATGTATACATGCTAGTGAACTTCCATAGTAAACCAGATCTGCACCCTGTTGCTGGTCTGCAGTCTGCTTCCCAGACAATTCATCATGACTCCTCCACCCTCACGCCCCACAAGATACCAATAAATTTTCAAGACAAAATACATAATACAAGGCTAAGGATGTAGCCCAGCTGGTAGAATGCTTGCCTAACTTGCATGAAGGCCTGAGCTCAATCTCCAGCACTGCATAATAAAACTAGATGTGGTGGACCATCGCACTAATCTTAGTACTCAGGATATGGAAGCATAAGAAGTTCTGGGTCATCCTTGGCTATAAGAGGTCAACCCAAATTGACATTAAACCCTCTACAAAAACTAAATAAATAAATAAAGCATAATGGCAATAAAAATTTGAGAAAAACCCTGCAGACACAAACAGACAGGACACACACACACACACACACATACACACACACACACACACCCTGCAGACACAGACAGACAGGACACACACGCACACACAATTATTGATTGATTGATTGATTGATTGATTGATTGATAACCAGATAACTAGGTAGGTGTAATCCCAGCACTTAGGTCAAAGTAGGGAGATTAAGCAAAGTTTCACCACATACCAGGTTCAAACACAGACTGGGCTACATAAGACTTCACCCCCCACCAAAAAAAAAGCTGTTAATCACTGTCATAAATCATTTCAGTAGAATTAATACTGCTTTAAATGTTTAAATGACTACCTGGTATTCCAGTCTACCATTTACCACTATTTCCCATATCACCGAACATATATTTATCTGTTTATTCTCTTTCCCCAAATTTTACATATGGATATCTTTGTTTAATTTGTTTGAGCTAGGGTTTGTGTATGTAGCCAACTAAGGCCGACCTCAAACTTGTAATCCTCCTGCATCAGCATCTGGAGTCTTGGGAGTACAGGTGAGAACTACTACGCTCCAGTGGTTTTTGGATTAAGTTATTTACAAAAGTATAACTATAGAATCAAAAGGCACAGTTAATGTGCAACTTTAAAAAAATACTTTTATTTATATTTTATGAGCTCTGCTTTGCCTGTATATATAACTGTGTACTAAGTGCATGCCTGGTACACAAAGAAGTCAGAAGAGAACACTGGATCCCCTGGAACTAGAGTTAAGGACGGTTATGAGCCACCGTGTGGGGCTCTAAACTGAACCTGGGTCCTCTGCAAGAGCAGCAGCAGTACTCTTAACCACTGAGCTTCTCTCCAGCACCTAATATGCAACTCTTAGTAAGACAGACAAATTGCTTTCCTAAACGGCTGTGTGAATCAAATCCAAAAGTGCAGCTGACTATATACTCTATTCTCCATTTTAACAAGAACATTTCGGTCAGTTCAAAAATACAAATGGTCCTGTGTTCTTTTCTCCTTTTTTTCCTTTGGTAATTAATTAGACTGAACACTTTTCCAAATACAAACCTGAAAGTAGATGCTGAAGAGAGGTAGCATTGTGTATGAGGAAATCCTCATTAAAGCGTTGCAAATCTTTGTTGACAAATATTTTCTTCATTTCTTGAGCTAGAACTTTGCTCACAATGTCTGGAATATTACTATGATTAGATACTGCAAAAACAAAAACATTTGGATTTGTTTTTCATCTGTCCTTTCAGGGTAAAAAAAAAAAAATCAACTGAAATTCTTTTGTAATTACTGTTATGCTACACACACACACACACACACACACACACACACACACACACACACACACAGTAAAATTATTTTACAACTCCTTTGAAACAGACAGTATATTCTAAAATGCACTAATTTCTATCTCATTGTTTAACTACAGGTATACTACCATTTGCCATTTGATATCAGGCAAACTTTTGGTTTCATTACATCTTAGCAGTCTTCTTCCTGTCCAGCTAAATGGAGGATGGCTTATATTTGTTTTTCATAGTTGCATGTACATGAATACCTCCTCCTTATACTTACCAGATTTAGAAAATTTAATCAAGCATTCATGTAACCATGCATTATTACTGTCGATGGCAAAGGCTCGTTTAACAGACTGCAACATTAGCAGAAACTTCTCTGTGCCAGAAAAACAAAACAAAAAAACCAGCATCAGTATTTATGTGTTATTGTCATTTTATTTTAGGGTCACTTAAATTCAATTTAGGAACTTAATTTAAGAGCGGGGCGTTGGTGGCGCACGTCTTTAATCCCAGCACTAGGGAGGCAGAGGCAGGAAGATCTCTGTGAGTTCGAGTGCCAGGATAGGCTCCAAAGCTGTATAGAGAAACCCTGTCTCGAAAAACCAAAAAAAAAAAAAAAAAAGTGTGGAAAAAATTTACCCAAGACAATTTTTGCTTTCCTAAGAACATTTTAAAAATTGTTTCATATAGGCTGGGTGGTGGTAGTGTATGCCTTTAATCCCAGCACTCAGGAGGCAGGGACTGGCAGATCTCTGAAAGTTCAAGGCTAGCCTGGTCTACAGAGCGAGTTCCAGGATAGGCTCCAAAGCTACACAGAGAAACCCTGTCTGGAAAACCAAAAAAGAAAACAAACAAAAAAACTGCTTCACATAAATGTCTTAGGTAGGTTTCCACTTCTGTGATAAAACATAGACCAAAAGCAATTTGGGGAGGAAAGGGTTTATTTCATCTTTCAGGTGGTTGTCCATCATCCAGGGAAGTCAGGGCAGGAACTCAAGACAGGAAACCTGAGACAGGAATTATACAGACCATGGAGGAACTCTAATTGCTAGCTTGTTTCTCATGGCTTTCCCAGAGTGCTTTCTTATACTTCAAAGAACCACCAGCCTATGGGTGACACTGCCTACAGTGAGCTAGATTCTCCCACAATAATCAAGAAAATGCCCACAGGCCAATTTGCTAGAAGCATTTTCTCAGGTGAGGTTCCCTCTTCCCAAATGTAAAACTTTAATTTGTACTGACATAAAACTAACTAATACAGGGGCTGGAGAGATGGCTCAGAGGTTAAGAGCACTGACTGCTCTTCCAGAGGTCCTGAGTTGAATTCCCAGCAACCACATGGTGGCTCACAACCATCCCTTATGAGATCTTGTGCCCTCTCTGGTGTGCAGATATACATGGAAGCAGAATGTTGTATACATAATAAATAAATAAATAAAATCTTAAAAAAAAAAAACAACCCAAAAACTAACACATTCAAACTATCCTCAAACTGCATAATACTATATTTTAGTATGTTGTCCAGTAAATTTTGGGAGTAGGAAAATAAAAGGGAACTGAACCTTTGTGAAAGGTTGACATAAAGCTCTAAAAAAGTGGATCTTAGTGACAAAATTGTATCTAAAACAGTGAACATTATCAAGGCTACAAGCTGAACTCAAAGTTAAGAGTGTGAAGTTTAGGGAAGAAGCACATGCCTAAGAGTTCAACCCCCTGCACCATGGAAAACAACACAATAGACATACAACCCTCAATTCAAAACGTGTTACCTTTCCTAAAATATATTTCAAATGCCAGCAGATGGGTATAAATGTTATCAGCAGCAAGGGTCTTTAGAGGAATGAGGAACTTGATGGCTTCTTCTAATGGATTGTCAACCTATTTTGAAGCAAAATTTTTTGTATTTAAAAAGGGGAAATCACAGAAATATATCTATATATAAAATAGTTGTTAATATAGTGGAATCAAAGCTAATTGCACAAAAATTAATAATTTCATAGAAAAGAAATGCTAATTTTTCCCTCTGTCTCTTCACTGATTTGGTATAGACTACAGCCTAGTGGGACAAATTAAGGCTAAAACTCTTACAAAGGAGATGTGGGAAGCAGCTTGTAAAAAATTATGGCCAGAACAGAATCAAATAGCATGAATTTTAGCATAAAACGGTAATTATCAACTCACCCTTTCTAGTTTTTCAGCTGCAAGTTCTTCCTTATGACCACTGGCAGTTTCTTCTTCTTCTTCTCTTTTTTTCTTTTGATTTTTCTGTTGACGTTCCCTTTCTGTGTGCTTTCTATCTTCTTGTAACTTAGCCTTTTTCTGGGCTCTTCTTTGCTTGCTAAGCATTTTCTTCAGTTCTTTGGCTGACAGTACTTCTATAAATATTCAAATGTATAAAACATGTTGATGCCATTTTGCATGTTTTGTCTTTTCTATAATATATATACTGTTAATATGTTTTTCTTCTGGATGGGGATGGGAGTCTATGTAAAGGTTTTACAAAGTATATTCCTGTCACTAGCCAAACATGGCACACAAAAGGCAGCCAACAAATACTGGTTCCATTAATAACTACAACCAATTCCAACTCAGTCTTGTATCTGTGATAATTCTGCCTCTGTCAACTTGACACAATCTAGAGTCACTTAGGAAGAGTCTCATTGATGGACTATCTACATGAGGTTGGCCCCTGGGCATGTCTGTGAGAAAGTGTCCTGGTTATGTTAACTGATGTGAGCAGCACCAGTTCCTGGGTTTGGTGGAGTAATGCATTAAAGAGGAGAAAACTGAGCACTGTGTGTATGCATACATTCTCTCTGCTCCTGACTGTTCCTGCTGACTTGACTCCCGTGCTATGATGGACCCTAACCTGGAATTGTGCATTAAAATGAGACCTTTTTCCATTAGATGCTTTTGACAGGACAGTTTATTGCAACAGAAAATAAAAACAATCTCCCATACAATAAATAACGGGAAAATCACTTTATCCCCCTCAGTTTCAAGCTGTAAAACATGTACCAATTATGGTCTTGGGCTGTTTCAAGGGTTCGAGAATGTATGTGATGAACCCTATACTTCCTAGCTACTACATCCGGGGCCTGCATTCAGTCACTGGCAGTCCAGTGTAGCAGAGACATTCTCACTTTCAGTAAAGCAAATACCACAAGTTGTAAGAATATGTATTTTTCCTGAGGTACTCAAAACTTTCCACTTAAAAAACATTTATTAGGCTGGGTAGTAATAGCACACACCATTAATTTCAGCACTAAGGAAGCAGAGGCAGATGGATCTCTGAATTTGAGGTCAGCCTGGTCTACAGATTGAGTTCCAGTACAGCCAGGGCAACACAGAGAAATAAAACAGTATGTTTGGGGAGGGGTGTGTTTGGAGAGGTTAAGATTGAAGGGGGTGTGTGTGCCTTAGTGCATATATGAAGGTCAAAGGTCAATCCTATAGAATTGGTTCTCTCCTACCTTTACACAGGTTGCAGGGATCAAACTCACATCAGGAGGCTCATAAGGTCAAAGTTTTATCTGCTGAGCCATCTCACCAGCCTCAAATGCTTTTCTTCAATTACCATTTAAAGAAAAGAAAATAGCTCATAGACATTTATGGGCTTTCTTAGCTGATATTATGGAAAACAAACCTAAGAAAAACTGTGCTTGATACTGTAGTACACACCTGTAACTCCACTTAGGAGGCTGAGGCAGAAACATCAAGAATTTGAGGGCAGCTGGGGGGTGGGGGTGGAAGGTAGGAAGAGGCATGCAAGTCATCTCATTGGTCTGACTGAGATATATTTGTTAAAGAACACTGGCCCCTGACTTTATTTGAAGTCTCCCTGACTTAACATCCATTAACAACATACATACTCTTCCTGTTATTTTGATTGTGCAAGCATGGGGTAAGGTAAGACAATCTGATACAGTATATAATGTATAACTGGGTTAACCTTTTTTTTTAAACAAGCTTTCTCTGTCCTGGAACTTAGCCTTTACTGTCCTGGAACTCACTCTGTAGACCAGGCTGGCCTCGAACTTAAAGATCTTCTTGCCTCTGTCTCCTGAATGCCAGGATTAAAGGTGTGCACCACTACAGACCTGTAGGGGAAGCTGTAGCCACGCCTTCTTAGGGGCTGGCTACAGGAGTACCTGAGGGCTTGTGAGGGCGTGGTCAGAGTGAGTAGGGGGACTGCGTTTTCGGTTTCGGTTTCTCTTTGCTTCTTGCTGTACAGACTACCACCGGCTGGCTGGTCCGCTCTGTAAGTAAGGCTTTTCCCTATTAAATACCCTTATATTTCTACCTGACTCCGTATTGGTAATTACCTACTATACAGACCAGCTAACTTTTTCATCTCCTTAGTCATTTGTTGATACATTTTCAAATGCAATATGTTAATCTGATAATAATCTTTTGAAATTTAGTACTATTTTTAAGTCTTTTCATTACCTGAATTTATGTCTTGTTCCTTGCTTTCACTGGTTAAAGGGTTATCATGTAATTTCAAATATATTTCAATTGCTGATCTAGCAGCCTTGAAATAAAAGGTGTGTCTTCTGAGAGTATCTTCTAATCTCAAGAGGTCAACATAAGCACGAAGGGTCATCTTTCTCATGCAGTATGTATGGAAGTCAAATTGATCATCAGTTATCTCAAAAAAATGCTTAAAAACAAAACCACAGAATTATCTCTTACATTGATATCAATAACCTCTACCTTTTAAAAGAAAATTACAAAAAGTCTCTAAAATAATACAGCCACAGTTGCACTTGGTTGCCCTTTCAATGTTAACAATACAAAAGGCTTCAAGTTCTCTGCATTCAACTTAAAGTATCCTTCTCACAGCTACAATATTCTGAACACACCTGATTTCAACTTAAAGGGTTCTTCTATAATCCACGCTATTTCCTGATATCATATTTTGTGGTGACCCTCTCCCCTGATAAGACAAGTATCGGGTCATCTCTGGAAATGAGAACATGTAAATGTAGTTTTCCTCTGTACTCCCATTAAACCAACGTGGCAGAGCTAAATACAACTCTGAAAATGACTTCATGCAGGCTCGAACTAAATCTTTACAAATCTGACTCATCTACTCCTCCCTGCGCTCTTGTGTGTAAGTCCACGGCACAATACCAACCACTTGAGGTTTAATAAAGAGTCTGTCAATAGCGCATATGAATAAGTCTTTTATTTCTTAGTGCCTTAGGGATTTCATCAAATTAGGATACATCTATATAGCCAGCTTCTTACTGTGATTGTTCAAGCTACACATTTTAAAGTTTATTCGTATTAGTAAAGTGCTATTCAAAGACAGCACTATGGCTTTTCCCTATTGAAGAAGCTCTCATTAATATACCCATATTCCATAAATTTTAAAATCTTAAGCCATAAGGTTTTCCTAACTTTAGCTCAATGCTTTCATCTAATTTCCAATGTACTCACATCCCCACCCACATCAAAAGAAAACAGTTCACCTCTAATCTACATTAGCAGTTTTATAATTTATTTTTCTCTCTGACATATATTTATACCTCTGCTTCCCCACTCCACTTTGGCTTCTCCAAACTCATATACAAAAATGAAGTACTCCATATTCCCTCAGTGGGAGAAGGGGTGTTGAAGGTGATCTAGCAACTCACTACGCAGAGGATATATAGCAATTGTTCCTCACTACTTGATATTTTTAGTCAACTTGGTAATTAGAAACATGTTATATATACAGAAACACACTAAATATCTAAGAGTTTAAGAGAAGAATTCTAAGAAGAATAAAAGTAAACACAGAGACAAGAAACAGAAAAAATAAATATTTCATATTAGTTCACAGTTATTAGAAAATCATGTTTTAATGACATATTTGAAAATTGAATTTTCCCAATGAGGTAAATAAATTAGTAATGACATTAATTTGATTTACTTTTTAAAAATCAAAGGCTACCATACTTCATAAAGTTGTCCTTAATGCAAACCAAGCTTACATAAAAGTAATACATTAAAATTCAACACAATTGGCTAAGGGAAACAGAAATGCTAAGTCATAGAACACACAGTAAGATGAAAACATCTAAGAGACTACAAGACATCATTTAGGTTGAGAAACACATGAAAAGTAGATGACAAGCTTCAAAAGAGATTCCTAGAAATATCAGTAGACATGGATTTTAAGTCACATTTCAGAAGTCATCTGGAACCACAAACATTTAATCCACCTCTATCAGTAACAGCCCACAGGCTGCCTCTCTCCAGTTGATGTCTTCCATAAACTGGGTGACCAACTTTGCCCAGTTTACCAGAAGTCGCCTCAGTTTTTCCAGTGAACACTGACCAAAGGCAAACCTGGGTATTCACTTACTCAATATAGCTCTTGGCAGCAATAAATAAATAAATAAATAAATAAATAAATAAATAAATAAGCTATATAAAATCAAAAAGAGCAGGATATTATAGCTATGGCTTTGGGATAAAATGGGCAATGCAGAATACTACATAAACAAGTAAATAATCTTAAACCTTTCCTCCTCTGCCTAGCAGACACTTCTGGCAGATGGTCAACAAAATTAAGCTTGACCATGAAATAGAAGCTAACACTGACTATACAGCAAGACCCTCTCTCAACAAAACAGAAACAAACAAATCTTGGGCTTGAATTAAGATTAGTTGGCAAAGAATCAAGAAAAGCTATCAAAGTTTTAGAGTATAACTTTCTTCAGGAATTCTGTGTGAGGCCCTCTCTTCTGGCCACTTTCCTGTCTGTCATGCCTCTGAATTCTTGGCTGAGACAATTAAAAACATACATGGGGGGGGGAACACCTGTTCTTGAAAATGGTTGATTACATCAACTCAGGAAATAAGCAACCTTTGCCTCTCTAAAGGATCTGTCATTATAAAACATGTGACAACTTAAAAAATGATGCAACAGGTTTTAGAAGTCCTAGGTTATATAGTTAGAAAGACATATATTATTGTATATGTCTATATATATATATATATATATTGCCCTGACAAATATAAACAAGCACACTAAAAAGAGATCCCAGTATTTTAAAAAAGATAAATAATTCAGAATGTTGCTATGAATACAAGCTTATAATACCTTGAAGACATCTGTTTTGTTTAATAAAACTTGAGCAGCAGATTGGACTAGGCTATGCAATCTTTAATAATAATCATCATCACTATCATCATCTTAAAATCCACTTAGAGGGCCAAAATGAAGACAGAAAAGGTACTATGTACATTCCAGAATGCTAAAATTTCAAATCCAATTTCTAAGATACCACAGCAGCACGTGAAAGCTGAAACTGCTTTCAATGAAAACATTCTTGAATGAAATCTTGAAAGCAGAAAGACCTGCTCCTTATTTAAACTTCTTTCTTAGCTTTATTTCTATTTAAAAATAAAATGCAAAATTTTATTTGTGATAGGTATTTCCTTACTAAAATATAAGAAGCCAGGTATAAAGTAACTTGTGTAAGCAGTTAAAAATTCATCTCTGAAAGCTGTATGTAGTGGCGTGCACCTTTAAATTAGCACCCAAATGGCAAAGGCAGGAGGATTTCTATGAGATTGAGGCCAACCCGGTCTACATAGAGAGATCCAGGAAAGTCAGTGAGACCCTGTCTCAAAAAAGAAAAAGAAAAAAAAAAAAACTTTGAATTTTATACTTTTGGTGTACACATGTGTATATGTGGGCATTCTTGTAGGTGCAGGAGAATAGGGTGTGTGTGTGTGTGTGTGTGTGTGTGTGTGTGTGTGTGTGTGTGTGTGTAGATCAGAGAATGACCTCAGATGACCATTTTAAGGTGCCTTTGACTTTTGTTTGACACACAGTTTCTGACTGGCCAGGAATCTGACATGTTGGCCAGGATAGCTGGCCCAGTAGCTTCCAAGGATCCAGGTGTCTCTGCACCCATGTCACTGCTGGAATTAGAGATGCACACCTTTCCACCTTGCTTTTTACATGAGTTCTGAGGATCCAAATTCGGGTCGTCATGCTTACAAGGCAAGCACTTTTACCGAATGAGCCACCTCCCCAGGCCAAACTCTGTGTGTGTATACCGGGTGGGCACATGTATACTGGGTTGAAGCAGGGTATCTTCCTCAAGTGCTTTTTTTTCCTTTTTTGAGACAAGGTCTCTTATTGAACCTGGAGCTTACTATTTCAGCTAGACTGCCTAGCTAGACCCCAGAGGTCTGTCTGTCTCATCCCCTCAGATATATATTTTTATTCCTGTTTTTCTTTTTTAAATCAGTGCTAGAGATTTGAACCCATAATCTCATGTATGTACAGCAAGTACTTAACCACTAAGCCATCTCTCCAGTTCCTAAGCCTGAAGTTTATACTCTTAAATCTTTCCAATGACACTAAGCATTTTCTTTGAATGTATTAATTTTGTTAGAAATCAGTCAATGTATTTGTTTATACAAAATCTATTTCTACATATATGTAAAATATGCATATTATTAGTAATATTTAAGCTTTTATTTTTAGTATAAATATAATCATAAGTGGCATGAGAAGAAGATCTTTTCTTATTTGTGTTTCATATTTTTCATAGAGTGAAATGCCAATAGCAAACTCTGAATACAGTTAATTTTTAAAATAAATATAACCAGGCCATACAACCAGAGTGATGGTTTCTACATTTTAATCTCTGGTAGTCAATGTAACCCTTTCCTTCAAGGATATTTTCTTCTAATTAAATCATTTTTGAACTAGAAGTAGTTTACCTGGTATTAGGAATTTCATTCATGCTACTCAGGCACTGTCACTATAAACTTAATGTTATACATTAACAGAAGATTTACTTATCACAGTCTGGCAATCCAGGAAATACTGTAAATCATAAAGCAATTCAGGCATCAACATTAAGAAGAATAGGACTTAAGTCTGAGAAGTTCCAACTGTAAGAATCCTACAAACATTCAAATTAAACTTCAACAAGAAAATGAGTAGGATTCTACTTGCATCCTTGCTAGAAAGTACTAATTTGCAAATGCTTAAAAAGGAGTTTAATGAGGTCCATGAAATGTCATTCCTTAACAAGCAGGAGGCCTTTTAAGTGGTACATACTAGTGAGCACTAACATAAGCTACTGATACTCAGTAGTTTTTGCTGCTAGCTTTTGTTCTTCATTTCTGTGTAGGTTTGTGTTTACATGTGTGAATGACAGCATATGTGTACCATGACACATATGTGGGGGTCAGAGGGCAAACTTCAGTGTTAGTTCTCACCTTTCACTTCCCTTTGCCTTGCTGGTTCTTTTTCATTTATTCTGTGTATGAGTGGTTTGCCTGTATGTATGTTTGTACACCATGTGCACATGTTTTTGTGTTGTCCATGAAGATCAGAAGATGCCATCAGATACCCTGGAATTAGAGTTTAAGGATGGTTATAAACCACCATGTGGGTGCTGGGAAATCAAACCTCCTGTCTTCTGCAAGAGCAAGTGCTCTGAACTGCTGAGCCATCTCTCCAGCCTATCCACCTTGTTTTACAAGGGTTTCTCTTGCTGTTTGTGTACTCCTGGCTAGTTGGTCTACAAATTCCCTAGGATTTTCCTGTCTATGCCGCATCTCCACCTCCCAACTCACCACAGGAGTCCTGGAATTACAAACACACACCACTATGTCTAGATGTTATGGATTCCAGGGATCTAAAGTCAAGTCACTAGGCTTGTACAACAAGCACATTTATTCACCAACCTATCTCCTATCCTTTTTTTGTCGTGACAGGGTCTCACTGTGTTACCTAGATTGACCCTGAATACCATCTGCCATTCAGGCTAGCCTCAAACTTATGACGCTCCTGAGTTCTGGGATTACAGGCCTGCACCTCCAGTCCCAACTCAGTTCTACAATTTCACCACAGAAATAGAAGCCTGATTTAAACTATAATGTTTATATATTAAACATGTAATCTAAGAGGCTTAGAAATCTCAAAGAGAAAATGAGAAGTCTTTACCCTAGAAATACAAGTTTAAAGGACAGGAGAAACAAAAACAGAACAAAGCAAACTTTGGTGATTTCTGTAAACGTTCTGGTATAATCCTAGTTCCAGCTCCCATTAAAAGCCACCCTCTAAGACAGCCTTCCGCTGGGTAACCTCAGAAGTTTCGCATGGGAAGAAGGCCAAAGTGACTGCCATGGTGCAGACATCAGGCTCACCTGACTACGACGCCTGTGGTTTTATACTGCGTCATCAGGGGAAGAGTGGTGCCGAGTGCCCCCACAACTGAGGGCTGCTGAGGACTGCCTCAGGGGTGCATTTGCGGCTCCTTTCCTCCTGTGGTCCATGTAGAAGGAGAGTGCTTCAGAGATGACAAAGAACAGGAAAACAAAAATTCACACAAAGGAAAAGAAAAGTGCCCTCACTAAGGCATATCACATACATAATTTTAAATGCAAGTAATAAAATAAGCCTGCAAATTGGCCAGCTGATGCACAGGGTACCAAATGTGAGAACAAACATCCTGGGAAGACGAACTGGAGAGAGGCTGACTGTGGACCAGATCCTGATGTTTAAGAGGGAAGATATTGCCACCAGCAGTGTGTCCTCCTAGGCTGCTGATGGAAATTAAATAATGGCCAGATGAGGGAAGAGAAATTGTGAATGTATGCCAATTATAGCACAAATTGTTTGTGCTAAATTGTTTTCCTTTTCTCTTCAGAAAAAAATACATAAAACATGTCAAAAGTATCAAAAAGCAGTAATTTCCTGCACATTGCTTACAATACTAAATATAAAGAATTGTTTTCAAATGAAGCTGTCAGAGTTAGTCAGAAGAGGCAGATGATCCAGTGTAGACATGTACCTGATTTTCTTGTCACTTACAGAAGAAAGGAGAATCCACATCCTAAGAACTCACCCTTTCTACTTCATGACATTTTTTCAAGGCATCCCCATATCTCCCAAGGCGCTGATATGCTAAAATGCATTCTGTCTCAAACCACATACACTGCATTTCATTTAGATTTTCCATGGCAGATGTTCCTTCCTGAAATGGAAACTTGCATAAATATAAGGAAGCAAGCAATAAAACAGATCCCCCAAATCACATTTTAGGTATATTCATATAAAGCCTTGGGTTCAAATCACTAGAGGAAAAAGTCAACTTTCCTTTTCCAGCTATGCCCACAAGTATTACGATGACAATAATTAGTTATCAGCAGATATATTAAGGCTTGTGATATTTTTGATTATTTTATTAATTTATGTTGTATGTGTATGTGTATTAATGTGTATGTGTATTAATTTGTGTATGTGTATGCACAGATGGCGCAGCACATTTGGAGGTCAGAGGACAACTTGTGGGAGTCAATGCTTTCCTTTCACTTTGGGAGACTTAAAGATCTACTGTAGGTCCTGGCAGTAGGCACTTTCCCCACTGAGCTATCTCCGCAGCACTCTTTACTGGTTTTAAACTACGAAGTTTTACTTATTCAGCTTCACTGGGGTGTTCACTATTTTGTACAGGATGAACTCCAAATTACTAAAGTTAATTTTAAGCATTGAAGATCTTATTTTAACTACTTAAAACAATATCCCTATGGATATTTCCTATCTTCTTTTCACTTTCTGCTATTTAATATTTCCTTGCTGACTCAATGTCACTGTTACAAAGATCCAATACTGTTATCATATTTCTTAGTAATGTTGTCAGTTTCTCAATCTCCCTCCTGTGTGTATATGCAATGTCACTTATTTGTTCAAGCACCTGAGCTTAAGACCATCTGGTGTTCATAACAGGTCTGTCACTTCACTAGTTCTCCCGTGCTGCATGCTATTAAAACCAAGTAACATTGAACAAGTTGATGGCATGCCTATAATCCCAGCACCGAGGAGACTGAAGCAGGAGAATTTTGAGTTCAAAACCAGCCTGAAGTACATAGCCTAAACTTGTCTTTAAAAAAAAAAAAAAGAAAGAAAGAAAGAAAGAAAGAAAGAAAGAAAGAAAGAAAGAAAGAAAGAGAGAGAGAGATCCCTGAGTTTGTTACAAGTATTTGTTAGGTCAGGATTAAAGATAAGAGGAATGTAAGATATAAAGTACTTAGTTTCAATGTAGGGCACTGGACTTTGGTCATCGGTTGAAACAGATTTATTTTAAACAAATTTGTGTGATTTCAGAAAAGAAGGGAAAGGTATATTTATAAAAACATTTTCAGGGGCCAGAGACATGGCTAAGTGGTTAGGAGCACAGTGCTGGCTGCTCTTCCAGAGGTCCTGTGTTTAATTCCTGGCATCCATGTGGTGGCTTACAACCATCTGTAATGAGATCTGGTGCCCTATTCTGGCCTGCAGACTTACATGCAGGCAGAGCATAATAAATAATACTATTTATACATAAAAATTATGTATACATAATAAATAAATCTTTTTTAAAAAACATTTTCAGTCTTTGATCACTAAGGCCACCTTATACTATCAGTTCAGTTCTTAGAATTTATTTAAAGTCTAAAAATTCCCAGTGCTCAGGAGGTGAAGGCAAGATGTCAAGTGTAAGGCCTATCACACACACAAAAAAAAAGCTAAAAATTTATCATCTCTGGATAGTTATGTATATTTGCCATTTCCTGATGACTGTGTCTTCACACCAAAAAAAGTTACTTTAGCTCAAACTTTTTACCATAAAGAACTACTAAACAAGCATTTGTAACCCTCTGTAATTCTGAGATGAAAACAATCTGTTAAATGTGAATTGTGAGCATTTCATTCAATCACTTTATTCTCCTGTGCCCTTGAAGGTACATGCTAGTTGTTTGTGTTTGTTTAAATCACTGAACTTAAATTTAACTTAAATTTTATTCTCTGATTTTTAACTGTACTTCTAATCCCTACCTTTACCTCCCAGGTAGTATTTTTTTTTGTTTGTTTGTTTTTACTTTTTTATCAAAAACCGAAGGATTTTTATGACTCTCTGTTGTAGTCTCTTCTAATCTTGATACCTGTGATGCAGTGGAAAGGATGCTGAACCACAGTACTAGTCACTGTGTGACCAAAGATGGTCCAAGTATCCTCTTCTAAGCTTCAATTACTTTTCTGTAAAACATCAGACACCTGAGTATGTCCTATGTGAACACAAACAATAAATCTCTAGCCCCCATGTTCTTAACAAAAGTTTTGTCATCATCATAGGATGGATACATTCTCCAATTCTCTCTCACTTTGATTACAATTATTTTGCTACACATACACTTAAATTAATAAAAGTCAAATATATCACTATTAGTCACACTTCATCTTAAACACTTTTAGGATGACTGAATTTGATTAGTTCATGTTATACATGTTCATGTAAATAACACAATAAACCCCATTACTATGCACTACTGCTATATGTCACTAAATGTTTAATTACTACAGTTGAGTATGCTGTAGCTCAGTTGGCATTGTCTGCCTACTGTAAATGAAGCCCTGGGTTCAATGTGCAGCACCACAGAAAACTGGTCACCGTGGGACAAACCTGTAGTTCTGGCACTCAGAAGGTAGACAGGAGGATCAGAAAGAAGTTCAAGATCACCCTCCCTACACAACGAGTTTGAGGCCAGCCTTGGCTATTGGAGCCTGTCTTAAAAAGGTAAATAAATGACCAAAAGAGATGCTCAAAGTACTAAAGAGAGGTGTAGCAAAAGTTAGAAAAAACAGTATTTCAATAACACAGAAATATCACTAGATAGAAAACTTAAAAAGGTGGTGCAGGCCTTTAATCCCAGCACTTGGGAAGCAGAGGCAGGTGGATCTCTGTGAGTTCGAGGCCAGTCTGGTCTATAGATCGAGTTCCAGCACAGCCAGAGATGCACAGAGAAACCTCAAGAAAAAACAACAACAACAAAACCAACAAAACCAAACAACACTGACCTAAAAAGAATTTAAAAATAAAATTTTAAAAATACTCCTTCTTGCTCCTTTAGAAAATAAATAAACACTTCCTCTCTAAGCATGAAGAACATTCTGTAAACTAAACAGAATGCATTTCCTTTCAGTATCTGTTTTTTTTTTCTTCTATATTTAGCTCTTTGGTCCCTCTGAACTGGTGTGTGTGCAGCGAAAGATAGGGATGCCATTTAATTTTCAACATAAATACCTGCAATTTTATCTTTAATTTTAAAAGTACTTCTAGCTACATACCAAGTTTCCAAATATATTTCAATCAATTTGCAGGCCTTCTATTCTGTTCTATGAACCTGTAATTTTAATCAAAACCAAGTTTCATGTCTATTAGGACACTATTACAGAAGGGATGATAAAGGAAGAAAATATAGGACAAGTATTTAGCCAAAGAATTTTAGAATGTCACAGAAAATACACAGAAAGAACTCTGAGCTATTCTGAAGTAAGATGATGTAATAGAGAATTAAAGAGAAATCATAAATTATAAAGGGATCAAATTTGGGATACAAACTACATTTTTTTTTTTTTGGTTTTTCGAGACAGGGTTTCTCTGTAGCTTTGGAGACTATCCTGGCACTCGCTGTGTGCCAGGATAGCACACAGCGATCCAGGCTGGCCTCAAACTCATAGATATCTACCTGCCTCTGCCTCTGCCTCCCGAGTGCTGGGATTAAAGGCATGCACCACCAACGCCTGGCTACAAACTACATTTTTAAAGTTTATTTTAAGACAGGATCTCATTATGCAACCCTGATGATTAGCCTGGATCTCGATATGAAGATCAGTCTGGCCTTGAACTCAGAGATCGGTCTGCTTCTGCCTCCTCCATGCTGGGATTAAAGGTGTACATCATGATACCCAGCACAAACTGAATTTTAGGTAAAACCCCTTGTAGCTAGCTCTTCCAGACGACCAGAGTTCAGTGGCCAACACCCCCCTGAGCAACTCACAACCACCTCTAACTCTAGTTCCAGTAGATGTAATATCCTCTTCTGGACTCCTTGGGTGCCTGAATTTATATGGCAGGTATTCACACACCCACACTCATGCAGCACCACAGTAAGAAACCGAATCTGAAACACGGACTATATAGGATATTTGTTAAAGGAATTGTTAAGAATTTCAATGGCAAACTTAACAAATCATCATAGAACTTCAATTTTACTAATTCAGACAATTACATACTTATGCTATTCCCTACCCTTGTGAATTTGGAGCACATTTCCTCTGCTTCTTTTATCATATTTGCTCGAAGCATGTATTTTGCACATTTGGAATTGATGAATCTATCAGCTGTATCCAAAGACTGTGCTTCATCCATCCACTTTGCTGCTTCTTTGAGATTACCTATATGCTGCAAGAGAAGAGATGTTAAGGAAATCTGTTTATGAACAAGAGAAAATGTGTGCCATACAAATGGGAAAGAACTATAAATAAAAACAGGTTAGAAATTTGACATAATTTTGTCAGTTTATCTAGAAAACTAGATAATTATGATTCCACTTACTACTAAGAACTGAAGCAAATGACTAACATTGTTATACAATAAAGAATTCCTTAGGATGATTAGAATATAGAAAAAAAATTATCAGAGAATCTTAGGAATTACTATTGGAAAATCAAAAGAAAAAATATTCAATTACAACCACTCAAAAATCAAGATTAAGATTTTACCTTGTAAATTTTTGCTTTTATGTAGAATAATTCTATTAGAGTTGGAGTACCAGCAATCACAGCATTAATATACTCCAAAGCCAACAAATACTGCCCAAGTTTATCAAAGTGCTGTGCCAGGAAATACTGAACCCAGAGTAGAGTTGTTGGGGGTTCCTTTTCCCCATTCTCTGCAATCAAACAAATATTAAATATTATAAGAAAAATGGTAAGTAAAGCAAACCTACATGCTTTATCTCCCTAATTCAGAATGAAATCAACTATTACTATTAAGAGCAAAAAATGATCAGCCTAACAGAAAGAGACATGACTCTATGGCATCAGGTCCAAAAGGTAATAGCCATGCAGAGACATAAAATTGTAGTTTAACAGGCTTCTAACCCCAAACTACCTCCAAATAAACAGTGCTAGAGAAGAACAATCTATCTAATTCTATGAGTTCTCAAGACAAAAGCAAAATGCAGTGAACCAGAAAAAAATAATCAGAGAAAGTAACATGGAGAAGAGATTATCGTTGCACGACACCAACAGAAGCAAAAACCTGCTACATCATTATGCATTGCCCACATATGCAAGATACATACTTCTAGAAAATATGACAACAGAAGCAAAGGAGTAAGTTCCAAGTTCACTGGGGTTACCGCATGAGTACGTAACTGTCTCAATTAGCATATTATAAGCTTTAATATAGCCAGAGCAGAGCATCATCAAAGTGAAGAAGGATATAATCAAATAATATACCCCAATGAGACAACAATATCCCTGATAGACCACAATCTAAGATTAGGGTACACAGCCCAAAGTCAGCTAACAAAAGCAGCCAAAAACATACATTATCTGAGCTCTATTCTGCTTCCAATCTTATACTAAAGAAGCTATCAAAATGGACTGCAGAATGGCAGACATGCTTACAGTGACGCAGAGTGAACTGCCTGCATTACATCAACAGATCTCCTAGTATATATAACCAACTAAGCAAACAAGACAATAATGCAAATACACTAAAGCATAAATTAAAAAGCTGTGGTAATCTGTATAGGAATGGCTCCTAACAGACTCATATATTTGAATGATTGGTTCCCCAGTTGGTGGAACTATTGGAAAATCATTAGGTGTGGCCTTGTTAAAGGAGATGTGACACTGGAACCTGGCTTTAAGGTTTCAAAGTCCATGCCATTCCCAGCTAGCTCTTTCTGCCTTGTGCTTGTGGATCCAGACAAACGTTCAGCTACTGCTCCAGCACCATGCCTGCCTGTCTGCCTGTTCTCCCTGTCATGATGATCATGGATTCTAACCCTCTGGAACCATGAACCCATAATAAACATCTGTTGTTTTCTGTTATATTTTATAAGTTACCTTGGTCATGGTGTTTTGTCATGGTAACTAGAGAAAATGCAAATAAGACCAATGAATCAAACATTTATCTTTCACATATACTATCTAATTCAGGAGGCCAAAGTATATGAAGGAGGGTTCTTTAAATAATTTCAAAACTAGAGTTATAAATTAGTGACATAACACTCATCTAGCATGCATGAGGCCCTGGGTTCAAGCTATAGCCTGCTCTGCCCAGCTAACAGATGGGGAGCAAGAATGAAATAAGGGATCCAGGGAATACTACTCAGTGATTAGCAAAATATTAGGTCGGGGGCCCAGGAGGAACTTTTTAACAGGCCCATGGGCCTCATAAGAAACCCTGACCCATTAATGACAGCATCAGAGAGACAACCAGAGCACCTCAAGCACAAAGTACCATGTATAAAGTATCCAAACAGATCTCAAATCTATTAATCTATTAATCACATTAATCACTGATGTTACGTGAATTAGGAATGACAAGGAAAAACACACAGTGATATCACGAGACAGCAGTCACCCAATCTAAAGTATGGGAAAGTCTACAAAACAAATGAGCTTTCAGCAAAAGACATTTCTTAAAGATTTCCTAAATTCTGTTCATTTACATATGTTCCCACAGAGAATCAAAGGGCTAAACAGACATAATTAAAAGTTAATTCAAGAGTAAAAAAATAGTGAATTTAGGGATTCAGAATAAAAAAAAGGTTCTAATTTAACTAAATACTCAATCTTGTGCAAGCCATTCAACCTCTCAAATTTTTTTCTTGTTAAATAAATAAGGCTAACTCTCAGTCAAAAAGATTATGGAAATTTTAAATTAAATAATAGTGAAATTACTCTCATTTCATTCACTAATTCAAAAACCAGTAAGTAGCTATTTATGTAGCGCACACATAATAAACGTAAACTAGTATTTCTGTGATTAAAATTTGATTGAAATGAGCAACAAAATTCCAGTTTATTCTAGTTTAAACTTACCATAAGGGCTAAAAAAGCCATTCATTTTAAGAGAAGCTTCATAATTAGTAACAAGTTCCTGGATTATTGAAACCTGTTAAAGAAACATATTTTTTTAATTTAAAAATGTTTCACTGAAAGTATTTTTATTTGTGGGCTAATTTAATTGGAACAATTTATTTTTTATTTTTATGATGTGTGTGTCAGTCTGTGTGTATGCAATTTGTATGCAGGTGCTTGTGAAGGCCAAAATAGGGCACCCAGTGCCCTGAAATTGGAATTAGATGAGATTTTTGAGCTCCCTGACATGTATGCTGGGAGCCAAACTCAGGTCCTTAGAAAGAACAGCAAGTGCTCTCGACCACTAAACCATCTCTCTAGCCCTAAAACAATAAAAACAATACATTTCAAATTACTATTTTCTCCTACCTCCCAATCTGAATATTTTAGAGGACCAAGAAAAAGAAAATGTACCACTGTGTTTATTAATGGTTTTAGGAAGAAAAAAAGTAAAAATAGCTCAATAAATTCTCATCTCAAGAAGCCTGTGGTTTTTTAGTTTGTTTTTGGAGTTATTATCCTTTCCCCAACACCAGAGATGAGGATCAAATCCACCTTGGGCCTTCACAGTGAACGCAGGGTCTTCAAAGCACTCCACCAGTGAGCTAGATCCCCAATCCCAGAATCCTGACATTTGTGAAGGACAAATTACTACACTTATATAATTCATGAACAATTGCCTTTTGTCTCCCTGTTTTGTTCTGTAAAACTATAAAGCACTATATAAATATTTAGATTTTATAAAATGTTACTCCTGACCAAAAAATTAAGTGAAATGATTCCAAGTTTAAAAGATGCACATTAAAAATGATGGCTCAGTCAGTAAAGTGTTTGTCACACACATGAAGACCTGAGCTCAAACTCCAGCACTCACAGAAAAGCTGGCACTAGCAGCATAGCTTGTATCTATAACCATAGGCTGATGGGGTAGAGACAGAAAGATTCCTGGAACTCGCTCACTGGCTAACAGCTTAGACAAATCAATGAGCTCCAGGTTCAGCTAGTTTTCATCTGAAAATGTAAAATGGAGTAACTGAGGAAAACACCTGATATTAACATCTGACCTTTACCTACACACATACACACACACACATACACACCTGTATTCACAGGTGTACAAACCCACAGGAACATGTACAAACACTACACACACAAACAAAAAATACTTTCAAATGACTGTATATTATTTACTAATGTTAATGACCCTGGTAAAGAACAGGAAGTAGAATCTGTGCTTAATACAACTAGAGGTCTTCCTTTCTAATTCCTTTATCTAAATACTGATAAAACAAGGTCTACAACACTATTGACTAGTTTATGAAAATTGGAACTTTAAAATATTCTGATTTTCAAAACAATTAAATTTATTTTCTTTCCCCACACCTCTTCACTTTCCTGCCAGTGAAGAATAGACCATGAATCATAAAGTCCCCAGCAGATTCTGGTAGACAAGGCTATGAAAGAAACCTCTACATCCATTCCACTTAATAGAAAAAAGACAATATAATTTAATTTATCTTAATTTTGAATCCAAATTAATCTGTACCATACAAAGTCACAGAATAGCATCAGTGAAGCCAGGAACTATAACACTGCCCAGCCTTTTACCAAAGTAAAACACTTCTCAGGCTTCCACAACTTACATATTTTTGATATGTTGCTGCATGCCACAGCACAATTCATTAGCAACTTAAAACAGACAGGCAGGGGCTGGAGAGATGGTTCAGTGATTAACAGTACTTGCTACTCTTCCAGAGGACCAAATTTGGTTGCTGGCACCCATGTCACAACTGTCTATAACTCCAGCACCAGAGGATTTGATGCATCTGGCCTCCTGGGATATCTGCACTCACTCACATGTACAAACCCATGCACAGATACACAAATTAAAAATAATAAATCTTAAGAAGAGATTGGGGAAAGGGCAATGGGGAAATTAGGAGAAACTATATATAAGAGTAGAAAAATGTATAACAGAAAAAAAGAGAATGTGAACAATATTTACATACAATGACTTCATTAAAACACATGTTTAGGGTTGGGGAGATGACTCGGTAATTAAGAGCACTAGCCAGTGCACTCTTTCAGCAGACTTCTGTCCAATTCCTAGCACCCACCCAGTGGTACACAAATGTCTGTGACTCTAATTCCAGGGAATCTGGTTCGCTTTTCCTGGCCTCTGAGAGCACTGCACACACACACAGTACATATAAATGCATGCAATTTAAACAGCCAGACACATAAAATAATAAAATACATGAAATAAAAAATCAGAAAACAGTCAAACACAACTCGATGAAAATGTGTTATTAGCAGAAACTGGCTAAAGTGGTTCTTGAAAGACAAGTTTAGTTTAGTTTAAAACAGTATTTTAATTAACTTTGATTTGGTTTCTTTTTAAGACAGAGTCTAGGTATATAGGGCTAGCTGGCCTCAAAGTCAAGGCAATCTTCTCTTTCAACCTTCCAACTGCTGGGATTACAAGCAAGTGGCACTAGCCCTACTGAACCACTATTTTAAAAAGAAACTCTGATGCTAGGAGGGGATGCACAAGCCTAATCTAGGCACTCAGGAGGGTGGTAGTTCGAGACCAGCATGGGCTACATAGTGAGTCCATGTTTTGGAAAACAAAAGGTGGGTTTCTCTGATGTGGAATCTAAAAAGTTGACTTCATGGGAGTAGAATTATTGTCACTAGAGGCCTAGAAGGGTGACAAGGATAGAAGGATAGAAGGATATAACTGGCACCAAAAACAGACAGGTGGCGTTGGTGGTGCACGCCTTTAATCCCAGAGGCAGGCGGATCTCTGTGAGTTCGAGACCAGCCTGGTCTACAAGAGCGAGTTCCAGGTCAGGCTCCAAAGCCACAGGGAAACCCTGTCTCAAACAACCAAAAAAAAAAAAAAAAAAAAAGTGTGTGCAAAAACAGACAGGAAGATGTAGCAGTTCCCAAAACAGTCAAAAAGAGTGTAATCTACTGCTCTAGCACAGCACTTCTAAACTGTGTGCTGCAGGCTCAGGAGTCACAAATATAGCAGACTCAAAATGTTTAGTAATATATTGTTGAGTGTGCAGTGACCAAAAACTAATTCAAAATAAGACACACAGTGAATAAATACTATGTGTTTCTGGCAGCAGGTAACAGGCACGCTTTGCACTGCACTTGTCACTACACGGCACATGGCAACAAACGCCACCTAAAACACTTTGCCTGAGATTCCAGACAACTATACAATGAATTACAGTATTTTTTTTTTTCCAAGATAGGGTTTCTCTGTGTAACACCTCTGGCTGTTCTGGAACTTGCTCTGTAGACCAAGCTGGCCTTGAACTCACAGAGATCCACCTGCCTCTGCTTCCCAAGTGCTGGGATTAAAGACGTACTCCACCACTGCCCCGCTGAGTTATAGTATTGTTATACACACACAGTTTTCTGCTTTTAAGCAACATTATGGTTTAATTGCAAAAAGTCATTTAATGTTTTTCCTGCCACCATTCTTCAAGCTCTAAGTATCAAATTAGTGTGTCTTTGGATTTTATTATTAGAATAATTTTTTAAAATTTCTGTATAAGTTACTGATACAGGTTTGATAAAAAAAAAAAAAAATCATTCAGTGGGGTAGGAGAGATGGCTCAGGAGTCAAGAGCACTGGCCGCTCTACCAAAAGACCCGAGTTCAGTTCCCGGCATAAGTGTGAGGCAGGCAGTTCATGGCTCACAGATAATACATTCAGGCAAAGCATCCATATACATAAACATTCATAAACATAAAAAATAGATAATCTTATCCAGGCAGTGGTGTCGCACACCTTTAACCCTGGAACCTGGGAGGCAGAGGCAGAGGCAGGTGGATCTCTGTGAGTTCAAGGACAGCCTGGTCTACAAAGTGGCACACTGTATTCCATAGTTATGGGTATTTTCTATCAACAAAATAAATAAAAAACAGCCTCAACTTTTTATTTTTAATAATTTATTTTTATTTTATGTGCACTGGTGTTTTGCCTGCATGTATGCCTGTGTGAGGGTGTCAGATCTGCTGGAACTGGAGCCATAGACATACATGAGCTGCATGTAGGTCCTGGGAACTGAACCCTGGTCCTTTGGAAGAGCAATCCATGCTCTCGACTGCTGAGCCATCTCTCTAGCCCACAGCCCTCCATTTTATCACCATCTATTTTTCAGAAAAAAAAAATTGAAGATTAAGTAAACTCCTGAGGCTGGGTGAAGTGGCACATGCCTTTAATCTTAGCACTTAAGAGGCAGAGACAGGAAGAATTCTGTTTCAGGTCAGCCTTGTTAATATACTGAGTTCTAGACTAGCCAGGGCTATTTAGTGAGACCCTTGCTCAGACAGGATAGACAGACAGACACACAGCAAACAAACTCATGATCTGGAAATTAATGTAATTGTTTTTCAAAAGAACAGTTCTGAAGGTGGAATCTATAGATCATTAGCTCATTAACATCATCAAGACTGGCCAGGAACCCTAGTGATATATTATGTAAAAGTGTTTTGTCTGAGCCAGGCACGGTGGACCACACCTTTAATCACAGTACCTGGGAAGCCAAGGCAAGTGGACCTCTTGAATTTGAGGCCAACCTGATCTACAGAGGTAATTCCAAGACAGTCAAGGCGACAGAGAAACCCTGTCTCTAAAAACAAAAGGAGGGGGGGTTTGATTGCATGGATGTATGTGCACCACATGTTTGCCTGATGTCCACAGAGTCCAGAAATAGGCACTGATTCCCTTGAAGGAACCAAACCCAAGTCTTCTCTAAGAACAGGCAGTGCAAATAACCACTGAGCCATCTCTCCAGCCCCCAAGACTCACAGTTTTAGACAGAATCAGAAACTTTGGTTCTCTATAATCTATGGTTACAAACCCTCTAGTTAACAAATACATGAGTTTGAGAAGCAAGGATAAAACAAAATTAAAGGTAGCAGACATCTTTTAATGTATCATAACCCTCCCACTAATCTTTCTTAGAATATGTGCAACTGAAATTTAGCATTCAAATAGTTTTAAGTAGGTGGCAATTATTTTTGTTTTCCATTAACCTACACTGCCATCTAGTGACAGTCTGTAAACACTCTAGCTAGAACAGTTTTTTTTTGTTTTTTGTTTTTTTTTTTAATTTTCACATCTAGTGTGTGTGTGTTCGTATACTGGTATTCCCTTCCACAGCCAGGAACATCAAAGCACACGTGGAGGCACCAGGGAAGGCTGCAAAAGTCCCCTCCTCTTCTATCGTGTGTATCCTAGGACTCTAACTCAGTTCATCATCACCATTACCTGCTGAGCCATCTTCCCAGACCCCAAACACAGGTTTTAAATAAGGTTTACTGCTCTGGAGTAAAGCATACTTTCTGAACCAATTTTAAATAATCAAAAAAACAACAAACTAGCTGGTGTGGTGGAGCAGGCCTTTATCTCAGCACTCAGTAAACAGAGGCAGAAGGACCTCTGTAAATTCAAGGTCAACTTGGTCTACATAGTTCCAGGACAGCCAGGACTACATACTGAGAGTGAATCAAAACAACCTAACTATAATAATAATAATAATAATAATAATAATAATAATAATAATAACAAGTACAACAAAACATCCACTTAAATTATCCATAATCCTTCATAAAGGAGTATTAAGCACTGCTGAATAAAAAAGTCCCTAGTTTCAGAACTTTAAAAGCAACTTAAAAAAAAAATCAAAAGAAGAGAAATTTCACACAAAATCTAAATAAAAAGTCTTAACACTGGAGGTTGAGGAGCCATGAGATGGCTCTATGGATAAAACACTTGCTCAGCAAGAAGACCAGAGTTTGGATCCTCAGCACCCACATAAATGCCTAAAAGGCAACAGTCACTGTCTGTGACCCCAGTACTTTGAGAGGCAGAAACAGGAGATGGCTGGAGCAAGCTGGCTAGCTAGACTAGCAGTGACTAGCCAGCTGGAGGCTCAGCTGAAACAGACACTCTGTATCAATTTCTAGCCTGCTACACACTCCTGAACACACTCACATGCACAGAACCGAACAGGAACTGGGCTCCTTAGGCACAGTTCTTAAGTCTTAAAATTTTATCTCAGTTACCTCTAATGTACGAATTAAACAAATAATGGAATTTTGCCCAATTAACTTTCGAGAAATTTTCTATCAAAAATTACAATTTGGAGCTGGCAAGACAGCTCAGTGGGACAGAACTTGCCTCACAAGAGTATTGACCTGAGCTCAATCCCTGGAACTCATGGTGAAAAGAGATCCAACTCCCAAAAGTTGTCCTTTGACCTTCACAAGAGTGTCCTGGCATGTACACACCTGTACTCACACTTTAAACACACAAAAATATTTTTTAATTTTAGTTTTTCTTAGTTACAGGAACCAATTTCATTTATTATTTCTGTAACAACAAGTAGATAATATGTAATACAGAAAATCAACTTGTAATGTCCATTCTTCGTTGGTTATATACTGAAAGCTAATTGTGTATGTGTGAGATGTGTGTTGTATGTGTGTGGCAGGTGCATGTGCACAGGGCCAGGACAAGATAGCTGGCATCTTCTTCTGTAACTCTCTGTCTTATTACCTTTGGACAGGTAATAAGTGAACCAGAAGCTCACCAATTGAGCTTCACTGTGGGACTGAGAAGATTATGGGAAAGTACAGCCATGCCTGGCTTTTTATGTAGGTGCTGGGAACAAACTCAGATCCTCTAATGTAATTCCTAACTCCCACTACTGGGAGACAGCAGTAATTTTAGGATGGGCCTATGTGGGAGGAAAGTTAGGTCATTAGCAAGGCATGTCTTTCAGAGTATGTTGATATTCTAGCCCTTTTCTTTCCCTTTTTAATTCCTGCCTGCCACAATGTGATCAAGTCTGTTCTATTACACACACCCCTCACCAAGGTGTTCATCTTTACTACAGGACCAACACAACAGAGCCAAGAAACCACAGACCAAACCCCTAAATTGTGAACCCAAATAAACCTTTCCTGATCTGAAGTTAGTTATTGCTGATGGAAACTAACACAATGTCTTACATTTTTCACAAACTTTCAACCTTCCAAATTCAACCATCTTCTTTTGTTTTAAATATTTTCTCCAAGCAGTTATACTTGATTAGCACTAAAGAGGCTCTATTATATTTTAATTATTAAATTCAAAGCTCTATTAAAACTTCATTAAGAGTCATCCTGAGAAAATACTGTGTCTGTTGAAGAGGTAACTTCCTAAAGCATGGCCTTTGACCTATGCTCTTTGTCATTCAAGCTCAAGCAAGTAACTTACAGAGTCAGAATTCCCAACAAGCTGTGATTCACAAGCAGAACATGCCCCAGGCCCATGAGTGGAACATGAGATGACTATCATTAACTCACCAACAGCTATGATGTGACAATGATTTGAGTGGGACCTTCAGGGCTTCATAAGCCAATCAGATGTTCTAACCACTGATCTGATTTCAACATTTTATTATCTACAAGTATTACTTAAAGTAAAATATGGGTCAAACCTAAATAAACTGAGAAAGATTTGATGAAAATCTTAATATCCAACAGTGCCTTTCAAAAACTGACTACAGGGTGCTCCAGTGTCACAATCAGTTAGCACGAGGTACGTATTCAAAAATTGACTATAAAAACAACTGAGCATAAAATTTTAGACCTTAATAAATAAAAAAACAATACTTGGGAATAAAAGTATAAACTTCTCTTGATTAACCTTCCCCCTTTTTTATTAGAGAGAGGGTTCACTATATTGCACAAGTTAAGGCTCAGATCCTGAGCTGAAGTGAACCCCCTCTGCCTTGTCTCCCAAACAACAAGAACTCAAGTGTGTGCTACAACACCTGGCTTTCCTATCAAGCTCTATTTATCTATTTATCTTTCAAATTAGTAACCAAGACTTAAGTACAAAGGTGGTTTCTTTACCATACTTAACTTACAAAGGTATGCAGATGTTAAGAGAGGGTGAATGTGTGGCATGTGTTTGTGCATAAGCCCTGCTGAGACAGGATCTTTCACCAAAACCTGGGCCTGGTTACTAAAGCTAGGCTGGGTAGCCAGTGAGCCCCAGGGACCTCCATGTTCCCAGCACTGAACTACAAGTATATCCCCACTTTTTACAGAGATACTTGTGCAGCAAGTTCTATACTGACTGAGGTATCTCCCCAACTCCTAAAACGATTATACCCGATTAGGACTTTACCTATTAATTAAAACTAGTCCCTCATACTTCACTGACCTAATTGCATATGGCTCCCCACCAGCCACTCCTATCCCACCCCACCCACATAAAGACATCATACCACACTGTATTGGAATCTTTAAAGGTTTTTTTTTTTTTTTTAATCACACATACAGTGTTCTGCCTACATGTATTCCTGTATGTCACAAGAGGGCACCAGATCTCATTATAGATGGTCGTAAGCCACCATGTGGTTGCTGGGAATTGAACCCTGGTTCTCTGGAAGAGCAGCCAGTGCTCTTAATCTCTGAGCCATCTCTCCAGCCACACCTCAGAGCATTTTACTATTTTCAACTATCCATGCTAAGCTAGCTCTAAAATATGATAACTGTAAGAAAAAAACAAAACAAAGAAACAAAAAGCCTAGAACTCACTGTGAAACTCAAGCTGGCTTCAAACTCATTACAATTCTCCTGCCTCAGCCTCTCAAGTGTTGCGATTATGAACTAGAAGTACATTCCATCACATCCAACTATATATCTCTTTTACCTACCTATTTATATATTTTGCTTCATTTTGAGACAGGGTTACATTGTGTAGCCCTGGCTGTCCTAGAACTCTCTATATAGACCAGGTTGGCCTCAAACTCAGAGGATCTGCCTGCCTCTGCCTCCCAAGTGCTATAATTAAAGGTGTGTGCCTGCTTGGCATATCTCAGTGTTTTAAAATGCTTTTCCTTGCTATAAACTTCATAGCACAGTAATTCCTTTGATATCACTTATACTACATGCATATAAGCATAAGTATACTTTTGGTATATAGTATTGGTTTATTAGATAAAAAGACAACCGTGTTTCAGAAAAAAACAAACAAACAAAAAGACAAATATTGGTACAATAGAGAAAATAATTAAATCATAGCACAGTCCAGGGCAATCTTCCTGTAATAATAACATAACTAATTAAAAGCCAAACTTACCTTTTCTGTATTAGAATACAAAGATTTCAAAGTAGTGAACAGGGGTGGACACCCTTTGCTGAAGTTTGGTCTCAGGAACTTATCCATGAGTTCTCTAAATTTTTTACCTAGAGACAAAAGCAAACTTTGGTTGATGGAATCAATTCTTAAATAACTGAACAGATAAAGCTCCTTCAGAAGAACTACTCTGCAACCAAAGTCAACACTATCTTGTTACATAACAAGCATAACACCAATGTTTCAGGTGGCATTTCCCCTAATTTCCATTTAAAGAATACTTCAGAGACAGGTCAATGAAAAGATTATGCAGTTTTAGACAATTTACTAACCACCCTGATTATAATAATAAGAGCAGGTATTCTTCCTAATCTCTACCTGACAAAGACTTGTTCCAACCCATGAAGACAACTGACAACATTTCCACATATACTATTACTGGCACTACCTTCAAGAAGCAGACAAACTATCTTCTTAAACAATAAAGTAGTACTGCCAATTTCAACATTTGTTCATTCCACAATCATGTATCAGGTACTCTACTACACCCCAACATTATTTTAGGTACCATAAAAGAGGATAGAGATGTAGTTCAATTAGTAAGAACTTCCCTGATATGCACAAAGGCACTAAATTCCATCCCCAGCACCACAGTAAACAAGATGTGGTAGCAAATGCTTCTAACCCCAGCACTAGAGAGGTGACGGACAAAGAATCAGGTATCCTTAACCATACAATCAGTTGGAGACCAGAATGGGATTGTGTGAGACCCATCAAGAAGAGGAGAGGGGAAGGGGTGTACAGCAGAAGAGGAAGATGATGAAAGGGAGAAAAAAGAAGAGAGGAGAGAGGAAGAAAATACTGAAAGAAATCAACTTTTAAACATGGGAGTCACCAAGATTCCTCTATCGGTAAAGGTGCATGGGCCAAGCCTGATGACCCAAATTCAATCCTGGAACCCACATGGAAGGAGACAGCCAACTCCAGCAAGTTGTCCTCTGACACACACACACACACACACACACACACACACACACACACACACACACACACACACACACAGAGAGAGAGAGAGAGAGAGAGAGAGAGAGAGAGAGAGAGAGAGGCATATACACACAGACAACCCACTCCAGCAAGTTGTCCTCTGACACACACACACACACACACATACACACACACAGAGGCATATACACACAGACAACCCCACCGCCATCCCTATGCAACTCACACACATGTTCAAGTGGATTTTTAAAACTTTTTTTCCAAGGTATCATTAGCTAGCATATTATTTAAATGTTTTCCTGGGTTTCTTTATGAGTAGCAACATTGTATAATAAAACCCAGCAATCCCAAACCAACAAAGCAGACTCCTTATCTGGTTGAACAGACTACACTAAGTAAAACACACATAAGCATTATCATTCAGCATCATGAAAATGATTTTAGATTTCCAATCTCTTATGAAATCCTGTGGACTCAACTTTTGAAAGCTACAAAGTAACATTTACATTCATATCTATATCAGCAATTTCCTTAACACCATACGTAGTTTCAAAGATCCTATTTTCCCAGTACTTCCTCAGGCATACAGAGGAATTAATAATATTATGGTAAACAGTAAGAGGCTGTTGCTTAGAAAAATGTACATACTTCTACTTTGTGTGTACCCTTGAACAAATAACCTATCCAGTATGCCCAGTTTCTTCATGTAAACTGAGACTACATCAATTGAAATCAAGAGCATTATGGTACAGCTCAAACAAGTGTGGAGTAGTAAACAGTATCTGGGGTCTATTAGTCACTCTATAAATACTGTCTATTTCATCCCTGCCATCTGACAGCTATACACATCTACAGCTAATATTCTGCTTCAACACAAGTCTAGGAACAATGGAACCATGGACTAAACTAAACTTTGCATCTATTCATCTCAGGTATTTCTATCATAGCAAAAAACAAAAAAAGTGATACTAAGGATTTCAGAGGAATGATGCTCTTTTCTCCAACACTGAAGGACACAAAGAGCTCACAACTCTTTCCTTGAAATATATACCCTAAAAATACAGAAAACTTGAAAATATTACCACATAACTTATAATAATTCATCTGTAATTTGTCAATTCTAAGAAATTTTATCTTCTAAACATAACTGCCTCTTTAAGTCACATAAGAAAATCTTTTGTACATATAGCTTACAATATTTAAAATTAATATTGAACTATATATTGAAGCATGATTCTTATCTATATAATAAAATTCATAACTGATAACTTTTTATATTCTAAAAGTTGTATTCTTTATAAATTGATTGCTATAATCATATTATATTAGTGATCAATGTTCCCTACAATGTCTTTGATGAGAGAATAGAAATTTTACAGAGATTTATGAATCAGAATTTGGATACACTCAGGTACAAAGGAAATCACTGTCCACTGATGCTATCTGACAACTTTATCTTGTGCTCAATTCTCTCTTTCATGTATACATTTGGTTTCATATTATCTGACATGTCAGTTTACTGGAGGATGCCAAATCATATACCAAATAATGAAATACTCACCAAAAGAAACCAAGGGAGTCAAAACACACACTGGATTAAGCCATAATGAAAGCACCCTCAATACAGTTGGCAGACTGTATCATGTTCCCTATTCTTTCTCCATTCCTGCAACAACACTTCATACATCATGACATCATTTTACAGCCTTAACATAGCTTCATGTTAGGAAGAAATGGCATTTCCAAGCCCCTTTACAACACTGGGCTTAGCCAGCCATTTGATTGGTAGTGAGCAATAGTATTTCAGTGGACTTGATGACAAATTGGCTTGCAATAAAACTGATCACTCTTACTCATAAGATACATACACACACACACACACACACACACACACACACACACAAACTAGAACATGAAGAAACATTTAAAATAAGAGTGATACACATTAATTTCAAAAGAATTATTAGAATTACCAAAGACATCCTAATATTACCTGGGACAAGATTCAAAGGCAATCTTCTTGGTGAAACTGCTCTGGGATGCTGCTTACTAATTTCTTCGTAAATCTGAAGCCTCTCATCTAAAGAGCCTAGTGTCAGTAAATATTGTAAGATTATAGTGTCATAATTATTATCCAAAACAGTAATAAACTTTAACCCAAAAATTACATTATCAGAATCAAAGCTGCTCCCAATTTTGCCAAAAATTACATTTAAAACTGTGTTGGTAAAAATACTATAATCAGGAAACCATCCTTTGTGTGTCATCATCGTGGTGTGTGTGTGTGTGTGTGTGTTTTCACCCTTGAATTCAGAGATCCACCTGCCTCTGCCTTTCCAAGTGCTAGGATAATAGCCATGTACCACATCTTAAAATCATCCTTTTAAACCATATCTCCAGGAGAAACCCAACAGTCCTTTCTTCACTGGATTCTAATTCCATTTCAAATCACTTACATCAAGTCAGACAAAGATGCATTTCTCTTCTATCCCTTAGCCCTCAAACCATGAAAAAGAGAATCATTTTATAACATACTGTTTATAATATATGTTATAAAATACTCCAAAGTAATGGAGACTCCCCTAAAAGTCTACAATACCTATTAATCTTAAAAAACAGTTTTAGGATTGTGGTTGTTAAGTGTTTTAATTTAAAAATGAACTATATTTCTTAACTGCTCTGACACCTAAAATCTTCAATGAAACTCCATTAAAAAAATCATTATAAGAGATTTTTTTTTAGGGGGTAGACAGATGGCCCAGCCATTAAGAGTACTTGATACTCTTGCAAAGGACCTGGGTTTAGTTCCCAGCACCCACCCGGTGATTTACAACTGTCTGTAATTATAATCTAGAGGATCAAACTTCTTATTCTGGTCTCTGTGAGTACCAGGAACACACATGACTCACAAATACATGCAGACAAACATCCATATACATAAAATATAGGTCAATCTAAAAAATCCAGATTTTTTTAAAGTGTCAAATTATTTCTCCCAAATAAAATAATAGAAGTATAACTCCCATCCAAGAATCTTTATGTTTTTAGTACCATAAAGAAAATCCACATGAGAATGACATACTACATCCAGAATAGTATCAGTGTAATTCCTGCATAATTTATAGACACTACTGTGCACAAGCAATCAGATTATTTATAATAATATTTTAAGGGAAAAGTAAAGTAAACAAAACTATTTAAATTATAAGGTTTTAAGTGAATCCCAATTCAGATCACAAAAAAATGTAATTTTAAGAATAATCCGTAGCACCAGACATGGTGGCATACGCCTTTAATCCCAGTACTCAGGAGGCAGAAGCAGCTTCTATCTTTGATTTCATGGTTAGTCTTGGCCTACACAGGAGTTCCAGTACAGCTAGGGCTACAAAACGAGATACTGAAGACAGACAGACAGACAGACAGACAGACAGACATAACCCTTAGTTAATACAAACAAGCTATCTTCACAGTAAATGAGCTATTTGTGTATTAAAATTATAAAGATTGTAAACCAGGCAGTGATGGCACACATCTTTAAACCCAGCACTCGGCAGGCAGAGGCAGGTGGATCTCTGTGAGTTTGGGGCCAGCCTGGTCTATACCTGGTCCAGAACAGGCAGGGCTACACAGAGAAACCCTGTCTTGAAAACAAACAAGACTGTAGTTCAAAAGGTCAATGAGGGACTTTTTGTGTAGACTTATGCCTTCCCCCAGTACTATGCTTTGCAGTACCAATGTGGTTGGATTTTTAAAATGGGGTATCTGAAAAATGGGTTTTTCACATTCTGTTAACAATTTAGAGACTTCACCGAGTACTAAGGATCTTTACCTAAAATACATAATGAAAGCTACTAATTATATGTTTTTTAAAAACTTCTCAAGTTCCTAGTTTTAGAATAACAAACTGTATTTTAAAAACAAGATAACTCTGTGTTGCATTCCAGAAAAAAAAAAAAAAAACAAGTCTTATATATGTAGTTAAATTAGTATTAAGTCAAGACAATACTGTTTTAATGTCCTACTTGAAGTCATAAGTTGGAGCTCCAGAAGTTACCATGGGGGGAAAACATCTCAAGGAATCTAAAAAGATGAGTAGTGTTAAGTAGTTTTAAAATCAACATTTTATACTATCAACCACCTTAAAATGTAAAAAATGGTACTTATTTTACTAAAACATTTAAGGACTTTATTATTAATTGCTATGTCAGTGTGGTAGTTAACCTTCACTGTCAACTTGAATGGATCTGGAATCACCTAATCAGAACTTCTGGGTCTGACTTTGAGGGAGTGTCTGAAGAGATTAAACAGAAGAGGGAAGATCCATTCAGAATATGGGTAGCTTGTCCCATGGGTTGGAATCCAAGGGTAGAATGTGAGAAACGGAGAAAGCAAGCCAAACACCTGCATTAAATCACCTCTGCTTCATGTCACTGTCCCACCCCCATGCCTATGGTGAGCCAAAACAAACCTTCCTTTCTATAACTTGTTTTTGTCAAGTAACCTACATAGTTAATAACTAGTAGTTTAAAGACAAAAGTCATAGTTATTTTACATTTCCAACCTGACTACATTCAAATTCTACTTTGTTTTTTCAAACAACATTTAGTCAATATTTTAATTGCTTTCCTAAAAAGTAGTATTTAAGAAAATAAAAAATGTTATAACTATTTCAGACATTAAGTTGGGCCTGGTGGTGTGTGCCTATAATCCCAGCACTTAGTATAGGAGGAAAATCAGGAGTTCAAGGTCAATCTGTTGCCTACCAAGTTCAAAGCCAGCCTAAGCTATAAGACCTTGCCTCAATAAATACATAAATAAATAAAATAATATATATAGACATATATGACTTTAGGAATAACAACTGGTCCTGCAAACAGTTAATTCTGAAAATATTAGAGAAAATTTGGAATCATACTCTGAAAATTGTCATGGTTTTCTAATTTCAAGGTACTTATTTCCATTCTACACAAATTGACTTTGCCTGAAATTAAGAGAGTGATTTTTCTATTGTTGCTCTACACGATATAACCTCTGAGTGTTCTTTCACTCAATTCTTATATTTAAAGATTGTGGATAACAGACCTGTAATGATGTCATAATATAATATTAAATACTGTCACTTTCCAGAAAGGAAATAGTCATTTTCTTCATCTCTCTAGCTAGCTTTTCTATGGGTGTGTGTGTGTGTGTGTGTGTGTGTGTGTGTGTGTGTGTTGTGTTGTGTTGTGTTGTGTTGTGTTGTGTATATACGTTTGTTTCTGCACGTTCATACATGTAAGTGCAGGCATCTGCATGGAGGCCAGAGGACAATCTCTGGTGTCAGCCCTCACCTTCTGCCTTGTTTAGTGACAGGGTCTACTGCTCACTGCTGGATACACCAGGCTACCTGGCCCACAAGCTTTAAGAGACAACAAACGCACATCACTAAGTCTGGATTTACATGAGTTCTGGACATCTGAACTCAGGTCCTTACTTATACTTCCCTAGAAAGCAGTTTACATACAGAGGCCTCTCCCCAGACCTGTATTTGTTTTTTAAACAGAGTCTTAATATGTAACTCAGGCTGGCCTTGAACTCATAAATCTCCTACCTTAGCTTCCTGGGATTACAGGCATGCATCACCATGCCTGGCTCTAGTTAGCCTTGTTTGTTAAGATTTTAAATGGCCCTCACTCTCCTTCCTTCACTGAAATTAGAGCCTATTCCTTCAGGATTCTGATGTATACTGAGGACCAGCTGAAATATTTAGCCTCATGAACAACTACTGGATTTCTGGACTTTATCAGAAGACAGCCACTGTTGAACACTGGACCACAGCTTGTAAGCCACTCTAATAAATCCCTTTATACATACACACATACTCATTCTATCAGTTCTGTTCCTCTAGAGAAGTCTAATACAAACCCTAATATGAATAAAAAATAAAAAAGATTTTAAATGGGTAAAGAAACTTAAAATCATCTATTAGTATTATTATTAAGTATAAGTATTTTAGTTAATTTTCATGCCCACAAGTTTTTTTTCTCTTTGTAGCTTTGGAATCTGTCCTAGAACTTGCTCTGTAGATCAGCTGGACTGGAACTCACAGAGATCCACCTGCCTCTGCCTCCCAAGTGCTGGAACTAAAGGTGTGTGCCACCACTGCCCAACTCATGCCCATATTTAATCTATAACTTTACTACATGGAAAACAACTGTTCATGCTAAAATTATCTATTCTTAAGGATGATTATAGCTTTCATTCTATCATACTTCAAAAGCTAGTTAAGGAAAAAGAGAAAAATCATTACATACGGAGTTGCAATGCCTTTTCCAAACCTTCATAATAACACCAATTTTCTGCATTCCGATCAATCAAGTTTCTGAATACTTCACTGGCTTCTTTTAATCTTCCCAATTTCAGCAGCATTTCCCCTAAAATTAAGTTTAAAATCACATTCATTTTGCTTAAACATTAGTTTTCTGACATAAGAATTCTCTAAGCCTTAATCGTGAATGAGTATTTTACAAAAACTCCAATTCTACATGCTTTCCTTTGGCCTTGTTATATACAGTTTATATAACTAAACATAGATTAATGTATAGTTTATCTTCAGAAATGACCATATTCATTTTTGTCTCTCTCCCACTCCCTAAATATACATATATATATATATATAATATATATATATATATATACTTCTTAGTTAAAAAAGTATCTTTTATTATAACATATTATAACCTCCTGGAGATAATGAAAGCCTAAACAGTAAAATCCAACTAGCAAGTCATTCAAATGAATAGGCCAACTTTCTTACTGTAAGATTTAAATGTGACTTCCTTTAACAGTTCCTGTATTAACTGTCCTCTTAGTTTCTTTTCTAGATCATTAAAATTGTGTAAATGAACTCAGCACAATTATATAACTAAACATTATTTCACAGCAAGAAACTTAAGCCACGCTCACATGTGAGTCATCTTTAAGGTTCAAATCTTTTTAATAAGTCACAAAAATTGCATATGAATCTGGGAAGTAAGCCACTAAAACCCACAGATACAATGGGAAGTACATTTAAACTGAGGTAAAAGAGACTTTTCTTAAATGTGTATAACATATATTCCTATTCCCAATTATTTCCTATTCCCCAAGGAACCAATTACAAACTCATGAAGCTTTGGAGTATCTTTATAATATTATTTAACATTCACCATACTGGGGCAGGTGATACATAATATAATTTATTCATATTTTGTTTTATATAACCAAATTCCAAAATAAAACTAAACTAGGTATAATTACTTCACACATACCAACTTTGTGAACATGAGCAAGTAATTAGACCTGATACAAAATGGACAGACATAACTGTTGGGTAACAGAGAAATAATAAACATGCCCTAACTCCTGCACAGCTACATATTAGCCAATCAAATAACTTCCCTGCCTTTCCTAGATATAACTGGCAACAACATATTCTCATTCCCATAAACATCTGTTATCTGCTACCACCATGAAACAAATATTGTGAGAATGCACAGAGCAAATGCACAGGCATACCAATTAAGTAAAAATCTTAACTTTTACAATTGTTGAAAGGATCTTAGCTAATGATTACAAATGATATAACTGTCTAAATATCAAATGAGTCTACAAGGTTCACTGGAAAAATAATATCATAGTCCACCTCTATGAGATAATTGGCTATTTATTCAAGATTAGTGTTCCCCAAGTCTTTGCTACCAACCTACAAGAGAGAGGGGAGAGAGAAAGAGAGAGAGAGAGAGAGAGAGAGAATGAATTTGTGTATATGTGTTTGTGTGTGTGTTTGTGTGTGTTCATGTGTTTTCTAGACAGGATTTCTCTGTGTAGCCTTGCCTGTCCCAGAACTTGCTCTGTAGACCAGGCTGCCCTAGAACTCACAGAAGAGATCCATCTGCTTCTGCCTTCTGAGTGCTGGGATTAAAGGCGTGCACACCACTATCTCCCAGGTAAGTTTTTTTGGTTTTTTTTTAAATGAAATCAAGGTCACTTTATCCTACATACTTTGTAATGACTGCACTCTGTTAATGCTATAAGACAAAGAAAGCCAGAAACAGCTGCCTGACAGTATTAAGATTTAATCACAAAAATAGCAATAACGTACCAGGAAGGAAAAATAATTGCCTTTTTCTTTTGTTTCCATCACTTACAGACAGTGGAACAAGAAACTGAATAATTACATTTTATTGATAAGTTTAAAAACAGTGTTGTTGTTAATACTGATATTAATGTTAACTGCAATAGAATACTAAGTCAGGTACTAGAAAGCTGGCTTAGTGCTTAAGAGCATGCATTGCTCTTGCAGAGAATCTTAGCGCCCAGTACCCATAGTGAACAGCTTACAACCACCTATAATTCCAGCTTCAGGGATTCCAATGCCTCCTGCATCCCTGACAGCTACATTCACCTATATACATACCTACATACAGATACACAGATACACAGATACACAGATACACACACACACACACACACACACACACACACACAGTTAAAAGTAAGAAAAACAAGTATTACACAAAGAAAAATCAACTAAAGGCTGGGGAGATGTGCTACCCTTGGAGGGGACCTGGGTTCAATTTCTAGCACCCACATGGCAGCTCACAACCATCAGTAACTCCAATTCCAGAAGATCAAACACCTTCTTCTAGCTTTTGAAGGCACCAGGCATACACGCAGTACACATAACATACATGCAGGCAAAACACCTATACACATTAAATGAAATAAAAACCCAAATCACAAGTGCTATATATTAACAAGAGGACAACAGCTCCCCAGTTCATCAAAAGGATGTCATGTGGATTAAATAATAATGGTTTAGTAGCAAGTACTTAGATGGTCACCAAATAAACAGTATTACTTAAATGTTAAGACAAAATTTAAAGCACCATTAAAAAAGTCAACTTACCCTTAATTTCTTCCACCAAAAGTTTATCACATATCTGCTTCTCATATGTTTCTATATGTTCCAAAGACTCTTGAAATAAATCTGCCTCTCTCATCACTTGATTTTGATATAGTATTAGTTCACTATATTCATAATCTATTTTGTTAGGAGGAACCTGGAAGAAAACAACCAAATCACCTCATTTGTGTAACTATATAAATTAGTTACAGATCTCTAATGTTTTACTCTGGACCCATCTGCACAGACTTAATCCAGAAGCAGTTAAAAATAGGTTAACAAATGATTAATTCTGCCTTTAAAGTAAAATAGGTGTATATGGCCAAGAAAAGAGATGAAAAGATCTGATATCCAGATATAAAAATGGGGTAACAGCCTAAGAAATCTGCCAAAAAAATTTAAAGGAAAAACAGAACCATTAAAGGAGTTTAGCGGGCTGGAGAGATGTCTCAGAGGTTAAGAGCACTGGCTGCTCCTCCAGAGGTCCTGAGTTCAATTCCCAGCAACCACATGGTGGCTCACAGCCATCTGTAATGAGATCTGGTGCCCTCTTCTGCATACAGGCCGAACACTGTATATATAATAAAGCTTTTTTTTTTTAAAGGAGTTTAGCAAAGTTTTATACAAAGTTTCTTCAAGAAAATACTGTGAAGCAAGGCACAGTGGAATACACTTGTAATGCCAGCACTTGAAAGTGGAAGCAGGAGAATCAGGACTATTTATCAGATCAGTCTTGGGGTGTGTCTGTGGGAGATTATCTCAATTGATGTGAGAGGACCCCCCTTCCCCAGGCTTGGAGTCCTACTCTATACAGAGTGAAAAAAGCAAGCTAAAGACATAAATGCATGTGTTCATTTTCTTCCTGCTCTTGACTATTGATGTGCCTAGCTGCTCAAGTTCTTGCTGCCTTGACTTTCCTCCTATAAAACTGTATCCTGGAATTGTGAGACAAAATTAACCCATTTCTCCCCTACTTTTGTTTTCGAAGACAGCATTTCTCTATGTAACAACCCTGGCTATCCTAGAATTCAATTTGTAGACTAGGCTGGCCTCAAAATTATTATTATCCATAGATCCAAATATTAGTTTATTTTATATTATGAAGACTACATTTTCACTTTTTCTATTAAATTTTTTTTCAAAGTAACTATGAAATTTAAAGATAAAAGTAGAAGAAAATGTAAAAGTGAGGTTCTTACTTGCTGTGTTTGTCTAAATTCTTCTAGTAATTTTAGCGCCATATCATAATCTTTCAGTAAATGGTATGCAATGGCATATCCAATCCAGGAAGCACGCTGTGTTGGGCGCAGCTGAAGAAGCTGGTATCTTGTCTCCTTTGGGGAAAAAATGTTTTTCTCTTTAAAAATTCTTTATCTAAAATGTCTACATTTCGTCTGAATTTTAATAACCTTTAATGACACTGTAATTAATTTAATAAACAAGTATGAGTTTCAAAACATGATAAAATGTGTGTTACCTTTCTCATCTAAATTAAGTCTCTGTATTAGTAGCATTAATGCCTAGTAATAATGCTCTATGCGAGGCTGTCACTATGAACTAGACTGTGAGGCTCATGTCTTTGGTACCTTGTAAAAACTATCTACATATAATAAAAATGTCTTCTGATAAAATATCTTACAGAATTAAGTTTTTTATACTAGATTTTTCAAACTATAGGAAATTAGCTTATTTACATTGTTTTACGTGTTTTCAGCAAGCACCTCTGCTTTCAGACCCAGAGTCGCTTGGAGAGTGTAAACTATAAGGACGTCTAGAAAATGTCTATTTAACTTTGTTGAGTCTATTCCATGACTGCAAGAGGAGCCAAGGAAGGCCATCCTTTTCAGGTCCTCTCAGCTGTGTCTGGTCCCTTCTTAAAGAACATCAAGTTACATCACTTGATCTTACTTTCACTCTTGTTTCTCTGTCACTCACTCCATTAACATAGAGAGTCAGATTTTTTCCTCTGGCAAATTCAATACTGATATGGGCAAGTTATTAATAGTTACTAATCTAATAGCCCATCTTTTTAGCTGCAGAATTTCCTACTTTCAATGATCTCTACCCATTTCAGGGTCCCAGTGGCACATCCACACCCCGCTAAAACTTTAGCTAACCCAGAAATCAAATTCAGGTATCTCATTCTCTAGCCACTGCTTCTCTGCTTCCAACATTTCAACCCGGTAACACTTCATCTCTACTTTTGCTCTTTGACATCATCAGTGTGAACAGTTTTATGTCAACTTGACACAAGCTAAAGTCATCTGAGAGAAGGGAACCACAATTAAGAAAATGCCTCCATAAGATCTGGCTGTAGGCAAGTCTGCAGGCCATTTTCTTAATTAGTAATTAATGGGGGAGGGACCAGCCCATTGTGGGTGGTGCCATCCTAGGTTCTATAAGAAAGTAGGCTACACAAATCATGAGAAGCAAGCCAGTAAGCAGCGCCCCTCCATGGCCTCTGTATCTGCTCTGTGTGAGTTCCTTTCCTTACTTTTTTCAATGATGAACAGTAATGTGGAAGTGTGAGCCAAATAAACCCTTTCCTCCCCAAGTTGCTTTGGTCATGGTGTTTCATTACAGCAATAATCACCTTAACAAGACACCTAGTATCTCTAGTTCCACAGTGACTTTGCTTTTACAATCTGCTCTCTTAACTTACTCTATCTCATAAGCCAGTTCAACAGCCATTGTCCTGCCAATATTCTTAATTTCTATGCCTCATCCCTGAAGATAAATAAATTGTTCAGGTTTTTTTTTTAAATTTTTATAATATTATAGGTCTTTGCCTGTATGTGTATATACTTACTACATATATACCTGCAGGGGCCAGAAGAGAGCACAAGATGCCCTAGATCTGCAGTTTCAGTCAAGTGTGAAACACTATGTGCATGTGCTGGGAATCGAACCCAAAGGTCCTTTACAAAACAACAAATGCTCTTAATCACCAAGCCATCTCTCCAGTCCCAAGAAAATTATTCCCATCACACCCGAGCACTGCTGAAGACAACAAACACACACTTTGAAAAGTGATGTCATCAAGTCTAGCAAAGCCCTGGAATCTGGCGAAATATGGGCTTAGGTGTAAGCATGTAAATGGCAGGAAGAGGGCAAAAGAGAACTGCTCACAGTTCATAGTTCCTTTACATAATAATCTAAGGACACGCTCGCTTTGGCAGCACATATACTAAAAAATTAGAATGATACAGAGAAGATTAGCATCGCCCCTGTGCAAGGATAACATGCAAATTCATGAAGCATTCCATATTTAGGAAGGAAGGAAGGAGGGAGGGAGGGATGGAAGGAAGGAAGGAAGGAAGGAAGGAAGGAAGGAAGGAACGAACGAACGAACGAACGAACAAACTAAGGGAGCCAGACATGATGGTACACCCTTTAAATCTTTTAAAATCTGAACTGTACAAAGATTTCTTTATTGAGCTAAAGCAATAGCTCAGTGGCTAAGGGCACACACCGCTTCTGCAGAAGACCCAAGTTCAGTTCCCAGTGCCCACATTGGGCAACTCACAACAGTCTGTAACACTAGATAACATTAAATCCAGGAAATCCAATGCCCTCTTCTAGCCTCCACAGATACCTAAACATACATATGCACAAACACACACACATAGACACAATACCATATAACTAAAAAGAAAAATGCATCTTTAAAAAAAACATGAAACCTTTGCACGGCAATCTTTTCCACATTACTTTATATTTGCTAACCTATAAAAAGGGCTAACTAATGTTTAGATTTCAATAAAGCTGAATGTCAAAGCTACATTCAGTGCACCAACAATGTTCCAACCAAAAAGCTGGGCGTTGGTGGCGCACGCCTTTAATCCCAACACTCGGGAGGCAGAGGCAGGCAGATCTCTGTGAGTTCGAGGCCAGCCTGGTCTCCAGAGTGAGTGCTAATATAGGCTCCAAAGCTACACAGAGAAACCCTGTCTCAAAAAAACAAAAAAACGAAACAAAACAAAAAACCCAAAAAGATAATAGTATAATCCTTGCACACCAAGATAATCAATTCTTTTAAAATTGTGTGTGTACATAAGCAAGTGTGCATGTGCCATAGCACACATGTGGAAGTCAGAAGACAACTTTCACAAGTCTGTTCTCTCCTTTCACAGTGTAGGTCTGAGTGATGGAATTCAGGTCATCAGGCTTGGTGGCAAGTGTCTTTATCCACTGAACCACCCCAATTTAGCTTTGTTTAATGCTCAAACAGGATAACTTTTATTGTAAGAAGGTCCAAGTGGCTTTCCTCTTCCACTATAGATTTTAACAAATCAAATGCACACTATCTTGCCTTAGTCTTACTTCATTCTAAAGTCACATGTTTTTAAAAATTTAATCTTTATGCCAAGTATGGTAGCACACACCTTTAATCCCATCACTTAAAAAAAAAATTAACCTTTGTATTTAAAAACAGTACATTTAAAAACTACTTACTCAGCCGGACGTTGGTGGCGCACACCTTTAATCCCAGCACTCAGGAGGCAGAGGCAGGCGGATCTCTGTGAGTTCGAGGCCAGCCTGGTCTCCAGAGCAAGTGCCAGGATAGGCTCCAAAGCTACACAGAGAAACCCTGTCTCAAAAAATCAAAAAAAAAAACCAAAAAACAAAAAACTACTTACTCGATAGCCTTCAAGGTCTCTCATCTGAATCTGTAATAGAGAGAGATCCCTCAAGATTTGCAAATTATCTTTATCTAATTTGAGTGCATTTCGGTAACACTTAATAGCTTCATCATACTTCTTATCCGAACGCTGCAGGAGGCCGTATACATGCCAACCTATTAAGTTAAGGAAATGCAGACATTCACAGACACTACAATATACTGTGCAACAACATCAACAGTATTTTATCTGTAATTTGTTTCAAAATGATCTGGAGACAAGAGGGAAATCAGTGAGAAATAGGCAAATATGAAACCAGCCAAGCCTTGACTGTTCAAGCTGGGTGATAGGGACATAGTGGTTCAACACTTGATTTCTTCCATTTTGTAGATGCTTGTAATTTACCATATTTGTAAATAACTTTTAGAAAATTCCTGGCAAAAATTCATAACATTTTTCTACACTCTATCCTCTTGCACTTTTAACTAAACATCTCAAAATTCACTTTTATAAAAATTGTGATTTTCTTCTAAAATCAGTTTATATTTATTCAAGCAATATAACCACCATTTAATTCACAAGTGATATTAAAAAACACAAGATTAAGCTGTATTCCCTTAGTTTATCTTAGGGGGAAAAATGCCAAAACTAAAAACTACTATACTTACATAGCCTCTCTCTTCACTTTGGGGTAAGCACTGGGTAAGAAAATAAGCATTTAGTACTTTGAGAGACCCCCTAAGTTAAGTATATGTAAATAGGGAGTCTATGCATGTCTAAATGAATACTAGCCAGCTGCTAAATGAATTAAATGTCAGATACACAGGGCATTATGGGAAAAGACTAAACATAAACATGGGAAAAAATGAAAAATTTTCAACAATCTTTTAAAAGTTTTTTATATTTGTTTACATATTGAAATACTATCCAATGAAAAATATAGTTTTAAAGACTCAGTGAAGCAATAGCTAAGTCTCTGTTAACAGAGATCAAACTAAAGAACCAGTTTTTCCTGACACAAATTAGAACCTGATTTCCATCTGTCAGCTTTCCAGTGCCAGGGGCCATACCCAGGGTGCGTTGCAGACACTGAGCAGGTGCTCTCAAGCCACAGGTCCAGCCAAACTTCTTTTAAAATAGGTTTCTTTTCAATTTAAAATTTCATCTAAAACTTTTAAAAGGAAATTAAAGACATGTATATTTATTCATATAGATTAAATAACTAAAAATCACTATTTGAAATGGAGAAGTATCAGTAAACTAATGTTTAAGGAAAGAACTGTAGTTTAAGGAAAGAACTGGTCTCTCTCTCTCCATGAAGATTTTCTTTAAAATATACAAAAAAGGATTAGGGAACAAAATGTTAATTACAGACAATGAATAATGAGTATAGACCTTCATTAAAATACCTAAGAATTTTCTTTCACAGAAAACTTGTAAAATGTGAATGAGAAAAGACAAATAAATGAAAATACAAATGATATTGCAAAACTATGGCAAAAGGATACAGACATGACTCCTGACATCACTTCGAAGTCCTTTACGAACAAATTCATATGCTTCTTCTCGTTTTCCTAAACAGTTTAGCGTTAGTCCTTTCATAGCCAAAGTCTCTGAAAAATAATTTTAAACTCTGTTTATAAATGAGAAATTCAAGTTATTCTCCCAGCACTATGTTATGAGATCTAAAGCACTACTATTACAGTGGTGGTACATGCTTTTAATCCCAGCACTCAGGAAGCAGAGGCAGGAGGATCTGAGTTTGAGACCAGTCTGCTCTACAGATCTAGTTCCAGGACAGCCAGAGTCACACAGAGAGACTCTGGCTTGAAAAAAAAAAAAAAAAAAAAACCAACCAAACAAACAACAACAAAAAATAAAGTGCTATTGCCCCAGCATTTTTATCTTCACCACAAAGGTACGAAAAGTAAAATCATCGTTACATGTTTGCTTGAAGCATCTCTACCCCACTGAAATAAATTTTAACCTATCATAATCTAACTTAAACCTCACAAAAAGAGTGACTACCTAAATAAAGATATACACTCTAATGATTAGCACCATATTCAATAACATAAGTCCATTCTAAAATGCCTTAGACTGGAATAGAGTTGCTAAAAAATTAACAAAGCAGGTATCTGAGTCCTCCTGAATTAAATTTACTACAGTAGTTCCACATTTTCACAAGACCAAATCACTTTTGCATATGTCAGTATGTGTTTATGTGTGTGCGTGCAGGCTGAATGCATGTCAGGCATTTGGAGTCAGAGAACAACCTCAGAAGTTGTTCCTCGATGTTCACCTTCTTTAAGGCAAGGTCTCTTTGCTTTTTACCAGACTACCTAGTCCATGAGCTTCCAGGATTCTCCCATCTCCACCTCCCATCTCTCTGTGGAGGCAAAAGGATTTCAGACCCCCATTTTCACGGCTGACTTTTATAAGGGTTCTGGATATGTGAACAAAAGTCTTTGAAACCACTCAGCAAGCACCATGCCCACTAAGTTATTGCACCATCCCACTGAGACCAATTCTAACCAATCATAATCTAGTTCATACCTCACAAAAATCATGAGTCTAGTTAATTAAAGATACAAGTTGTGATCATTACCACCATATTCAATATTGAGCAGATTATTTTTGTCAACAAATTTATTTCAACAATTCTATTTAGGCTAGTTAACATTAGTTTGTATTTGGAGAGCATAACACGGGACCACAGAAGAGCAACCCAAGAAAGTGTTAGGAAGTTAATGAAAGATGGTTTACAATAAAATATTTCTCTGAAAAATCTACAAAAGAATTAGATAATAACAGTAATTTTCAAAATGTTCTCTGTAGACTATACTTTCAACAACACAGTGGTCCCATTGCCAAACAGCTTTCATTTTCTAAAATAAAACTTCGTAAAATGAAAACTTACTTATATTATTAGCCCATTTTCCTAATTCAATGATTTTAGAAGTTCTCCAAGCCTAGTGCTCTGAAAGACCTTAATTAGCTATGTTATATTATGGGTTATATTCTGCAAGTCTAACCTGATCCTTCAACAAACAATGCCTACCAGTAGGATGAAGAAGTGTAGACTTTATTAGGAACAATAACCCAAAAAAAAGTCAACAACATAATGATGGATCAATAGTAACATATTTATATAAAGATGAGGCAATAAACCAGGCACTGGTGGCACACACCTTTAAACCCAGCACTAGGGAGACAGAGGCAAGCAAATCTCTGTGAGTTCAAGGCCAGCCTGGTCTACTGAGCAAGTTCCAGGACAGGCTCCAAGCTACGGAGAAACCCTGTCTCAAAAAAAGGAAGGAAGAAAAGGAGGGAGGAAGGGAGGGAGGAAGGGAGGGAGGGGCAATAAGGGCCAGCTAGATGACTTATTGCCACCAAGTGTGACAACCTGAGTTCAATCCACAGTACCCACATGGTAGAAGAGAATCCTCAGAAGTTGTCCTTTGACCTCCATACATGTACTGTGGAATACATACAACCAGCACACATACTTACACATGATAAACAAACATTAAAAAATAAGGAAATACGTTTAAAAAAATGGTATCAAGGAATAAAATCCATCTTCACACAATTCTATACTGCAAATAACAGCCTAATTTTATTTTTAGTTTCTTTTTTTATTTAAACTAGAAACAATCTTGTTTTACATGTCAATTCCTGTTCCCTCTCCCTCCCCTCCTCCCCTGTCCCCTCCCCACTCCCTATCCCATCCCCTTTCTGCTCCCCAGGGAGGGTGAGGCCTTCCATGGGGGAATCACCAAAGTCTGTCATATCATTTGGAGCAGGGCCTAGACCCTCCCCCATGTGTCTAGGCTGAGAGAGTACTACTCTGTGTGAAATGGGCTCCCAAAGACCATTCATGAACTAGGGATAAAATACTGATCCACTGCCAGAGGCCCTATAGACTGCCCAGGCCCCCTAACTGACACCCACATTCAAGGGGTCTGGGTCGGCCCTATGCTGGTTTCCCAGCTATCAGTCTGGGGTCCATGAGCTCCCCAACAGCCTAATTTCATATACAGGCAACTAAAGTAAGAAACTGTAGTCTAGTCAAAGTGATGGACAAATCTATCTAAAAAAACTGAGCATTCCTGGGCTGGAGAGATGGCTCAGAGGTTAAGAGCACTGACTGCTCTTCCAGAGGTCCTGAGTTGAATTCCCAGCAACCACATGGTGGCTCACAACCATCCATTATGAGATCTGGTGCCCTCTTCTGGTGTGCAGATACACATGGAAGCAAAATGTTGTATACATAATAAATAAATAAAATCTTAAAAAAAACAAAAACAAAAAACTGAGCATTCCTAATCCAAAAGTCCCAAATCCTAAATGCTCCAAATCATATGAAACTAAGATTTCAGGTTTTTTGAATTGGGATGTTCAGCTGCTAATGTAAGCAATTAATCCAAAACCTGAAAACCTCTACTATCTGAAGTACTTCAGAAAAGGATATTAACAAAGAAAGAAAAAAAGAAAGGAAGGAAGAAAGGAAGAAAGAAAGAAAGGAAGGAAGGAAGGAAGGAAGGAAGGAAGGAAGGAAGGAAGGGTTATTAACATGCACATTACCTCATCCAATTGTCCCTCAGCAGATCAATTTTCTCATCTAAAAGACACTGCATACACTAAATCGTAAAACTAGCTCAACATAAGATTCAAAAAAAATGCTGAACGTTTATGCTTTCAATAGAGTCACAGCCTTAGAATCTGAGTATTCCTTTACTCCAAGTCCTGCCTGATTTTAGAGTTAAATTCCCCCAAAGCAACATTTCAACATTTGAGACAGTACCTCCATGTTCAGCAAATTTCGGGTTTGAAAGAATCATCTTGCAAAACTTGAGGCCATTTTTGTACTGCTTCTGCTCATAACATTTCTAAAAAGAAACAGGAGCAAATTATTTTATAAAATGGACGATGAAGCAATTTTCATTGTATTATATAAATTCTAAATTCAAATTCCAAAGTCTAAAATGGGATGACATGTTCTTTTATATTAATTTACAGCATTAAGTGCAGTTAGGCATGCCTTGACAAACACCATTCCACTATTAGAGAATATAAAGATATAAATGCAGAATCATCAGCCAACATTGACACAGAATTTAATGAAGAATTTTAAAGCCACCTAACTGTAACTTAGTACCCATTGATTAACTTTTCTTAATCCCTTCCTCCAACCATTCTCATCCACCTCTGGTAACCTCTATTCAATTCTGCCAGTATCAACTTTTTGTTGTAGTTGTTATAAACGAGCCCTCAAGACCTTGAAGTGTTTATCTTTCTATGCCTGGCTTATTTCACTCAATATGATGTCTAACTTCATCCATGTTGCTGAAAATGTTGTATTTTCATTCTTTTTATGGCTGATTACTATTATATTGAATGCGCGACACTGTTTTATCCATTTATCAGTTGAAGGACATTTAGATTGTTTCCATTTATTGGCTATCATGAATGGTGCTAAATGGTGCTGCAATAAACATCCTACAGATGTCTCTTCAACATACTGATTACAATTCCTTTGGATATGTATACCCAACAGTGGTATAGCAGGATTACAGGGTAGTTCTATAGTGTTTTGATTTTTTTTATTTTTAGAAATCTCCATACTTTGGGATATGTGTGTACCAACCAAAAGACAGCTTATGAAGTTGGCCCTCTCCTTCTACTTTCCATAGGCTCCAGGGATTGAACTCTGGTCCTTGGACTTATATGGCAAGGACTTTACCTGCTCAGCCATTTCATTGCCCTACCATACTGTTTTCTGTACTGGCAGTACTACCATTACCAAAAACAATGAGCAAGGGTTCCATTTTCTCTACAACCTTCCCAGCACTTCTTTTTCATCTTTTTTATCTTATTTGGTTGTTATAAGAATTCCTTTAAAGTAGTGATACTATTTCACTTTACCAATGTGGAAAAGTAAACCTCTGAACTCACAAATTTACCTTTGCTGAAAACTGTGGTCCAGCTTCAAAGACTATCACTCATCTAGCACTAACACAAAAAAGTTTGTATCCCAAATCACACAGGCCAGGCTAAGTGATCATATTCCATGAGCTGCATATTGATCAGGAGCGTATTTTATCTTTCCACTTTCCCATCAATTATACTGTTCAGACTAAGCATCCTATCCCTCAGTATTCAAGCTTTTCCCCACTTTATACTGTGCTCCTTTTCAACTAAAATGTTCTTCCTCTGCCCTTCCCTTAACTATTTCTTATGATCTAAGTCACTCATCACCTACTTGACCATGCTAACTCTACCAGACTCCTGCCCTCTGCCTACCCATACTATTACTCTGTTTCATCTGCTACACAGTGCTACATTCACTGTCTCTGGCATTCTCACTGATTCATTTACTTATTTACTATCTGTCTTAGCTACCAACGTGTGAGCTCTAGGAGAAAGAAATTATGTCTAGGTTTCCTTATGCTAGACAAGTAAGAGCTGCTCAATAAGACCATCCTCCTAAATTCAAAGCAAAATGGCACCAAAGGCATGGCTAATTCTTGCAGGAGAGATTGGGTGTGGAGTTGATAATTTAAATTCTTCACTGAAATATATTTAAACTGAGTTTTCCTGATTGGCTCTGGGAAGAGAACTGAATGTTTGGAAGACAAGCTTAACAGAAAAAAAAATATACATTACCTACTCTACAGATATATACAGCCATGTGGCCAGGCCTGGTAACTCATTCCCTACAGTCAATCAATCTCATTCCTTAGGAAGCTGAGACAAAAGAACTGCCATGAGTTCAAGGCTGGCTTACATTACACAGTGAGCTCCAGTATGGGCTAGAGTGAAACTCTGAAACCGAGTCTCAATAAAATTGGGCCAATGAAATAAATGACTTAGTGAAGATGCTTGGCACCAAGACTGACAACCTGACTTTAATCCTGGAAACCTGCAAGTTGTCTTCTAACCTCCACACAAACACCAAGGCATGCACACAAATAAATATAAGTTTTCTAAGGTCCAACTTTGACTATAGAGGTGCAGTTGACAAATGACAAACAGTGGGAATACATAAAACCAAAAGGAATTATTGAGGAAGAGTACCAAGTGGTCTTTAAATAATGATTCAGCTACAGTAACAAAAGGAGTGAACATTTTTATTTGTTGTTTATTTGCCAAGCATACTTCACTATTAACCTTTAAGATCCATAACAAACTGAGATTTGAAATATTCATCCCAAGGCTAGATGTGGTATCTAAAACTGTAGTCCCAGCACTCTTTATAAAAATGCAGATGAGTTCAAGATCATCTCTGGCTGGAGTTCAGGGCCAATCTGAGCTATATAAGGCCCTACCTCTAAATTAATTAATTAATTAATTAATTCCCTGGTCGACTATCATTGTTAACATTCTCCATACTAAACATCAAGTTTCTATTGGCTTGAATCAGAACTACTACTGTAAACTTTTGTCAGGTGATGGCAATAAACTACTCTATTAGTGTTTTACTTAAAGCTGACCAACATCTAACTGCTTTGCATGTGCCCTCAATATCAATTCACCCTTAAATCTAAAAGCTTGCTCGGCAAGTACCACGTTTTCGAATCAAAAAGGCCGACTAGAAAAGGCCGCTATTAACTCATATTCGTTTATAAATCTTCGACCCCCCCAGGGCACACTGGAAAAGACAAGAGCCATGTCACATCTCTCCTCCCTGGAAAACGGTGAAGGTGCCAAGGTGGCAGATACGCTGGCACGCATCCCTGGGAAAACTTGTCCAGGCAGCGGCAACCGTCTTTGAGCTCAGAACTCGGGAGGCACAAACGGGCGGAGCTCTCTAAATTCTGGACGAGCTTTGTCCACATAGAGATGCAGCCCAGCTAGGGCTACCTAAGAAGCCTGTCTGGAGCAAAACTTATATAAAACTGAACCTCTCTTGGCTCGGCATCGCTCTGGGCTTGCTTCAAAGCCAGTCTGTCTGAAGCTCTCACCACTCGGGCGAGTTAGAAGCAAGAGTTTCTGGCGAGTCAGTTCCCAAACCGGGCCACCACGCTCAAGCCAACTCTCCCGCACAGAGGCGCCGGCGGGCTCAATCCCCCGCACCCCCAAACGGCGGCCGCTCCCTCCGGACTAGGTCGCCTGCGGGGACGCGCCCGCGAGCCTAGCGCCGCAGAGGGCAGGGCCCCCGGAGCCGGGAGCCCAGCGCCTCGGCCGGGAAGTTCGCAGGTGCCGGGAGCGAGCGCGTGGGGGCGGGGAGCCCGCGGAGGCGGCTCTGAGGTAAACAAAGCGCGCTGAGGCCCGGTGGGTCGCCGCCCGCCGCTCACCAGCACGCGCTTGAAGAGGGCGCTCTCCTTGGGCGGCAGCTGCACGCTGGGCATCACGGCGGCGGGGACGGGGGCCCTGCCGGCTGCTCCAGCCGCTCCCCGGACCGCGGGTTACCTCGGTGGGATGCCACGGGAAGCGGAACACAGCGCACTCCAGTGGGCGGGCCGGGAGGGAATCCCGCGCGCGCCAAGATGGCAGCCAGGGCCCGCCCCCCGCGCCACCCCCACCCCCCGCGCCGCGCATGCGCAGGCTCACGGCCGCGGCGCAGGCCGGCGTCGGCTCCCTGGGGAGCTCGCCCCGTGGGTGCCAGGCGGGGAGCTCCTGTCACCGCCGCAGCAGCAGGTCACTCGCGTGCCTTCGCCTCTCGGCACTCATCGCACCCTAGATGCTGGGCTTCCGCCCTAGATAATGCAAGCTTTTATTCTTTTGTGCAGTTGAAACCCTGCTCCACCCAATGTAGACTCCTGATTTAGAATCAATATTTCATTCTTTCTCTCGCCTTCTCCAAAAGTGACTCTTTAAAAGCAGCCTTAGCTTTTCAGAGCCTATCGAAGTAGTGATCGTGACCTGTGCGGGCACATGGGCAGATCTTGAAATGATGGAACTGATGTGAAAGCCCCTTTAAAATACAAAGATCAATAAAAAATGGGTTGCGCAATGTCACTTGGGAGGCAGAGGCAGGAGGATGGCCTAAATTAAAGCCCTTCTTAGTGAATTCTAGGTCAGGGGAAGGACAGGGAGGAGAAAGAAAACAATTTCAGCCGGGTAGGGTACCCAACATTTTCAGTACGGTGTTTCTGTTGTTCCCCTCATATCCGAGTCGGCTGCTTCTTTCTCCATGTAAGCCACCCAATAATTGGAGAAGCAGGATACAACCCTAGGATGTTCCAGGGGCGATTTCTAAGAAAATTAAAAGACACCATGAGACTGGCTACACATAGACATCTGTGACAACAAAGAGCATATACAAAATGTTGGCTTACTTTTAAGATGTATGTAAACATATATATATATATATATATATATATATATAAACATATACATTTTGAATCCTAATTTCTGCTTATTGACAAGACTAGGAGGTACTTGATAATTTAATTTAATTTAATTTAATGGGCTATAAGGAAAACAGGGATGGTGGGTTTTTTTCTTCCCTGAGTTGGAGGGAAAAAAATATCATAGAAGACTTTAAAAATGGGAAGAGGCATGACATTAGTTTGCAAAGAGAAAATGAGTTTTCTCCAAAGGAGTATCAGCTGGTATATTAATCACAATTAAGGGCAGGCCCCATGCCCAGTTACATGACCAACACAAAAATAATTCAATATTTTTGTAGACTTTTTGACTCATATTGCTTTGAGGTTTTTTTTTTTTCTTAATGTTCTTTTGTTTGTATACTATGGTTTCTGGTATTTCTTTTTTTAAGATTTATTTATTATGTATACGTTGTTCTGCCTGCATGTATGCCTACAGGCCAGAAGAGGGCACCAGATCTCATTACAGATGGTTGTGAACCACCATGTGGGTTGACCCGAAGTGAACTCAGGACCTCGAGAGTTCACTTCAGGGTGTGTGTGTGTGTGTGTGTGTGTGTGTGTGTGTGTGTGGGTGGGTGGGTGGGTGGTGGTGGGTGGGTGGGTGGGTGTGGGTGGGGGTGTGTGTGTGTGTGTGTGTGTGTGTGTGTGTGTGTGTGTGTGTAGAAAGAGAGACAGAGACAGAGGATGTAAAGAAAACACTTTTGCTGTCTTACTCTCTTAAAGTGTCTCATAACTTCAAAGTTTTGTGTTTGTGTGGGTGTAGATTTTGTTCTGGTTGGTTGGTTGGTTTGATTTGGGTTTTTTTTTTTTTTGAATCTTGTGTAGCCTATGCTAGCCTTGAACTCCTGATCGTGCCACTACATCTACAGAAGACAGCAAAAATAAAAGTTTTTATTTATTTAAAGATCCCTTAAGTTGTTGCAGGTGCATACTGCTCTTGGAGAGGACCTGGGTTTGGTTCCCACATCCACAGTGATAAATAACTTAACAACCAACTGTAACTCTAGTTCCAGAGGATCTGACATCTTCTGGCCTCTGTGGACATTTCACACATGTGGTATACAGACATACATGCATCCAAAACGCCTATCACACATAAAATAAAAATCTAAAGGGGGGCGCTCTATGATGCATATTTTCAAAACAAATTAGATTCTTCATCTCCCATCCCTTTCTCTGTTTGCCTGCTTTATTCTCTGTCTAGTGAATTCCTCTCTCTTAAGAGGATATTTGATCCCCAGCAGGCTTTATAATCTCAGCCACTGAGTATGATGATCTCCTGCTCTGTGTTCAGAAGTCTCATGGGTGGATTTGATGCGCTAGCTCTTTCATAGACCGGCTGCCTGTATAATGCAGTGATTCTCAGTATGTAGACCATAACCTCCTAGGGGGTCAGATGATCCTTTCACAGGTTCCTAAAACCATTGGAAAACACAGATATTTACATTAAGATTCATAACAGTAGCAAAATTACAGTTTGAGGTAGCAACGAAAATAATTTTATGATTGGGGTGACCACTACACAAGGAAGCATGTTAAAGGGTTGCAGCGTTAAGAGGATTGAGACCCACTGGTCTAGGGCATAACAGGGGACTGATTTCTGGTCCAGCCAGAATGTTTATGACTAACCCACAAAGATAGTTGAAGGGCTAGTTCTCAGAATAAAAAGATGCTAGGCAAATAGTTCATTGAGTCTTTCGCAATAGGACATTAAGATTCCATTCTTTCCATCTTGTGTTATGTAAAGCTTCAGAACTTCTGTCAGTCCATGACGAATCGGTGTCCACAGTTTCCCTATTATCTGTTTATGCTGCGTGTCTTATATGAGCAGAGTATTTTCTAAGATACTGTGTCCTTTGTGCAGCAGAGACCTCTCCTAGCACGTGTCCACCTCAGTCAAAGATGAGTGTGCTGAAACTGAAATCAGTATCTTAAATAGCCTAGAGCTGGGCAGTGCACACCTAACCCAGGTCAGAGGCTCAGGAACTCAAGGTCATCCACAGTGACATTGGAGACTGCAAGGTTAGCCAGGACTACATGAGACCCTGTCTCAAAAGAGCCAAAACAGAAACAGCATAGTGTTCTGATGACCCGATTCTGATCCCTGGTTGTTACCATTGGGAAGGGGCTCGTGGTGCTTCACTGGCTTGTGGTTTAGAAGCAAATAGTTATCTTAATCTGTCAGGTTATAGTTCAGTTTTCTTTCTATTCCAGGGAAGAGGTCGACTTGGAACTTCCAAGCACTGAAAGTGAATATCTGTCAGCTCCAGAAGCTGCTGCTGGAGAAATCAAAGTGGTATTTAAAGAAAAAAACTGTCTCTTCTCTGAGAGTTGCAGCAGATGGGGTGGCTCCAATCTTCAAAAAGAGAAAAATTGAAAATGGGAGACCTCGGAATTTAAGACAGCGAGGTGATGATGAATGACTGGGAAGCCTTTCCGTTGACTGCTTTGGACAGGGACGTGCCCTTTCCAGGCTTCTCTGTGTTTGGGTACTGTATATACTGCAGCAGTTTACATTTAGGCTAATGTATCTTATGGGAATCAAATAAATCTTTCTTCATGTGAAATTTATTTTTGTTCCTCAAACGGAAGCCTACCACATTACATTGTAATACAGTGTATTATGTTCAATGTCTAAAATTGCTAATTATATGATAATTTAAGATGCTATGTATCTGTTATTTAAAACATGGGGAAGACCCTTGCTCTGTCCTTACTTGCTGAAAAATCCTTTCACAAAATCCAACACCCCTTCATGATAAAGGTCTTGGAGACATCAGGTATAATAGGAACATACCTAAACATAATAAAAGCAATATACAGCAAGCCAACAGCCAACATCAAACTAAATGGAGAGAAACTCAACTCAATTTCTCTAAAATCAGAAACAAGACAAGGCTGTCCACTCTCTCCATATCACTTTAATATTGTCCTTAATGTTCTAGCTAGGGCAATAAAACAACAAAAGGAGATCAAGGGGATACAAATTGTAAAGAAAGAAGTCAAACTTTCACTATTTTCAGATGATATGATAGTTTGCATAAGTGACCCAAAAAACTCCACCAGGGAACTCCTACAGCTAATAAAAGCCTTCCGCAAAGTAGCAAGTTACAACATTAACTTGGAGACTGCAAAAAAAAAAAAAATCAGTAGCCCTACTGATATATATATATATATATATATATATATATATATATATCCTATATAAAGAGGATGAACATGCTAAGAAAGAAATCAGAGAAACATCACCCTTTACAATTGCCACAAACAACATAAAATATCTTGGGGTAACACTAATCAAACAAGTGAAAGACCTGTATGGAAGGAACTTGGAGTCTTTAAAGAAAGAAATTAAAGATGATACCAGAAAATGAAAGGATCTCCTTTATTCTTGGATAGGTAGGATCAACATAGTAAAAAATCAACAGATTTGCCTGGCGTTGGTGGTGCATGCCTTTAATCCCAGCACTCAGGAGGCAGAGACAGTCAGATCTCTGTGAGTTTGAGGCCTGCCTGGTCTCCAGAGCAAGTGCCAGGATAGGCTTCAAAGCTACACAGAGAAACCCTGTCTTGAAAAAAAAACTACAGATTCAATGCAATGGCCATCAAAATCCCAGCACAGTTCTTCACAGATCTTGAAAGAAAAATAACCAACTTATATGGAAAAACAAGAGACCCAGGATAACCAAAACAATCCTGTAAAATAAAGGAAACTCCGGAGGCAACACCATCACTGACTTCAAGCTCTATTATAGAGCTATAGTCCTGAAAAAAGCTTGGTATTGGCACAAAAACAGACAGGGAGAACAATGGAATCAAACTGAAAACCCTGATATTAACCCACACACCTACAAACACCTGATTGTTGACAAAGAAGCTAAAACTATACAATGGAAAAAAGAAAGCATCTTCAACAAATGGTGCTGGCATAACTGGATGCTGGTGTGTAGAAGACTACAGACAGACACAAGTCTATCACCATGCACAAAACTTAAGTCAAAATGGATCAAAGACTTCAACATAAACCCTGCCACACTAACCCTATTAGATGACAAAGTGGGAAATACCCTTGAATTAATTGGTACAGGAGACTGATTCCTGAACATTACACCAGTAGCACAGACACTGAGATCAACAATTGATAAATGGGACCTCCTGAAACTGGGAAACTTCCGTAAGGCAAAGGACACAGTCAGAAGACAAAAATGGCAGCCCACAGACTGGGAAAAGATATTCACCAACCCCACATCTAACAGAGGGTTGACCTCCAAAATATGCAAAGAACTCAAGAGGCTAGTCTCCAAAACACCAAACAATCCAATTAAAAAGTGGGGAACAGAACTAAATAGACCATTTTCAATAGAGGAATCTAAAATGGCTGAAAGACACATAAGAAAGTGTTCGACATCCTTAGCCATCAGGGAAATGCAAATCAAAACAACTCTGAGATACCATCTTATTCCTTATTCTGAGAAATAATGAATTCTTATTCATTATTCTCCTTCTGAGATACCATAAGAATGGCCAATACAAAAAACACCAATGAAAGTCTATGCCGCAGAGAATGTGGAGAAAGGGGAACACTTCTCCACTGCTGGTGGGAGTGCCAACTTGTACAGCCACTTTGGAAATTAGTATGGCCACTCCTCAAGAAAATGTCAATCAGTCTACCACAGGATCCAGCAATTCTACTCTTAGGCATATCCCCAAAAGAAGCACACTCACACAACAAGGACATGTGTTCAACTATGTTCATAGCAGCATTATTTGTAAAGACAGAACCTGGAAGCAACCTAGATGTCCCTCAACTGAAGAATGGATGGAGAAAATGTGGTACATTTACACAATGGAGTACTACTCATCGGGAAAAAAAAAAACAATGGAATCTTGAAATTCGAAGGCAAATGGATGATCTGGAAGAAACCATTCTGAGTGAGATAACCCAGCCACAAAAAGACAAAAATGGTATGTGCTCACCCATGTGTGGATTTTAGACATAGAGCAAAGAAGTAGCAGCCTACAATCCACACAGCCAGAGAAGTTAGGAAACAAGGAGTACCTAAGAGAGACATACATGGTCCCCCAGAAAAGGGAAAAGGATAAGATCTCCTAAGCTAATTGGGAGCATGGGAGGACAGGGGAGAGTGTTAGAAGAAAGAGAAGGGGGGAGAGAAGAGGAAAGGAGGACATGAGGGAGCAGGATGATCTAGTCAGGGGAAGAATAGAGGAAAGCAAGAAGAGAGATACCATAATAGAGGGAGCCATTACATAGGTTTAAAGAGAATTCTGGCACTAGGAAATGTCCAGAGATCTACAAGGTTGACCCCAACTAACAGTCTATGCAATAGTCGAGAGGATAGCTTAAATGCCCTTCTCCAATGATGAGATTGATGACTACCTTATATTCCATCCTAGAGCCTTCATCCAGTAGCTGATGGAAGCAGAAGCAGACACCCACAGCTAAACACTGAGCAGAACTCCTGGAATCCAGTTGCAGAGAGGGAGGAGTGATGAGCAAAGGGGTAAAGACCAAGCTAGAGAAACCCACAGAAACAGCTGACCTGAACAATGGGTTGCTCATGGACCACAGATTGACAACTGGGAAACCAGCATAGGACTCTTCCAGATGCCCTGAATGAGGAGGTCAGTTTGGAGGTCCGGACAATCTATGGGGCCACTGGTAGTGGATCAGTATTTACCACTAATGCACAAATGGACTTTGGGAGCCCACTCCACACAGAGGGATACTCTCTCAGCCCAGACACACAGGGTAGGGTCTAGGCCCTGCTCCAAATGACAGACTTTGAAGATCCCCCATGGAAGGCCTCTCGCTCCATGCAAAGCACCGAGAGGTTGGGATAGTGGATAGGTGGGGGGCAGGGGTAGAGGAGAGGGAGGGGGAACTGTAAAAGAAACTTGTTTCTAATTTAATTCAATTTTTTTTGTTTTTTTTGAGACAGTTTTTCTCTGTGTAGCTTCGGAGCCTATCCTGGCAGTCACTCTGGAGATCCGCCTGATTCTGCCTCCCGAGTGCTGGGATTAAAAAGGCGAGCACCACCATAAATCATGAACTAGATTATATTTGAATAAAAATTACGTTCAAACCAAAAAAGAAAGAAAGAAAGAAGGGCAGAAAGAAAGAAAGAAAGAAAGAAAGAAAGAAAGAAGGAAGGAAGGAAAATGGGAAGTACCCTTGAATGAATTGGTACAGGAGACCTTTTCTGAATATAACACCAGTAGCACAGACACTGAGATCAACAATTAATAAATGGGACCTCCTGAAACTGTCTTCTCCTTGCTGGAGGAGTGCTGAAATTTCAGACTTGTACCTCATGTCTGGCTTTATGTGGGCTCTGAGATTTCAAACTCAAGTTCTCATCCTTGTGTGACAAGTGAGCCATGGCCCCAGCCCCAGGACCCACCTCTCAAACACATTACCACCTCCCAATAGCTGACCATTAACATATAATGCATATTAACTAAGCCACTAATACATGGCCCCTCAGGGTCATCCAAGCCACAGCAACAAACAAGTATTTGGGTCCACATTTCCAAATCTGGATATATATCCAACAGTAGAGTTTCAAAGCCATATACTATTAGCATTGGAGTTTAGAAAGATCGCAACTTTACAAGTGACTGAGGTGTGTGTTTTTGGTTTTTCAAGACAGGGTTTCTTTGTGTAGACCAGGCTGGCCTGGAACAAACAGAGATCTGCCTGCCTCTGCCTCCTAAGTGCTGGGATTAAAAGGTGTATGCCACCAGCACCCAGCCTGTGTGTATATTTCTACCAATAGTTCATAGCATCTTGCTACTGGATACTTTCTTTGTATCCCAATACCATGTTCTGGTCTTTTCCCATAGACTTTGGTGGTATTTTGTTTATGATCTAACAAATAAAGCTTGCCTGAGGAGTTCAAAGCTAGCCACACTAGTTAGCCATGGAAGCCAGGTAGTAATGGCACACACCTTTAATCCCAGCCCTCAGGAGACAGAGGCAGACAGATTTCTGTTAATTCAATCAAGGCGGCCCTGAGCTACAGGAAATTGATCCACCCTAAAAGAAAAACAGAGCTCACACAAAGCACATGGGATCCCACACCTTTAATCCTAGCACTAGAGAGGTATTTAAGGTGGAAGCAGACAGGAACTCAGAGTAGTCTGAGGTTTGGTGGAGACACACGCTGTTTGGATGCAGACTCTGAGGAAAGGATTGCCCTTTCAGTCTGAGCATTGGAGGTAAGACCTCTCTAGGAACTGGCTGCTTTGCTTCTCTGATCTTCAAGTTTAACTCCAGTATCTGTCTCTGGGTTTTTATTATTAATACTAACTAGAATTTTGCTACAGAATTGACTGACAATCTTACTAAAAAGCTACTGTCTGTGGCCAGCATGATAGTACCACCAATTCAAAGACTTGCTATACAAACCTGATGACTTGACTCTGATCCCTGGAACCCATAAAGGAAACGGACTCCCAAAAAATGTCCTCCAATCTCCCCACTGCACACTGTGGCACACGCATTCATGTTTTGTGTCTCTGTCTCTCTCTCTGTTTTTCTTTCTCACACACACAAGCCCATATACATACACACACAAAATGTTTTTTTTTGTTGTTGTTTTTTTTAAAATTGGGGATGCAGGCAGATCTCTGTGAGTTCCAAGCCACCCTAGTCTATAAAGTGAGTCCCAAGACAGCCGGGGCTACACAGAGAGACCCTGTCTTGGAAAAACAAAACAAAGAAGAAAAGAAACTGGGCCATCCAGATGGTGCAACAGAAAAGAGCCTGAGGACTCAAGTCCAAATCCCAGAAGCCACATGGTAGAAGTAGAAAACAACTCCTGGAAGTTGTCTTCTGAGTTACACATGAGTGCCAGGACATATTTACAGCTATCCACACCACCATCACACACACCACACATTTTACAAGGGTCTGTTGTCCACTGATCGATGATTTTACTTCTGTACATTTAACTATTTGATTGATCTATATATTTTCTCCTGCCAATACCATACTGCCTCTGCCTCCCATGTCCTGGGAGTAAAGGCATGTACCACCACTGCTCAGCCTTTAGGCAGATATTTTAACACAGATTAGAGCATGGAGGTTAACAGAAAGAGGAACATTCGTGGAAAGAATGAGGCTTAAGCAAGTGTAGTGTCTCCTCCTCAATAGAGAGATATGCTTTAGTGTCTTAGCAGGCACCTATATGATTCTGGTTGCATTTCAAAGGACTACTAAAACATTTTTCTTTATCTTTCCTACTTTTTTGATAATCAAGATTATAGGATCCTCTGGAGGTGCTGGGGAGAGGATTACAATACAGTAAGATTTAAGTTAGAACAAAACAACGATATTTTTGTGGAGTTCTTGTTTCTTATTGCTTTGTTTTGTGTGTGTGTGTCTTATTGGTCTTTTGCTTGTTTTGATTTTACTTTTTGTGGGTTTTGTTTAGACAAGTACTGGCTATGTAGCCTAGGCCCGGCCTGTAGTGCAGGATCCTCCTGTCTCTGCATCTAGAATTCTGGGATTACAGGAGTGTGCCACCACCAAAAGAAACACAATAACTACCCCGGCACTACTCTTTCTCCACTTGTTTGGTTCTCTATCAAAATAAGGAGTGTGGGTTTTTGGTTGTTTTTTGGTTTTTCGAGACAGGGTTTCTCTGTGGCTTTGGAGGCTGTCCTGGAACTAGCTCTTGTAGACCAGGCTGGTCTTGAACTCACAGAGATCCACCTGCCTCTGACTCCCGAGTGTTGGGATTAAAGGCGTGTGCCACCAACGCCCGGCCTAGGTGTGGGTTTTAAAGCAGGTATGATTGTCATAGAAAAAATACAACTATAAACCGTGATCAGGTGCTCAGTCCCTCTGAGGGTGTGCCCGTGGCCTGGCAGCTGCGGCCGCCCCCTCAGCGGCGCCGCCTTGGATGCAGAGGGCGTGCGCAGCTATTCTCTGGAGCACGTTCAAGCTTTTTATTCATTTCCATTTCAGCAAATGATGGCTGAAGCTCCTAATATGTCGGTCACGACTGAAGAGAAGATGTCCGCAGATGCTCCTGCCCAGGAACCTGTACCAGAGGCTCCAAACAGAAGGAAAAGAAAAGCCAGAGCGTCAGAACCCAAGGACCCAGTGGAACCCAAAAAACGTGCCAGGCCAAAAAAATCTGACAAGTCCATAAAGTCAAAAGAAAAACAAGGAAAAATTACAGACACATTTAAAGTGAAAAGAAAGGTGGACCGTTTCAACGGTGTTTCTGAGGCTGAGCTTTTGACCAAGACCCTTCCTGATATTTTAACCTTCAATCTGGACATTGTGATCATTGGCATTAACCCAGGATTAATGGCTGCTTACACAGGGCATCATTACCCTGGACCTGGAAATCATTTCTGGAAGTGTCTGTTCATGTCAGGACTGAGTGAGGTCCAGCTGAATCACATGGATGACTACACCTTACCCGGGAAGTACGGCATTGGCTTCACCAACATGGTAGAACGGACGACGCCGGGCAGCAAGGATCTGTCCAGTAAAGAATTCCGAGAAGGAGGGAGAATCCTAGTGCAGAAACTGCAGAAATACCAGCCAAAAATAGCGGCGTTTAATGGCAAATGTATTTACGAAATTTTCAGTAAAGAAGTTTTTGGAGTAAAGGTTAAGAACTTGGAATTTGGGCTTCAGTCCCACAAGATCCCGGACACAGAAACTCTCTGCTACGTCATGCCGTCTTCCAGTGCCAGATGCGCTCAGTTTCCTCGAGCCCAGGACAAGGTTCATTACTACATTAAACTGAAGGACCTGAGAGACCAGCTGAAAGGCACTGAACGGAACACAGACGTTCAGGAGGTGCAGTACACGTTTGACCTACAGCTCGCACAAGAGGATGCAAAGAAGATGGTTGTCAAGGAAGAAGAGTATGATCCCGGCTATGAAGCAGCGTTTGGCGGTGCTTACAGTGAAAACCGGTGTCAGACTGAACCTTGAAGCTTTGCTAACCGCCGACAGTGCAGAGCTGAGGTGGTGATCCAAATGGGCAGTGGATGACAGTCATTTACAGACGAGATTCCTTCCTTTAATAACTGTGGGACACGGGAGCAGGGAGAAGGAAGCCATGCTTCACCACGGTCTTCTGAGCTCTGCCTCGACACTGCAGTGTTAATGCGGTTGTGAGGCCACCGTCTCCTTGCTAGTTAAAACTAACTAGTCAATAATTTAAAAAGTATTGGACACCAGACTGAGAGCTGGGAAACCAGCATAGGACTGTTCCAGACCCCCTGAACGAGGAGGTCATTTGGAGGTCTGGACAATCTACGGGGCCACTGGTAGTGGATCAGTATTTACCCCTAATACACAAATGGACTTTTGGGAGACCACTCCACATGGAGGGACACTCTCTCAGCCTAGACACAGGGGACAGGGCCTAGGCCCTGATCCAAATGATTTGACAGACTTTGAAGATTCCACATGGAAGGCCTCACCCTCCCTGGGGAGCAGAAACGGGTTGGGATATGGATCGGTGGGGAGCAGGGGAGGGGGCGGTGGGCAGGGGTGGAGGGGAGAGAGAGGGATCTGGGATTGACAAGTAAAAGAATCTTGTTTCTAATTTAAATAAAAAAGAAAGAAATTTTATTTGTCTCTACTGTTTGTTACTGTAGACTAAGTGAATGAACCTCAATGAAAAGGTTGACTGAAATTTGTACCTTTCTGGTCTCTAATGCGTTTTCCATGGTGTTACAAATACCTTAGTCTATTAGGGTTGTGTGATATTAAAACTGGGTATTCAGAAATGCCTATTGCATTCACTCCTGATCACTCATGAATATTCTGACTTGGCACATACCCAAGCATGCTGGTTTTGCAGTATGAAAAGTCCATGAGGTTTTTGTAGTTTTGTTTTTTGCTTTTTTTTTTTTGCTTTGTTTATTGATTGTCCATAAGGTTTTTATATTCCACAGAGGTTATGTAGCCTGTTCTATGAATAATAAGAGAAGCAGTTTCTTGTGAATTTTAACATGCTTTTTAGCTGTGGTAACGATGGATCTTATTTTTCCTCGAGTCTAGGTCAAGCTGTGTGTGAGCCATGTTGTTTTAAGATGGACTGCACGGCTGTTTACATGGGCACGTTGTGCGGGTGCTCTGAAGTGCCTTGCATGAGGGCCTAGGAGCAACTGAATTATTTTTTGTGGGACAGTGTAAAGCATGTAACTAAGAATTGCTTTGGTATGTGACTATTGTAGCTTTACCATTGATTTCCTTGAGAAGGGAAATACTTTAAATTATGACACATTGGAGAAAGAGTGTGATGATCTTCTGAGTACAGTCCCAGTAAAGTATTGTTTGGCAATAGGTAGAACAAGCAGGGATTTAAGTAAATCACTAATAAAATCAGTAAATCAGTGTTTAATAATTACTCTTTTTTAATTCTACCTCATTAGAATTAAAGGTGTGTACCACCATGCCCAGCCTCCATGTTCCTTAAAATCAACATATGACAAAGTTTAGTGACATATATCCAAGTAACAAATGTTATTTGAAAAAAAAAAGAAGTCCTCTTGTTCTGCACCAAATTTTGCCTCTTTTGTACAACTCTGAGATGTAACCGCTTCTGTGAACCACATTTTTTTTTTTTGGTATTTAATGTGTGTGTAAGTGTACATATGTGTACCACATGTGTGCAGGAGTCCAGTGAAGTCAGAAGAGGATGTCAGATCTTATGCAGCTGGAGTTTCAGTTTGTGGTTGTGAGCCTCCATGTGGGTACTGGTGGGAAAACTCAGGTCTTAAAAAAAAAATCTAATTTTAACTTTTTTATGTGCATCGGTGTGAAGGTGTCAGCTCCCCTGGAACAGGAGTTACAGACAGTTGCAAGATGCCACATGGGCGCTGGGAATTGAACCTGAGATCTCTGGGAACAGCAGCCCATGCTCTTAACCACTGAGCTATGACTCCAGCCCCCACAATGAGTACTCTCAACCACCATGCCAGTTCTCAGCATCCTCCCCCTTTTGTGGGTTTGTTTTTTGTTTGTTGATTTGGGTTTTGTTTGTTTTGGAGGCAGTGTCTCTCTATAAAGCCTTTGCTCTCTTGGAACTCGCTCTGTAGATCAGGCTGGCCTCACAGAGATCCGCCTGCCTCTACCTCCTGAGTGTTGGGATTAAAGGCATTCACCACCATGCCTGGCAGTCCTTTTATTAATTTGCATTTATTTCTCTTGTTGGTTCTCAAAAGTTCTTGTTACTCAACTGAAAGTCCTTTTTGTAATTTCTTATGCATTCAACATACTGGCTAAAATTAACATTAACATTTGTTAAAAATAATGAAGTACTGAAGGGAGAAATCCTGCTTTAACTTCAGGTCTGATGAGCTATCAAAGTGTTAAGACACACCTGAAGTACTAAATTATGAATATGGGCCTTTTTTGAGGAATGAATAGATTTTCTCAGATTCTCAAAAAGACAGACACAAAAATATTCTGGGTATGGTGTCACGTGACTTTAATCCCAGCAGAGGCAAGCAGATATCTGAGTCCAAGGTCATCCTGGTGTACAAAGGGGGTTCCAGGCCAGCCAGGGTGCCAGAGTGAGAATGTCTCAAAAATAAATAACATTGTGTTTATTTAAAATAAGACAAATTGTAACTTACTTTCAATGTCTTCTCAATAGACAAGTTAATAGTTAAATTTATTTATGTTTTTGAGTGTGAAATGTGCCCTATAAACTCCGGTATTTGGCTGGGCAATAGTAGCACTCGCCTTTAATCCAGCACTTGGGAGACACAGGCAGGGGGATCTCAGTGAGTTCAAGGCCAGCTTGATCTACAGAGTGAGCTCCAGGTCAGCCAGGACTGTTACACAGAGAAACCCTGTCTTGATACATATGTACATACATACATACATACATACATACATACATACATACCCTGTGTTTTAATATGTGATCTCCATCTGGTGATGCTATGTATTGTTAGGCCCTGGAACCTTCTCAATGGGAGGCCCGGGTGGCAGCCAGAAGACTAGAGTCACAGAGGGTTATAGGGCAAATCGACTTCAGGTGGACCGGAGCTCTGTTTGCTGCTCTGCAGAGAGATGTAAAGCAAGCAGCCCTATCCTCCCATTGCCCCAGAAGTGGATATCCTGGCCATGCCTTCCCTTCTATGATGAACTGTGCTCTCTAAACCAGGAGTCAGAATAAAGCCCTCTTAAGTTGCTTCTGAAATCCACTGTCTTGCCACATCAAGAGAAGTAACTAATATAGTTTCTATTTTATCCTTTGGACCCTTTGTCCCACCCTTTATTTGAAAAAAATAAATTTAAATGTTTATGGTGTTTTGCCTCCGTGTATCGATGGTGCAATACCTGAGGAGGCCAGAGGAAGTCCCTGGGACTGGAGTCAAAGATGGTGGTCAGACACTGTGTGGGTGCTGGAACCCAAACCCAAGTGCTCTGTAAGAGCAGTCCATGTGCCAGGCCTTGGTAGCACATGCCTTTAATCCCAGCAGTTGAGAGGCAGAGGCAGGTGGATCTCTGTGAGTTCGAGGCCAGTCTGGTCTCCAAAGTGAGTGGCAGGATAGGCTCCCAAGCTACACAGAGAAACCCTGTCTCAATTAAAAAAAAAAAAAAACCAAACTACTACTCTTGCAAAGGCCTGAGTTGCATTCCTAAGACCCATATCTGGCAGTTTACAGCTGTCTGTAACTACAGCCCCAGGGAGTCAGGGCCTCTTCTGCCTCCTTGGTCACCTGCATTTACATGGGTACACACACACTATTAAAAAATAATAAATATAAGCTTGGCGGTGGTGGTGGTGCACACCTTTAGTCCCAGCACTTGGGAAGCAGAGGCAAGCAGATCTCTGTGAGTTCAAGGCCAGCCTGGTCTACAGCCAAGGCTACACAGAGGAAACCTTGTCTTAAAAAGTATTTATTTATTTATTTATTTATTTATTTATTAATAATAAAGGCCAGCATGGCAGTATGCATATTTAATCCCAGCACTTATCAGGCTGATCTCTGAATTCAAGGCTACCCTCACATATACAGCTAGTTCCAGACTAGCCAGGGCTATATAGTAAGACACTTTCAAAATAATAATTAGCAATAATAAATAATAAACCGTTAAAATATAAATAAAATAGGAAGGGAATAGTTATTAAAGATGGGATCCACCAGTAGCTCAGGAAATAATTGCAATCATGGCATTGCATAAAATTAAAAACCTTCCGCAGAGCAAATAAAATAATCAGTAGAGTGGCAAAAACCTACAGATTGGAAGAAAAACTTTTGCTAGTTATACATAGTCAATTAATAGATGATTTCCAAAGGAAGAAAATAATAAGTATATGAAAAGGTATTTCACCTCCATAGCTATCAAGAAAATAGAAATTAAAACTTCATTTGAGGCACACAAGCACAGGGATAGCCTAACCATCTGTGACACCATTTGCCTTGAGCTCCACATACAGTCCCCCTTCCCAGAAATGCATTCAGCAGCCCTACTGAACTGCAAGTACACCCCACTTCCAACAATGAAGTGAAGTGCTTCTCCTTGACAACATTATGGAAATGCCCCATTTTTAAAATATGTCTCAAAACAAATCTGCGAACAGGAGGCAGGGGGCTGATCCAGCTTCTGCTAGTTTGGGGTACATGCATAGTAATGTGTACCCAAGGACAAAGGTGTACTCAGAGTGGATTTCTAGGGGGGAATTTCTGTTTACCATGTTATAGCTATGCACAATTGGGAGTGCATAAAAGCAAAACCAGAGACACCATGGGAATGGACATGCATGGTATGAAAACGCTTAAGTAATCCAAGCTTATCAATCAAAAGAGAATAACTCATACCCAACCCTTAGCAATCAACTCGTCCTAGACACCATAAAGGTAGCCTCAAACAATAGCTTATGTCCATGAAAACTCCAACCCCATGAACCTACTCACTTGCAGGGAACCTGGTGTGTACTGTTGCTTTGCTTCTAAATAAAGGTCCTTGCTTCTGCAGGAGCTTCTTCAATTCTCTAAACAAAATGCCAAGATCCTGCAAAGACCTGGTCCAGATACAGACCCTCCCATATGTATCGCTGTAACACACTGAGATTCCTTTTTGCCCAAGCCAGAATGGCTATCATTAAGGAAACAAAGGACAACAAATGCTGGCAAAGAACCCTTATACACTGCTGATAGGAACGTAGTCTGATCATGATGATTAGTGTGAACTGTCAACATGACAGACTCTGGAGATGGAAGATGAGCCTCTGGCTATGTCTGTGCAAGATTATCTTGATGAGGTTACTTAAGTGGGAAGCTCCAGGCTCTGTGGGTAGCACCATTCCCAGGGCTGTTATCCTGGATGTATAAAATGAAGAGATCAAGCTGAGCAATAGCAAGCATGCTTGTACTAATCGTTCTCTGTTCTTGATTGTGACCGTGATATAACTAGCTCCCTCAAGCTCCCGAGGCAGTGAATTCCCCAAATGATAGATTGTAACCTGGAATTATAAACCAAAATAAGCCTTTTATCCCTTCCCTTGTTTTTGCCAGAGTATTTTTATCACAGTAATGACAAAACAACAAACAAACAAACAAAAAAACAGACCTAAAATAGTATGATAGCCACTGTGGAAATTATGGAGGTGCCTCAAAAAACATAAAATCTGTCATATCCACTTATTTAACTCCTACATATACACCTGAAGGAGTCTAAGTACACTACAGGGATAACTTGCATATCCATTGTCACACTACTTACAATAGTCAAGATATAGAAGCAATGCCAATCAACAAATGAGCAGGAGAAGAAAAAGTAACATGTACACATTATGGAATTTTATTCAGCTGTATGGAAAAATGAAATTATGCCATTTACAGGATATGCATAGAAATGGAGATAGTGTTATGTGAAATAAACTAGATAAAAAGACAAATATGACTTTTCTTATATGTGAATCTAGATTTAAATATATACATATTCACAGACACGTATATGACATGAAAGTAGGAGCATTTTTTGAGGAGAGGGAGGGGTATAAAGAGAAGGCAATAGGAGCTGGAGAGATGGCTCAGAGGTTAAGGGCACTGGATGCTCTTCCAGAGGTCCTGAGGTCAATTCCCAGCAACCACTTGGTGGCTCACAACCATCTAAAGTGAGATCTGTTGCCCTCTTCTCATGCAGGAGTACATGCAGGCAGGAGACTATATACATAATAAATAAATCTTTAAAAAAGAGAGAAGGCAATAAGGGAACAAGAGAGGATAATGGAGAAGAAAAACAGACATGCAATCTATTCTCATATTCAGAACCTAGACTTAAAAACAAGCATTTATGTGTATGTGTATATTATATACATATATGTGTACATATGTGTGTGTGTGTGTGTGTGTGTGTGTGTGTGTGTGTGTGTGTGTGGCTTGAAAGCAGAATGGCAACTAGAGGAGGAAGGGACCTGTGGGAAGAGGGAAGTAGGCAAAGGCAGATAATGGGGACATTAGTATGAGCAAAATACAATAATATTAATGTATGCAAATATCACAAAGAAAGCTATTGTGTTTAATTCTTACTAGAGAAAGTTAATTGTAATAATTGCAAGACTAACTGGGAAAGGGGGAAGGAGAAAATAGTTGAAAGTCTAACTGGAAAGAAGGGGTTGGGGCTACAGATGGGCTTATGTTTTCTCTACAGAAAATAGTCAAAACCAACAATTCCAGAGGAAGTACATCAGAAGGACCACATCACGTGCTTGACTGAGTTGCACATAAACTGGAGGCTGCCCTGCTACAGTGCCCTCCAGCCAACATGTTTCCACAGTCCGCATGACTGTTTGATCACTAGTGTATTACTAATGCCTGAAAATTATTCAACTCCCAATTTATTAACATCCTCAAGAGCAAAGAGTTAACCTTGGTAAGACCGAAGCTCCAGTGAAAAAGTTGGGCCATCCCTTGACTCCCATAGCATATTCGGGTATGTCCCTGAGCTAAGTCAAAGGCCTCTCTTCAAGGCCTGATTTTAAAAGGCCATGGCATTTAAAAGAAAAGCCTAGGCTGGCAGCATGTGTCTACAATAATTGCACTGGAAAATCAAGGGCAAGAAGATTACAAGTCCAAGGGCAGCCTAGAGTATGTAGTGAGAATCTGTCTTTTTAAAGAGGGTGAGGGGGGCACGGAGGAAGCTACAGGAAATTCGAAATGGCTCAGCCTGTAAACATGAGAACCTGAGTTCACTCTCCAGAACCCAATTTTTTAAAGGCCAGGCAGACCTGAAGAGATGGCTCAGCAGTCAAATGCTAGCTTTTCAAGAGGACCTGAGTTCGGTTCCCAGCACGCAGCAGCCACCTTTAACTCCAGCTCCAGGGAACTCAGTGCTCACTTCTACCCTCCTCAGGCACCTGAACGTGTGAACACACACACACACACACACACACACACACACACACACACACACACACACACACACACGGTTACATTACTTTTGGAGAATTTACTTATTATGGAAAGTGTCCTATGGCCTCAGCCCGCCTACTAACTATAGGTCACTAATGATTTCAGACTTGGCTGGTGGCCCACAAACAATCACCTTCATTCACCATGGCTTCCTCCCACCTTTCAACCATGCAACTCATGCTGGTTCATCATTTGCATTTTGCCACCGGTCACCACTTCCAGCTTCTCCCTTTCCCTGTGATGACCCCACTGCAGCCTCTCCCAGGTCAAAGGAAACCTAACATGCCAAATGCTAGGAGGTGGGTAATTAGAAATACTCAAACTTACCGTTGTCTTCATCTCTCTTCCATGCCTACCTTAGTTGTTTAGGCTATGGTGGCATTAAGACAAGAGGACAGAAATTAAAGCAAAACACATACCTCCACCAGTTATGTTGCTGGCAGTTTTAAGCCCAAATCTTAGAATATATAAAAAGATATAGTCTTGGCACAACCAGAAAGCCTAAGTGAAGCAATAGCTATAATTTTATTACTGGCTTCCTCTTTTGTCTGGAACAAATCTTATTTCTACCTTTCGACAGGAAATGGAGCTATAACATTATTGTAATCTGTTTTACAGCAGGGTTATATGAATTTAATGTTTAGTCATTTTAAAGCCAAAATTAAAAGAAAAATGCTGTGTAAATCAGAATCCAATGTTTCTCATGAAGAAAGCCCAATCCTGTGTGGGAGCATCTGGGGTTTCCAGCAAGCATTCTTTCCTGACACTTCAAACAGACTGTACCTCCTTTAGAACCTTGCATTAAGTAAAATAATAACAATAACAACAATGAGGGCCTCCCAGAGCTCCCAATTCATTTTTACATACACCATGTGGACCATGATTCTCTTTGTTATGCCTAGTAGAGCCAGGGAAGACAAAGTAATTGAAAAGGGATGTTTTTCTGCACACTATATACATATTGCATGTGACTAGCAGTCATGGTAAAATCTAGGGGTTTGTTACTGTTCTCACAACCAGATTAACCATGCTATTGAAGGCTGGTAGGAAGACAACTGTGGTTTGAATGAAAATAATCCTGTTCCTATAGGCTCATATATTTGAACACTTGGTTCCCAGTTGGCGGAATTGTTTGGGAAGGAATAGGAGGTGGGGTCTTGTTGGAGAATGTGTGTTACTATCACTGGGGGGTGGGATTTGAGGTTTCAAAAACCCGTATCTTTCCTAGTTAGCTCTCACTCTGCCTCATGGTTGTTGTCTCTGCATGTAAGCTCTCAGCTACTGCTTCAGCACCATGCCTGCCTGTTTGCTGCCATGCTCCACACCATGATGGTCATGGACTCACCTTCTGGGACTATAAGCAAGTCCCCAGTTAAACCTTGACTTTGTTGTCTCTTCACTGCAACAGAAAAGTAATTAAAACAATTTACTAGGTTGCATATTGCATTCAACCTGAGATTCTTGGGAATGGTGGAAACTTCTGGAGGAAGTTAGATATAGGGGTATATTCTAGAAGGCAACACTAGAGTGCTGGCCCCTGTTCTCTTTCCTTTTCTTCCCAGTTATTATGAGGTGAACAGACTTAACAACATACTCCCTGCTATAACGTTCTGTCTTGCCACAGGCTCCAAAATAAGGTGGCCAAGAACTGAAACCATGGAAACCACCACCCATCAGCAGATGTCAAATTCTTAATCTCTATGTTCCTGGGCTTGTGTTTTTTGAGACAGGGACTCTCTGTTGCCCAGGTTGGTCTGACACTATGTAGCTCAGAATGGCTTCTAGCCTCCTACCTACCTTCCCTCCTGAGTGGTAAGATTTCAAGTGTGAGCCATCATGCTTGTCTCCTTAAATGCATTTGTGCTTTAGTTTTCTCTTCTGCAAATGGGCAAATGGGTGGTTAAGGCTGTTGTAGAAATGCATGCATTAATAGGTTTAAACCATTTAGAATAGTGAATTGTATGTTTGTTGTATTTTATTTTTTTATTTTTCCTCCTCTCCCACCTTCTTTTCTTTCTTTTTCTTTTTCTTTTTGTACAAGGTCTTGCTATGTAATCCTGACTAGCTTTTCTTTTCCCTTTGATTAAACATTTCAAAATGTAAATTTTGACGGGTGTTGGTGGCACATGCTTTCAATCCCAGCACTCAGGAGGCAAAGGCAAGCATTAACCACTTAACCATCTCTCCAGCCCCTCACCTAAAATTTTTAATGATTAAAAGAAATTTTCCATTTAAAAAACAAGTCCTCAAACTGGGCTGTGGTGGCACACGCCCTTCGTTTCAGCACTCGGGAGGCAGAGGCACGTGGATCTCTGTGACTTTGAGTCCAGCCTGATCTACAGAGCAAAGTTCCAAGACAGCCAGAGCTGTTACACAGAGAAACCCTGTCTTGAAAAACCAACCCACTTCTAAAAAAAGCCCTCAAGTCTGTGGATATAGCTCAATGGTAGCGCTCTTGTCTAATACGTGTGAGTTCCTAGCTTCAACTTCTGCACTCAGAAAAAATAACTTAGAAACTACTGCTTTAAGGGTTTGTAACACATAAATAAATTCCTGCTATCTTACCTATAACATATTGTAGAATTTACTATTTAAATTAGGAAAAACTCGCTTCTAGGTTTGCAAGTAACAGAAAAACTTAAGTTTATAGTGGAGGATGGAGCACAGGGCTTAGGGTGCAATCAAAACAGTCTGGGGAAAGATAAACTACAACTCCCAGGATTCCTTGTTCAGGGAAAGGGAGAGGGCGAGCCGCTCCCTTCTGGCTCCCTCTGGCCCCTACACCTCCTGGCCTTCCGCTCCAAATAAGTTCGGCGCGTGGGCTACCCAGAAGAATCGCCTTCCTGCCTCGCCATTTCTTTTGTTTACTGTTACGGACACCTAAGGACCACTATTCTGCAAGAAGCGTCAAAATGGAGGAGGAGCCAAGGACAAACGTAACCCGGAAGCAGTAGCCTGGAAAGGAGCATGTTTGCAGTAGCTTGAGCAGAAATGTTGGGGACATAGAAGGTTCAGTTACCAGCAAGAAACGAGAACGTCGTTTTTCTTCTTTTACTTAGGTATTCACAGTTCTTTCTTGACCTTAAAAACTCTTTATCTTGCCACTGCCCACTGGTGTTCCGTATAGAATGCTCCATAATGCTGATTTATACAATATGATTTTCCCATTCTGCTCCTGCCTCCCATTTAGTATCACTTTCAGCATGCCAGAGACTGAGGATTCCTGTGTTGTGGGGGTTATGTCGAAGCCTTGCTCATTCTAGGTTTAGGTAACCTTAGAAAGGAACATTAAAGTTTCTGGCCTTGATAATTCTCATTCCATGGCTGCTCCTAAAATGGAAATTTTAGCCTAAACTATTATTTAAAAATATCACTGTCCTTCATTCTCACGGTCAGATAGACACTTCTTCTGATGTATTCGCCAATTCAGCTGTGATTAATAATTTGTTAAATTTATAGTAAAACTCAGCAAACGCTGATTATTCTGAATATTTAAATTTTTAAATGATAAGGCTGTTAGCTATATTTAGTGAGATCCAGGGGTCTTATATATAAATGTGTTGCCCAGCATAGCAACACTTGTAGTTGCTTATGGTAATTTTTTGTGCTTGTTAGGCCAGTGGTGTATCACTGAGCTTTATCCCCATGCCATTATGCTAAATTCCTGCCCTTATTTCCAGTTTTAATTTCAGGAGGCAAAATGTCTTTCTTAGAAAACTTTGTGTTCCCTCTCTTGCTCAATAAAGTCATAGTATTCTACTGTTAGCTCTCGATTATCTGAGGGAAGAACACATAATTATTGTACATAGCCAATTTCACCTAAATGTTATTTTTTAAAGAAATTTATATTTTGTGTGTGTGAGTACCAGCATGTATGTATGTGCACCACATACATGATTGGTACCCAGCCAGAGGCAAGAAGAGCAAGTATTTTTTAGCTGTCAAAAATATCTCCAGCTTGGCAATCTTCTGCACTCTTAAAATTATGAAAATAGTGTGTACTGTGTAAAAGACTTGGAAAAATAGGAGTTATCTGAAAACCACCATGTGGTCTTTTTTTTTTTAAAAAAAAAAAAGATTTTATTTACTTATTATGTATACAACATTCTGCTTCCATGTATATCTGCACACCAGAAGAGGGCATCAGATCTCATTACGGATGGTTGTGAGCCACCATGTGGTTGCTGGGAATTGAACTCAGGACCTCTGGAAGAACAGTTGGTGCTCTTAACCTCTGAGCCATCTCTCCAGCCCCACCATGTGGTCTTTTAATGTTTTTAATATTTAATCTCTTCCTGTAGGTTCTCAGCTGAAAGAGAAGTACCCTCAAGAAGTGATCACAGGGCTGAGAGTGAAAAACTCTGACCTTGGAATAAACAACCTATAATACAGGCTGTGCCTCTGTCCAGTGAGTGAGTGAGTAGTTGTGATTAAGTTACCTGTCTTTCTTTCACATCTGAATGCCCTGAAACTAAACAATTAAAACAAAGTACTTCCCTAGCACGTGCAAGGCCCTGGGGTCAGTTACCTCTATCTCTCTTGCTCCCTCCCTTCCTTTCTTAACACACAAACACACACACTTTCTCTAATAATAATAATAAAATTTTAAAAATAAATTAATAGGTACAATAAAATTGCTCATTTAAGTTTATCCAGACATGTTGACTTACATTTGTGATCTAACATTTGGGAAGCTGAAGCAATAGGCCCCAGTTTGAAGCCAGTCTGAGCTGTGTAGCAAAACCCTTTTATAAACAATAAATTAGACTGCATAATAGATGACATGTTAATATATTCCTTAGACCAGAAATCTATGACTTTAGGTGTAAAGACTGCATCATTATTTTATAGCTTTTTGATTTTTGGGTTTTTAAAGATTTATTTATTTATTATAGTGTTCTGCATGCATACATGCCTGCAGGCCAGAAGAGGGCTGTAGGTCTCATTACAGATTCCCAGCTACCATGTGGTTTCTGGGAATTGAACTCAGGACTTCTGGAAGAGTTGCCAGGGCTCTTAACTGCTGAGCTGTCTCTCCTGCCCCTAGTTTTGTTTTGTTTTTTGTTTGTTTGTTTGTTTGTTGTTAGTGGTGGAGGTTTTCTTCCCCCCACCTCCCTGGGGCATGGTTTCTCTGTGTAGCACTGGCTATCCGGGAACTCACTCTGTAGACTAGAGTGGCCTCAAACTCAGAGAGATGCCCCTGCCTCTGCTTCCCAAGTGCTGGAAATAAAGGCACAAACCACCACTGCTTGGCTATTTTATAGCTTTTAAGTGTTTGTTTACATACTCATTTAAAGTTAAAACTGCCCTAACCTATTGTGGTGATGTGTCTGTTAGTTACAGCCCTACTCACTTTTCCTAGTTAACTGCATATGTAAGATTACTTTTTTTGTGTGCATGTACAAATGTGTGAGGTGTACATGCCATAGCACAGGTATCTCTTTCCATCATGTGTGTCCCAGGATTGAACTCAGAAGTTATCAGACTTAGCTGTAGGCAGTTCTGTTCTCTGGGCTATTTTGCTGGTCCCTCACTTGTTTTAATATACTGTTATTTAGAGGTTTCAGGAATTTTCTTTGTGGGCTCAGCCTGGTGGCACTTTCCCTTTAATCCCACCATTTGGGAGGAGAGGCAGGCAGATCTCTGAGTTCAAGGCCATCTTGGTCTACAGAGTGAGTTCAAGAGCTATATAATGAGACTCACTCTCTAAATAAAATAAATTCTCTCTCTCTCTCTCACTCTCTCTCTCTCTCTCTCTCTCTCTCTATATATATATATATATATATATATATATATATATATACACGTGTGTGTGTGTGTGTGTGTGTGTGTGTGTGTGTGTGTGTGTGTGTGTGTGTCTTTCTGAGTTATAGCCTGTCTTTGGAGCCCAATGAGGCCATGATCTAAAGGTTTCTCTGAAACTCCTAGTTTTATTGTACCATATATCTTTAGAATTGCTCTTTTCAAATTGTATATCTTACATTACAGCTGCTGAGATGAGTCATCACCTGTGTATTCATCTTTTTCGGAATCCATCTTACACCCGGAGACATGTCTTCCTCTATTGTCAGCGGTTTAGACAGATAAGTCTTGATACAAGACTGTGGGATTTTAAACAAAACAAGAGTCATGTTCTCCATCAGGTATTAAATAAGAGTTGGTCCAGGAGCTACTGTCATCAAGATCCAAAGATGCTTTGGAAACATAAAGCCCTACAGAAGTATATGGAAGGCCTGAATGAAGAGTACCAAACCCTTGATGGGTGTTTGCAGGATATCTCTGGGAATGAAGACAGCCGAAGGGCCTTATGCAGAAGGCATGCCAAATTGGCACCACTTGCAGCTATTTATCAAGAAATTCAGGAGGCCGAACAAGCCATTGAAGAATTAGAGTCAATGTGTAAAAGTGGGTAAATGATATCTATGGGCATATACGTATATAACTGATTGAATTTTGAGTTCTGTCTTTTAAAAAACCTACAGATAATAAGCTCAATACTTGGTAAGAGGACTGTATCCTCACTTGGTGTTTGACGTATTTCAGTTGCTCAGGGTCTGCTAAGAGTCCAGGCTCTTCGTGGTACTCACCAAGAGGTTTAGAGTCTGGCAGACTCGATATCATCCTAAGCAATTTACTAAGCCCAGTTCTACATTTAGGAGCCATTGCAGGGCTCGTATGATGTAATATGAGAGAATATATGTGTTATTGATGATATGATCCCTAGTCTACTTGAGAGATACATAGTGTTCTAAAGAGCATCTCAGCCCTCAAAACCAGACAGGCTTGGTGGACACTGCTAGATGACACCACACATTGTGAGAATCTCAGAGAAAGCTTTGTATTTTATATGTCATAGCTACTTTGTTTTTTTTTTTTTTTTTTTTAAAGAGTTAGCTATGCTATTTGTTTTTGAGACAGGTGTAGACAGCACACATGCTCACAGATTAACAATGGAGAAACTAGGAATGTTCTCAGTGGAGGAAATGTATACCTGTTTTCCATCCAGAAGGCTGGGAGTGGATATTGGTAATAACCCAGTGGCCTTTGCTATATGTAGGGCCAGGTCTCACCCAAATCTGCCTCCCTCGACCTTTATCTTAGTTTCACAGTCAGTAGAACCCATGCTTAGGGGAGCTGTCGTGTGTGCTTTCTAGTCTGCTGATCCCTACATTGTCTGCACGATTAAGACCCGTAAGCTATAGAACCCGTCTTACTTTGTAAGATGTACTTCTGACATGTGTTTTGCAATAGAGTCTCAATGTAGTCATGCCCTAAGCTTTATTTTACACATGGGATAATTGTTACCAGGAAACTTTTCTCCAAAATTGTACTGTACTTAAATAAGTAAAATAAACTGGCCTGGTGTCAGACTCCAGAAGTAGGAACCAGCCTGGCTAAGTCATACTGAACCAGGTTTCCTTCTTGCTTCTTGAAGTTTGTTTCTCTATCAGCTGTAATATTTGCAGGGACTCCCCTCACCCCCAAGGCTGGGTTTCAGGAGACTGAGGCAGAAAGACAGAGGTCAAGGCCAGCCTGGACTGCACTCCCAAAACAAACAAAAAACTTTGTAGACATTGATGAGATAGTTTTTAATACTAGCTCTGTAAGAATTTTTAAAAGAACTTATTACTCTCTCTGTTGCTGGTTTTAGCTCTACATAAACAAGACGAAAAGCAGTTGCAAGAACTTGTATCAGAAGAAAGGCAAATCATTGATCAAAAGATCAACACACTGTATAGTGAGGTATGTTTCAGGCAATATACTAATCTCAGTAGTGCTAATATGAAGGAATAGTATTGTTTTCTAGATTATGCTTTGATGCTCAAAATAGCTTCTAATGGTGTTCTTTTTAACACGATGAGTAATTAGGCTATACTTAGTACAGTTTGCTGGAGGATCCTTGGAAGAGAACTGGGATGTCAGTGAATGGGGGACTCCCAGAGGGAGAGGAAAATCATAGCAGAATCTATTGACTTCTTAGGCAGGAAAACATAATACTGTAGGAAGGAAATTTAGGAGACCAATCGATGGCTCAGCAGATGGTCTGTACACACCCGAGTTCTTCTGTATCAGACAGGCGACAGGAGAGAACTAACTCCCTTGAGTTGTCCTCCAACACCCGAGGGGCATGTATATAAAATGAGCACACACATACACACACAAATAAAATAAATGAGTAAAATCTTAAAAAGAAATGTAGACACCATGGGGACAAGTCAGATGGTTTTAAGTGTTAGAAGCGAATAGGTAGGTTCCTGGTGATTGTGTCGGATTGAAAACCTGCATGCTGACTGTGATGGAGTGAACCTAAGTGTAGTGCCAGCTAGTTAGCACAGGTCTTTAGTTGGGGCTAGTAAGGCTGTGGCATGCTGGGGACTTCCAGGGATCATGATACGGTGTCTGCTGTAGACAATACTGTAGTTATGAAGGGCAAATTCTATAATAGTGACCTTTTTGCTTTTTCTAGTTCAATAGGTAGTTTGTTGTTAAAGACAGTGAAGACCATAGTGCTATGTACCATGTTGCCCTCAGTTGTAGTTATCATCATAGTCTCTCCAGATTTTGAGGACTTAGAAGGATGAATAGAGATGTCACCTAGTGAACCAAAGGCACAACATAGCTGACACTCTAACATTCTCTCCCACAAACTATCATATCTAGCAGAGATGGAGTGTATCAGAAATTGGCAGTGGGGGCTGGAGAGATGGCTCAGCCATTAAAGGCTAGGCTCACAACCAGACATTGTCAGTAGGGAGGAGAGTCATAACATGTAGGTACATTTAGTTTGATTTGAAAGACCTTTTAGTAACCGGGAGATTGTTTGCCTATTCTTCCTAGGAGGGAAACGCTTTACTTTATTAGGAACCCAGGACCGCCCCCCACTCTTTTTTTTCTTGTCACATGTGAGAAACTGTTTGAATCTTTTATCTTGAGTCCCCTTAACATAGTCTTTAAACAGAATGAGCCCACCAAGAATGTAAGGTGTGGCATAGAGCTGACTATCGTTTATGACAGGGGAGACTATGCAATTATATGTCAGATGTCTTCATTTGGAGTAAATGAAGATTTCAAAGCCTTGTTACATTTATCAGATGAAAGATGCCACTGTTTAGAACTAATTTTAAGAAGCAAAATCTGAACAAAGTTGAATGGAACACTCTGAACTTTGATCATAATTAGCTTCATTTTAGAAAATGAAGATAATCTGTTAACATTGCAGAAAATACTCAAACAAGTAACTTTATTGTTATGTGAACTGATTATCTAATTAGGTTACTTAAGCTACAGTTTTAGGACTTACCTTCTTGGGATAGTTCATGGTTTTGTTAATTGCTGACTTCTAAAATATACTGAGGGCTTTGACTTAACTTCAAGTAGTAATATACCAGTGATTGCATTTTCCTTCTTTTCTAGCTTTTGGAGCAGCTAGTGCCAAAGGAGAAATATGACAAAAGTGATGTTATTTTAGAGGTGACATCTGGAAGAACTACTGGAGGTCAGAAAAATCAGTTTATGTAAATGCATTTTAAAAACTTGGTTTTTACTTGGTTTGACATCACCATACTTGAAAAGCCTGTTGCATGTGTTTAGTTTTGGACACATCTTCTGGGTGCTTATACCTAAGGATGCACTCTCTAATATTTGTGCTTACTGAATAGTTTGTGTATTTTCTTTTAGGTGATATCTGCCAACAGTTTACCCGAGAAATATTTGATATGTACCAGAATTATTCATACTATAAACACTGGAAATTTGAGCTGCTGAATTACACACCAGCAGATTATGGTAAGCATAAATTGAAGACTTTGTCAAAGGCGCTCCAACTTATTTTACTGGTAATGCTGGGACTAAAGGCATGCACCACCACATCTGGCCTTCAGTAAAGTTCTTACCTAAACTGAAGAGATCAGGATGGGAACCATGCTCCTAAGAAGGAGTATGTGAATTAAAGAAGAAGTTCCTGTGGAAACTAGATATCTACCCTTCCCAAACTAAAGCAAAGAACCAAGTGTGATAGCCCACAGCTTTAGTTCCAGTACCTAGGAGTCTGACTGCACTAGTATCTCTTTATCTCTTTTTTCTAGGTGGACTACATCATGCAGCTGCCAGAATTTCTGGAGACAGTGTCTATAAGCATTTGAAGTATGAAGGTGGAATCCATAGAGTTCAGCGAATCCCAGATGTGGGCCTGTCGTCAAGGATGCAGCGTATTCACACAGGAACAATGTCAGTTATTGTCCTTCTTCAGCCAGATGAGGTAATTTCACCAGGACACAGTGAAACTGGCTCCATGTAATGTATATTATGCTAAGAAACCCTACCTTCTAGAAAAGTCTGTTTTCATGGTTGACAATTGAACTTAATAGTCTTTTTTGAGAATCTTTAACTCTTCCCCAGGTAAATTACCCTTTTTATCTCTATAATGTTTTGTTTATTTTGTTTTATTTAAAAAAGAAGTCACAGCATCAGGCAAGATGACTCAGTAGCTAAAGGTATTTGTTGCCAAGTCTGATGCCCTGAGTTTAATCCCTGGAATCCACATGGTGGAAGGAGAGAACTAATCTTTCCAAAGTTGTCCTCTGACCTCCACAGGCATGCTTTGTTGTGCACATGTGCACTCAAACACAGACACACACACACACACACACACAAATAAATAAATAAATAAATAAATAAATAAAAACAGCAACGGTTTACTCTCTCATAGTCATAGAGGCAAACGGTCCCAAATCAAGGTGGCTGCCTGGTCTTAATCTCTCTGAAGGGACAGTATCCTCCATTGCACTTCCAGCTTCAAGTAGCTCCAGGTGCTCCTGGCTTGAGGCTCTATACCACCAGCTTCTGCTTTGAATTCCCATGGTCATCTCTACGAAGGGAACTCAGAGTCTTGTCAGGACACTATGATTGTATTTAGAGTCTATCTGGGTATCTAGTCCAATCTTTTTAAAAAACATGTTTTATTTACATGTATTTATTTGTGTGTCTGTGTGTGAGTGAGCGTGTGTTCCATAACTTAACACATGGAGGTCAGAGGACAACTCACGAAGTCAGTTCTCTCCTACCATGTGTGTCCAGGAGTGGAACTCAAGTCTTCAGCCTCAGCAGCAAGTGCCTTCACCTGCTGAGCCATCACCAGCCCTGCATGTCCTTTAAACTCAATTGTGTCTTCTCAGATCTCCTTCTCAAATAAAGTTCAAGGAGTAAAACTGTGACCCACCAATAAATACACACCCGCAGAGGGGAGGGGTGGGGAGGAGGAAGAGGAGAGCGATCTCACAGGAGCCCGGGAGCAGTGGTTAAGGGTTCACCCGTTCATATACGTGTACACACCTCACATGATTATGACCTTAAATCCCCCAAACAACCCACCTGCTAGATTTAGTTTCTTTGTTTTACAAGAGGAGAATGAGTCACGGGAAAAGAGATTAGCCTGAGCTGCTCCACTAACTGGGGTTAAAACGCAGTATAAGTAACCCCAAGCAAAGCCTCCCTGTGCTCCAGTGTCCTGCTGCATCATATCTGTCCTCTGGTTATCTGTGTGAGAGCTGAAACAAGAAGGTGCCTGAGAATGAGAGAATGTGGAACAGCTCAAGTGCTTTAGTGTGAAAGTGGCATGGGACGAGATTTTAGTGAGAAGGTAAATTTCTCAACTGGGATTCTGGGAATAATGAGAATCAGTGATGTGTGTTACAGATATTTTTATGTTCTGTATAATATGAGATAACCAGTAGTGGAACTCTTAAAAGATACATAATTCAGTGCTCTCAAACCATTCTCAGTCAGTACTTAAAAACTTCATCCTTTAAGTGGGATAAGTTCAAAGGTAGAATTCTTACCTAGCATGTATAATGCCCTAGGTTCAAACCCTATCACCTCATAAACAAAAACAGTGTTTCATTGAAATAGGTTATTAGCCTGTGATGGTGGCACATGACTTTAATCCCAAAACTTGGGAGGCAGAAATAGGCAGATCTTTGAAGTTGAGGCAAACCTGGTCTATAGAGCTAATTCCAGGGCAGCTGGAACTACACAAAGAAACCCTGTCTCAGGGGGAAAAACAGAGGGGGGGGGAGAGAGGGAGGGAGGGAGAAATAGGTCATTATGGTTCTTCCTTTGGCATTCTTTTTAATTTGTGGTTTGCATAAGTAGTTTAGTTTATTTGAAAAGTCTCGAGTAAAGTATTTGTGGAATTGTGAATTTACTTAGGCTGTGTCTTTTTGTCCTAGGTTGATGTGAAAGTCGACCCCAGGGATCTGCGGATAGACACATTTCGATCCCGAGGCCCAGGAGGGCAGCATGTTAACACGACAGACAGTGCGGTGAGGCTCGTCCATATCCCCACAGGTGAGCAAGCTGCTGCTTGTGTGTTAACACGACAGACAGCGCGGTGAGGCTTGTCCATATCCCCACAGGTGAGCAAGCTGCTGCTTGTGTCTTCCTTACTTTCTAATGATGTATTAGGGCACCATGACCAAGGCAACTTATAAAAGAAACACTTGATTCCGGGCTCATGGTTTCAGAGGGTTGGCGTCTATGGCCATCATGACAGGGAGCATGGCAGCAGGCCTGGTGCTGGAGCAGTAGCTGAGAGCTCATGTCTTGATCCACAAGCGCAAGGCAGAGAGAGCTAACTGATTGGTGTGGGCGTTGAAAACTTAAAACCCACCCCCAGTGACACGCCTCTGCAATCAGGCCACACCTCCTAATCCTTTCCACAGCAACTGAGGACCAAGTACTCTATATATGTGTTTTTCGAGACAGGTTTCTCTGTGCAGCTTTGGAGCCTATCCTGGCACTCGCTCTGGAGACCAGTCTGGCCTGAACTCACAGAGATCCGCCTGTCTCTGCCTCCGGAGTGCTAGGATTAAAGGCGTGCGCCACCAATGCCCGGCGTGGACCAAGTACTATATATTTGAATATATTTACAGTCTAAAGATGGCAGTGTCATTGTGGATCTGATGTACCAGTTGTGTCTGTTTTCTCCTGTTTGGAAACAGTTCTTCCTTTGAAAGATGCAGGTGGTAAGCATATCTGTGCGGGAAAGGTGCTTGGATATGATGCACAGTGGTGCTCCACAAGCAGTGCTCCATGGAGTTCCAAAGGGAACAGATACAGCTTAGACATGCCATTGCTGTGGATCCTGTCTCGTCTTGGAGATGAACTGCTAGTGCCAGGAAGGCTCTGCTGCCCTGAATATTGGCCACTTGGTCACCTTGATAAACTGTAAGCTTTTTTTTAAACGTTAAGGTGATTTTTAAAAACATTGCTTCATAATAGGGTTACATTCTGAGAAATGCATCATTATGCAGTTTATCACTGGGTGAAAATTATAAAAGATCACAAACTAAGATAACTCTCAGTGATAAGATTTTATAGGACAACTATTGTATGTGCAGACTGTCATTGGCCAAGTTGTTAATATAGTACATAAGCATCACTTTCAGACTAAAACAAGTTTTCTTTCTAAATCTTCATTTGTTTTTAAGTCACTAAAAAGAATTATGTGTGAGTGTGTGCAGGTGTGCATGTCTCTGCATGCTTGAAGCTAGGAGTCTGATCCCAAAGAGCTGGAGTTACAGGTGTTTGCGGGACACCTGGCTTGTTGCATGGGTGCTTAGATCCAAACTCTGGTCCTCACAGGTGATCAGTAAACACTCTCAAATGCTAAGCCAGGATGGGCGAGAGCGCCAATTAAGCTAAGAGGGCAGTTCTCAGCACCTACAACAGATGACTCACATCTGCCACCACAGATACTGCGCTCATCTTTTTTTGTTGGGGGCAGAGAGTGGAAGTGACACTAAAGATAGAACCCAGGCTTCAGCCATGCTAGCTTGGCTCTGTCATTGAGCTATGTCCCCAGACTTTCGTAAAGGGGGATTTTCAACACCAGCCCTCTTTTCGTGCATTTTGACTCAAAGAGGAAAGGTCCAGTGCTCCCTGAGTAGGACAGAGCAGGGACGGCACTCCCTAGAGGATGGCAGAAGTTTACTTTTAGACGAGCGAAAAAAGGAGAGGAAGCGCTCAGAGAATAAAAGTAAATCTGACCAGCTGCTGCCTCAGGCTTCCCATCTGAAGATTTCAGAGTCAAACCTCATAACAGACCCCTGTAATCCCAGTATGCTGTAAGCACAGCATTTGAGGAGCTGATGGATCTCAAGTTTAAGGACTGCCTGGACTGCACAGGGAGACCTTATTAAAAAAAAGGCCAGGTAGAGTGGTGCACATTGTTAATCCCAGCACTTAGTTGGGAGGCAGAAGCAGGCAGATCTCTGTGAATTCAAGTCCAGACTCCTCTATAGAGCCAGTTCCAGGACAGCCAGGACTGTTACACAGAGAAACTCTGACTCAAACAAGAAACTAGAGAAACAAACAAACAAAAAAACCCAAACAACAAACAAAAAGACTACATAGTGAGTACCTGTCTTGAAAACAGAAAAGAAAAAACAAACAAACAAAACAGTGAAATATTTCATTTAGATATCAGAATCTAAGCAGGCATACAGTCATTACCAACAGTTTCTAAAGTGTGCTAAATCCAAATTGTTGTTTATCTTTTGTCACATGTCCTGATTAACCTTTCCCCTTACAAAGTACCTCAGCCAGGTTTAATCCCAGAACTCCTGAGGCAGAAGCAGACTGGGTTCAAGACCAGCCGGAACTACTCAGTGAGACCCTGTCACAAATAAACAATAAATAAAATGTTCTCATTTCTATTGTATTTGACTGTGGAAATGACTAGTAATACTTTACCTCTGATTCCTGTTGTTTTTCAGGACTGGTGGTAGAGTGCCAACAAGAACGATCACAGCTGAAAAATAAGGAAATAGCTTTGCGTGTGTTGAGAGCTAGACTCTACCAGCAGATACTTGAGAAAGACAAGTGTCAGCAACAGAGTGCTAGAAAACTGCAGGTAAGTGTAACAATTGCAACACTGTAGGAAAGTTTTTTTCATGTAGAAAGTGCAGTGTGTGTCCTAACATGAATGTATGTATCTTAGAACATAGAGAAATGTGCTTATTTCTAAATGAGGAAGAGCTTAAATGCTCTAAATGCAGCCTGAGGTGTTGGGATTGCATTTAGGCATGCCAGTTTCTATTGCAAAGGAATAAATGAATGAATAAAAGTATTTCCTAATTGTGTTTGTGTTGTAACTGTCTTAAAAGGAAATTGGTGGGGTTTTGTCTGTTTTTTATTCTTCAGACAGGGTTTCTCTATGTAGCCCTGACTGTCCTAGAACTAGCTCTGTAAACCAGGCTGGCCTTAAAATCAAAGAGATCAGCCTGCCTCGGCCTCCCGAGTACTGGGATTAAAGGTGTGTGCCACCACTGCCTGGCAAGGAAATTGGTTTTAAGACAAAAATAATTCCCTGGAAATTAGAAGATTTTCAGATACTTAAAGGCCTGTTTTTTTGGGTGGGGGTGGGAGGGTTGTTGAGACAGGGTTTCTCTGTGTAACCCTGGCTGTCCTGGAACTAGCTCTTGTAGACCAGGCTGGTCTCAAACTCACAGAGATCCGCCAGCCTCTGCCTCTTGTGTGCTGGGATTAAAGGCGTGAGCCACCCGGCCTAGGCCTATGTTTTATCACAGATCTATATGTATCAAACATAGATGGCACTTCCAGAAACAAGGAAGGGAGATTGCTGCTGGAGTCTGGGGATAAAGAATAAAAGGAAGATTGACTTTTCATTTCAGGCCCTTTGGTACTTCTTGAATTTTGTTTAAGATATATTTATGGTATTAAATATAGTATACAAAGCTGGGCATGGTAGCATATGCCTTTAATTCCAGCAGTCAGGAGGCCGAGGTAGGCAGATTGCTATAGTCTACCTACTGACGTTGTTATTTCAAAAAAATGTTACATATAAAATATGTTATATATAAATGTAAGTTATATATTACAAATATGTAAGGCAGTATATTCTAAGCAATAAATTCCACTGTTTTAAGTAAACAAAGTATAAATTAAAATCTTCGGGCTGGAGAGATGGCTCAGAGTTTAAGAGCACTGGCTGCTCTTCCAGAGGTCCTGAGTTCAATTCCCAGCAACCACACATAGTGGCTCACAACCATCCGTTATGAGATCTGGTGCCCTCTTCTGGTGTGCAGACATACATGGAAGCAGAATGTTGTATACATAATAAATAAATAAAATAAAATAAAATAAAAATCTTCAAGAATGCCGGGCGTTGGTGGTGCACACCTTTAATCCCAGCACTCGGGAGGCCGAGGCAAGTGGATCTCTGTGAGTTCGAGACCAGCCTGGTTTACAAGAGCTAGTTCCAGGACAGCCTCCAAAGCCACAGAGAAACCCTGTCTCGAAAAACCAAAAAGAAAAAAAAAGAAATCTTCAAGAATGGTAAAGTTTCTCTTTGAGAGAGCCTAGAAGAGAAAGTAGAACTCAGAAATAAGTATGCATAAGACTGTGTATGTAGCTCAGTGGTAGAGCACTTGCCTAGTATGTGCAGGGTCCCAGCTTTGAACTCAGTCCTACAGGAAGGATTTTAAAAAAGAGAACGAGAGGAAGGAGGGAAGGCAGGCAGAAAGAAATGTGCTTTTATGTGATATTTACATATAGGCATGCTACAATAAATGAAACTTGGAAGACTTTTGTGGCCTTTTAGGAAAGTGAATTTCACAAATCTTTTAGACAGCAGGGCATGGTAGCACACACCTCTAATCCTAGCACTAGGGAGGCAGACGCAGGAGGATTCTGTGTTCCAAGACAGCCAAGGCTGTTACACAGAGAAATCCTGTCTGGGAAAAAAAAAAAAAAAACAAAGCAAAAAACCAAAAACCTTTTAGATATTAGTCATTCTGCTCAGCATGATATATCATGATATGAACCCTTCCCCTGTTTGTCTTTCTAGCTTTCTTTGCCCACTTCCCAGCTTGTAGAAGTAGTTAAAGGACAGACGGTGTATTAGGTCTCATTTTAGTGACCAGAAAGGCCTCTCAGCTGCCTTGTGTATCCATGAGCTGTTCTAGTAGCATTTTCTACTGTTTTCGATCTTTTTCTTCAGTCATACAGTGGTCTTTATGGAGTGCCCAGTGTTCAACCCTGGTTCCCACATCAAGAAGTTTTTAGATGCTTCACACCCCAGCGCCCCACCCCTGCTCCTCTGATCTAGAGTGAGGTCCTAGTATGGCACTTTCCAAACCCAGCTTGGCAAAAGGAATAGATAAGGGACTGTTCCAGAACGCACGGTCCCTAGTTCAATATATTTATGATTGAGCTTAGAAGTCTGTAACTTTTTAAAATTCTCCCAATAAGAAGTTTCATTTCATATTGTTTGCCTCAGACTTTAAGAAAATGAGTCAGTATTTGAGAGGCTGAGGCAAGAAGATTGCCAGTTCCAGATCAGCCTGTGCTGTACAGTGAGAGTCTGTTCAAAGAAAGAACAAGAGAGCTGGGGGCAGTGGGAGAGAAGAAATGTGTTTCTTTAATCTTAAAAGATGAAAGCAATTGAGAAAATGCTGTGTCTATCTGGGAGGACAGGAACAGCCTGAGCATACAAGTAACCATTGCCTGGGGTGATTGGTGGTGATCCCATGCTGTAAGTTTAAAGGGGTCAGAGAATGTATTTCAGTTATTGGGCAGGGGTGGTAGGGAAGGGTGTCCCTTAACATGATGAGCTAGACAACATGTGACTATGACACGATATAGCAAGTGGCATTGTAAAGGTTCACATGATTCTGAGAAACAATGCTGGGAAGCCTGTCCATGCTAAGAGGTACCTTAAATGCTGAGTTCAGGTGTGTGCTCCTAGCAGGCAAGAAGGACCCGTGGGAGAAAGCTTCTCAGACAACCGCCTTAGGAAGATGAAGCAAGGAGCTCATGGAAGCAGAAACATGCAGTGTTAATCTGTGGTTTTGCAGAAGTGTATGAGGTGATAGTAGAAACACAAAGTCAGGGTATAACTAAGGCACCAGCTGGACAATGGACTAACCCGAGAGTGCTTTCGCCCCAGAGTCTGCATCAAGCTACACAATGGCACAGTGCAGTTTTGAAAGTTAAAAACTCTAAAAAGGAAAGAAAAAAAAAAGGAGTACATAGTGGGTTCATTTGTAGGAACCAGGAGGAAGAACTGATTGGGGTAGAAAAGATGATTCATTTGGTTTTCAATATTTAGAGTTTGAACTATCAAAGAGACATTTATTCTTGCTCCATAGCTGAGCTCCACAGGTCTATAGTTGTCTGTTTGGTAGGCTGGGGGTGGAACCTGGGCCTTTAGCTGAGTAAGCATGCATTCTCCCACTCAGCTATTTCCCTGACACCATATCCACAGTTTTACGATTTTCTTCTGCCTGTTCTTGTCTTGTTCTATGATTATAAGTGGATTTTAGTAGATACTTAAGTCCTTCAAACAGAAAAGTCATGTATAAGGAATTTATTAAGATTTAATATACATTGTGGTTTTTAATTTTAAAATTAAAAATACAAATTTCTTTTTGTTATGGGACAGGTGGGAACAAGAGCACAATCAGAGAGAATCCGAACATATAATTTTACCCAGGATAGAGTGACTGACCATAGAATAGCATTTGAAGTTCGGGACATTAAGGTAATATTGCTTTATGTACCTTTGCTTTGTTAGAAAGTATAATCGGGCTGGCAGGGTGGCTCACTTTCTAAAAGCATGTAAGTGTAATAAATTCTAAATTTTTTGTTATACCATCACATATTATTACTATATAATAAATATACACATTTACAAGTATTCATTTGTAATTGCCAAAAAGTTAGCAGCTTAAAACAATATTTTTTATTATCTCATGAAGTTTTTGTGATACTAGGAGTTGAACCCACACATGCTAGATAAATGCTGTACCATTTAGTGAGCTCGCACTACCCTATTTTTAGACTTTTTGTAGGTCAGAATTCTAGGCACAGCTGAGTTGTTCTCTGCTCGGGGTCTCACAAGGCTGGAACAAACGCAGTGTGGCTGATCTACTCACTTTTCTGGATTCCTTCCTCTTCCATTGTCTCAAGCTGCGTGACTGGCATGCTCTCGCTCACAGTTAGATGGAAGCTGCTCTTAGCATTAAATGTTGCTGTAAGTTGCTTCCCAAGTGGCTGCCTCAAACACGGTCTCCCTACTTTTAATCCTTTTTTACAGGCATGGTAGGCCCTTTCAAGGGTACATCTGATTAAGTGAAACCCACTAGAATGACATTGTATTTTGTTACTCAGAGTCACCTCATTCATTACCTAGTTCACTGGCCAGGCAGTCTAGTCAATTGGTGATCTCCAGGGTCACTAAAAAGACCCCATCTCAAAAGACCTCTGGCTTCTATCCATGTGCACATACAATAAGTGAAAAATAAATTAAAAAGGAAAAAATCCCAAGAGAATGTAGAAGTCTTGGACTGTTAAGGTGACTCAGTTGGTAAAATTCTTACCTTGCAAGAAAGAGGACCATGTTTGACCTCCAGAACTGTACAAACGTTGGTGTTTTTTATTTTTTTTTCCCCCAAGGAAGTGTTTCTCAGTGCAGCTTTGGAGCCTGTCCTGGAACTAGCTCTTGTAGACCAGGCTGGCCTTGAACTCACAGAGAGATCTGCCTGCCTGCCTGCCTCTGCCTCCCAAGTGCTGGGATTAAAGGCGCATACCACCAATGCCCAGTTTATCATCAGGATTCATAATAACTCCATCTTTTTTTATCAGGAATTCTTACGTGGTGAGAAATGCTTGGATCAGCTAATTCAGAGACTGCTTCAATCAGCAGATGAAGAGGCCATTGCTGAATTTTTGGATGAAAGCCTTAAATCAGTGAAATAAATGTGGCATATTATTTATTATATAAATGAAATGGACTTTGATCAAGAAATAAACAAGTGTGGGAATCTTAATGAATATTCATAAAGTATAGCTGTACATACAGAATTTTTATAGAAATCATTTTAATGAATGAAAGTCACATTTTTTTTTTTCAAGACAGGGTTTCTCTGTGTTGGCTTGGCTGTCCTGGAACTCACTTGCTCTGTCGATCAGGCTGGCCTTGAACTCAGTGAAAGTCACATTTCTTGACATAAAGGTTTATTTTGGGTTTCAGTAAATAATCCAACTCCTCAAGTAGAAAATAAGCTTGTAACATCAAAAGAGAAATAAAATGTCAAGACTGGATTGTATGAGTCAACTGTTTCTTTTAGCCCTTTTAAAAACTATAATCATTTTTCTTCCAAGTAAGGGGATTATAGGTGTGAGTCACCATGCCTAGCTTATATAAAATTACATTTTTTAAAAAAATTACACAACAGGCTCAAGACAAATTAGTAGCTACTAAATATTTGAAACAGAAATGACGCTTGTAGGCAGCTCACACACCAGGCACTCTTAAACTGAGGGAGAGTGGTCTTATTAAAACTCAAGGCAGTTAATGCCTAAAAGGTAATGTAGACTCACTTTGAATATGAAAATGAATAGTCTATGGGCTCTATCTAAGTATTGAGTAAGAACAGTACAGATGAACCAGGCTGCTGGGTGAAGCTGGAGAAGGAGGCAGTGGTGACTCACTGGTAAATGGCATTGAAGATTGAGTTCTGAGATAAGCAGGTACTGTGCTTTTTATGTCTTTTAATGAAGTAAAGTATATATCCCTTGCCTTAAAGCCCAAACAGGTAAAATACATTATGCATGAGAGTGACTAGAATAAAAACTAGGAAAATGGGTTTCAGAAAGCTGAGTCTAGTCTGCACAAAGAAGGAGACCTAGGGAAGTCAGTCAGGAGCAAAATCATAGGGGATGACATCGGGAAAGAGCAACCAGCATGGGAATGGTGGAGTACCCCATAAGAGACATTTGATCTTCTCAGGAGTTGAAAACATTCATGAACAGCAATCAATAAGGACTCTGTCACAGGTGATTATGTCAATTACAAGAAAACGAGTCAAGTTAGAAGTAGCAGGAGATAAGGAGCGTGCTGGTGATGAAGTGGTGGCAGGAAGAGAGGATGCCTAAGTGCCGTCTTGGCATTTTGCTACTTTGGTTTGCTTATCTTGAAAATGGCCTAGGGATGCAGAGGATCACATTTGAAGCCATCATCTGTATGAGTTTCAATGATGCTGACCCCTCAACTTCTAGTTGAAGAGAGACTTGCTTTATGTCTGAACTGTGCTTGAGATAATTTCCTAGAAAAGAGTTTCACAACCTTGTTTAGTGCCAACAATTACAAGGAAACTCCTACTGACATTCAATATAATTTATTGTACATCAAAAGCTCAGATCTGAATACAGTTCATTGAGTTTGCCAGTTGCATCCATCTTTGCAAACACCTGCTCAAACAGAAGAAAACCTTTGATCCATCTCCCAAAGTTTCCTCATGTTTCTTTTCAATCTAGTAATCTACCAGCTGGATGACTGGCAGCTGTCATGACTGTTGTTCATAGAAGCTTGTTTTCTTCTATGGGAGTCCACCATCTGGATGGAAAATACTTTTTTTTTTTCTTTTTCAAGATATGGTCTCTTTATAGCTATGGAGCCAGTCCTGGAACTTACTCTGTAGTCCAGGCTGGCCTTGAACTCACAAAGATCTGACTGCCTGGGATTAAAGGAGTGAGGCACCACCATCCAGAGTTGGATGGACAATTCTTTATCTGCCTTCTTTTACTCAGTGTAAACATTTTGAGACTTGCCAGGTGGTGGTGGTGCACACCTTTAGTCCCAGCATTTGGGAGGCAGAGGCAGGAGTATTTCTGAGTTTGTATTATCGGTAAGATTCCAGTGTTATCATGTCCTCACCAATATTTATTTAGCATGATTTGTCCTTTTAATTTTAGATAGTCTAGTGAGTGTGTGGTGAACCCTCATTGTGAATTGATTTACATTCACCAGATGATGAATGACGAAGGCATTTTTGCATGTGGGTTTTTTTTTATTTTTATTTATTTTTTTGGCTTTTTAAGACATGGCTTCTCTGTTTCTCTGTTTAACAACTCTGGTTGTCTTGCAACTATCTCTGTAGACCAGGCTGGCCTCTAACTCACAAAGATCCGACTACCTCTGCCTCCGGAGTGCTGGGATTAAACCTGTGCACCGACTTGCAAGTGTTTTTATTTACCAGTATACACTGGAGGGTGGGTGAGATGGCTCTGCTAGTAAAGGTGATTGCTAACAAGCCTTAAGACCTGAGTTTGGTCCCCAGAACCCACATGGTGGAAGGAGAAAAGACTCCCCCATGTTCTAAAAAGGATCCATCCGGGCCAGGTAGTGGCGGCAACCGCCTTTAATCCCAGCACTCTTAGGCTATCTAGTGAGTTCAATGGACAAGGACTGCTCTACAGAGAAACCCTGTCTCGAAAAACAAAGGAAAACAAAAAGCAGATGAAGTGAGTAAAAAATTATTTACAGAAATTTACAATTTTGTTTTTGCCCTGGTTCATGGTTTCAAACTAATGGATGCCTCTATTACTTTTCATTTTCAGTTTTTTTAGACAGAGTTTCACTGTGTAGCCCTGCTTGTCTTAGAACTCACTCAGTAGACCAGGCTGGCCTCAAACTCAAGAGATCCTCCTGCCTCTGGCTCCTGAGTGCTAGATTAAAGGTGTGACCCCCCCACCTCCCTCCAAGCTGACTATCTTTATAAACAGAAGAATACTTGCTGATTTCGCATTTTAGTCACACAATCAAAAAATAGAATATCCTGAAACTCACCACGTAGATCATGGTGGCCTCAAATCTACGCATTTCCGCCTGCTTCAGCCTGGCCAGTGAGGGATTAAAGGCGTGGACCACTATGCAAGGCTGAAACCTTAAACCTCACATCTAAGATACTATCAGCTTTCCCTCTTTTAAAAAGAGTCAACAGAAAACATTGCCCAAACTACAACTCCCAAGATGCAAAGCTGCTTCGGCCCCTCTGTTTTGGCCCTCCAGCTTTAATGATCCCGTCATGCATCGAGGTGCGCGAAAGGCAGCCTGGGAAGAGTAGTTCGTCCGGGCACCTACCGGTATCGCCAGCGCGGCAGAAGCTGTTGTCGCGGCTGGAGCCCGGGGTCGTGTGAGGGTGAGCTCAGTGGAGAAAGGGCGCGAAGGGAAACGGTGAGTCAGGCGCGGGCTACGCGATAAAGGGAGGCGGCACCGCAGCGAAGGCCCAGTTGAGTAACTACGGCCGCGGGCCGACTGTCCTGGGACGCCGCTGTGTCTGTGTCGGCGTCGGCGAGGGAGGCGTGAGGAGGAGCCGGGCGTCTGCAGCCGTTCTCGTCCCCGGCGCCCCGCCGCCATCTCCACCATGCAGTCCCGGGAAGACGCCCCGCGCTCTCGCCGCCTCGCCAGTCCCCGCGGCGGGAGGCGACCCAAGAGGATCTCCAAGCCTTCGGTGTCGGCCTTTTTCACGGGCCCCGAGGAGCTGAAGGACGCGGCCCACTCTGCAGCCCTCCTGGCCCAGCTCAAGTCTTTCTACGACGCGCGGCTGCTGTGTGATGTGACCATCGAGGTGGTGACGCCCGGCAGCGGGCCCGGCACGGGGCGCCTCTTCTCGTGCAACCGCAACGTGCTGGCGGCGGCGTGCCCCTACTTCAAGAGCATGTTCACGGGCGGCATGTACGAGAGCCAGCAGGCCAGCGTGACCATCCACGACGTGGACGCCGAGTCCTTCGAGGTCTTGGTGGACTACTGCTACACCGGCCGCGTGTCCCTGAGCGAGGCCAACGTGCAGCGCCTGTACGCGGCCTCGGATATGCTGCAGCTGGAGTACGTGCGCGAAGCCTGTGCTTCCTTCCTGGCTCGCAGGCTTGACCTGACCAACTGCACTGCCATCCTCAAGTTTGCCGACGCCTTTGACCACCACAAGCTGCGCTCCCAGGCCCAGTCCTTCATAGCTCACAACTTCAAGCAGCTCAGCAGGATGGGTTCCATTCGGGAGGAGACGCTGGCAGACCTGACCCTGGCGCAGCTGCTGGCCGTGCTGCGTCTCGACAGTCTGGACGTAGACAGTGAGAAGACAGTGTGTCATGTGGCCGTGCAGTGGCTCGAGGCTGCTCCCAAAGAGCGGGGCCCCAGTGCTGCAGAAGTCTTCAAGTGTATTCGTTGGGCGCATTTCCCTGCGGAAGACCAGGACTACCTGGAAGGGCTGCTGACCAAGCCTATTGTGAAGAAGTACTGCCAGGACATTATTGAAGGGGCCCTCCTGCAGCTGCGTTTTGGTAATCGGTTGTACAAGTCAGTGGTGGTCAAGCCAAACAGCAGCCACAGCGGCAGCGGCAACAGCAGCAGCAGCAGCTCTGATGTAACTGTAGCAGAAAATCCACCCCAAAGGTTGGGTATGTGTGCCAAAGAGATGGTAATCTTTTTCGGACACCCCAGAGATCCTTTTCTCTGCTATGACCCTTATTCAGGAGATATTTACACAATGCCATCTCCTTTGACCAGCTTGGCACACACTAAGACCATTACCTCCTCAGCTGTCTGTGTCTCTCCAGAACACGACATCTATCTCGCTGCCCAGCCCAGGAAAGACCTATGGGTGTATAAACCAGCCCAAAACAGTTGGCATCAACTGGCAGATCGCTTGCTGTGTCGGGAGGGCATGGATGTGGCATATCTGAACGGGTACATTTACATTCTGGGTGGGCGAGACCCCATTACTGGAGTTAAATTGAAGGAAGTGGAATGCTACAGTGTTCAGAGGAACCAGTGGGCACTGGTGGCTCCTGTACCCCATTCCTTTTATTCCTTTGAACTGATAGTCGTTCAGAACTATCTTTACGCTGTCAACAGCAAGCGCATGCTCTGCTATGATCCTAGCCATAATATGTGGCTGAATTGTGCATCTCTTAAACGAAGTGACTTCCAAGAAGCCTGTGTCTTCAAAGACGAAATCTATTGTATTTGTGATATCCCAGTCATGAAGGTCTATAATCCAGCCAGAGGAGAGTGGAGGCGGATTAGTAATATTCCACTGGACTCAGAAACCCACAACTACCAGATCGTCAATCATGACCAAAAGTTGCTGCTCATCACTTCTACCACCCCACAATGGAAGAAGAACCGTGTGACAGTATATGAATATGATACTAGGGAAGACCAATGGATTAATATAGGTACCATGTTGGGCCTTTTGCAGTTTGACTCTGGCTTTATTTGCTTGTGTGCTCGAGTTTATCCTTCCTGTCTTGAACCTGGTCAGAGTTTCATCACCGAGGAAGATGATGCAAGGAGTGAGTCTAGCACTGAGTGGGACTTAGATGGATTCAGTGAACTGGACTCTGAGTCAGGAAGTTCAAGTTCCTTTTCTGACGATGAAGTCTGGGTTCAGGTTGCACCTCAGCGAAATGCACCAGATCAGCAGGGTTCTTTGTAAATATTTTGAGACAGTAAGATGTTTCTGCTGTATGGAATGGATCTTAAAATGATACCCCTTTTCCTGAAAAAAAAAAAAAAAAAACAAAGTTGATTAGGACTGGAGATTTGGTTTAGAAAGGGTAGCAATTTGAAATATTAATATTTCAGTATACAAAATTTATAATTTTGACCTCAAATCAACTCATTTCAATAATTTACTGTGCTAAAAGTCCATGATTAAAATATGCATAGTGAACCATTTAGTGGATTTTGTTGTTGCTGTTAATTAGTATGTTTATATTTTGATTTTGCTAATTTAGTTAAATTTTGCCTAGTGCCACAAGATCTTAACTTTGTAATTTGTTACTACCAAAACTGGACTGAGAATTGTTGGATTTTGAAGGTGTTAACATTTTCCTTCAGAATAATGAAAGGTTATTTTTAAGTAAATTTTTAGTATCCTCAGTTATAGTTTGTTAAAATTTAGTGTGCTTTCCTTTTTTGCAAAGAAGGAAATGTTATTAAGATTACTAAATAGTGATTTCATGTTGATAATGTGTTCAGTGGGCTTACACAGTCACAGAAAATTTTAAAAATCAGGATTCCACTGTTTTCACAGAATTTCAGTTTTTACTTTAAAATTTAAGAATATGTATGTGCTAAATATGACCTGTTTCTTACCTTGAAAATGAAAAAATCAAAACATTCTAGTGTCACTAATTTAAGCACCCTTCTAAACCAAAAAATGAAAAAACTGGTAACTTGCTTTATAAAGTCATAGTTTTGATCTGTACATGTTAAATGCTTTGTTGACTCTGGAGGAACAACCCTTTTCTTCACTGGACATGATTAAATAATGTAAATTTTTCTTCACTAGTCATGCACTGTCTTAAAAAGTTTGTTTGCTTCCCTAAAATATTTTGGCTATATAGTTTTAGTATTCATCTTAGAGGTTTATCAGCAGAAAGTGATTTATTCTTTAATGTTTGTGAAGTAATATTGGTTTTGAAAATATGTATAAGCTAAAGGCAGTATTTTATTGAGACCAGTAGTTAGACCAGTAGTGTTTGTCAACTCAAGTTAAGTGCCAGCAAACAACTTTAAAACTTCAAGCTGTGTATAGAACTGTTTTGTGTAGTATTGAAATATTGTCCATTTTCCAAGTTACTGTAAATGTTCTTGATTTTCAGCTTGAAGATATTTTTGTATTAAAAAGTGGAGAGTTAAGGAACTTAAGTGGATGGTGGGTGGCATTTGGGGCCATTAGTTAAAGTGTGTTTCTTCAATTTTCCCCTAAACAATGGTGTACATAGCCATTTTACTATGGTGTCTGTATCTAGTTTGTATTTCTCTGTGAATTATACTCTTTCTGTTTCAGTTACCATATGTAAGGGAAAGTCCAGAAATAGTAAACCACATAAAACTGGCATTTTGTTACGTTATAGGTGCTTACCTTTTGAAGGTTTATTAATACATATGGTTGTCATAATACATATACATGACAAATGGTGTACATATACAAATGTTTTATGCTATATAAAGTTTTCTATACTCTTAGAATTAATCTTCCTCAATCTTTATTCAATAACATTCATATTCCTCTCTATTCTCTAGTGATGAAATGCTAATGTTTTTTTACACTCTGGTAGAGTACAGAGGAATCTGGTCCAGGACGGGAAAGTGATTTTTTGAATGAGAAACAATAAAAAATAAAATGAGAAAAGCAAAACAATGCCACAGATAATGTATTCATCATTTTGATTGGCTGTGTGAAGAAACTGTTAAACACTCAGCTCAGCAGTATTTCTGTTGAAGTGAGTTTGCTGACTTTAGTAGTCAGTCAGGTCTAAGTTTCTTCTGTAACATGAATGTTATAAGAACTGCTCTTAGAAAGCTATTTTTCCCAGTGTGGGGCCAACTTTTTGTTCCCCAGTAACTTCTGTTGCTAGCTCTGTTTGTAAAGTGGAAACGTGGTCATGCTTATCTCAACCAGATCATTCATCTGCACAGTTAAGATCTGCAATTGAAGTATAAAAGGCAGATTCTCTAATTCGTCATTCTCATCTCTTGAGTTAAAGCTTCGGCTAAATATTAGTAATGTCTTGGCTTACAGTCACATTTTCTTGGGAAGGATTTTGATTTTGTGAAACATTTGTGAATTAGGGAATAGATGCTATCATTTTATAGATACATGATTTGTATGTTGTTAGTTACAAATAAAGCTGGTTTTAAACCACAGGCTTCCTGGCTTTATGCTTTATTTAGTTGTCTGTTACTTGTAAACCATTGCTCGTGCAATGATGCAGCTAGGAGTATTGAAATCTTTTTAGCACGTCTTTTAGCAAATGCTCGGTGTACTGTCATTTCTGGGGCTGCCATTTGTAAGATTTAGAATTACATCAGTTAGCTTTTGTGTCTGTGGACCTATAGTTTGGAATTCTGAGAACCTAAATTACTTCAAATGCTTTTTAAGTGGAATCTAGGCGTGGTGGTAGAATAGTTCTTACTCCAGCACTAGGGAGGCTAAGACAGGAGGATTCCAAGTTTCCCATGCTAGCCTGAGCTACACAGTGAGACCCTGTTTCAACCAAAAATAGGCCAATAAAAATGTCATTGGTGTTTGCAAAATGATAAAAGACTGATAAATGGTAAGAGCTTCTGAGTCATTCCCTAGGGAAGTGCATACGCTTATCTTTTCACAATGTCAACAGTAGAATGACACCCACTTCTGGGTAAAAACAATTGTGACAGTGCTAAGAACACCTCCACAAAGAATTAGCATTTTCTACAGGACACACAGCTCAAATATTTGAGTAAAATGCATCATGCTGTTATTCCTAAAACATAAAGGAATAAGACCTTTAATTTTTGACAGAAATGAAAAAAAAATGATATGCAACCTCAGAACAAAGGCAAAATTGACATTTGAAATTTGGATTTAGTTATTAAATAGGGCTTGAAGAGCTCAGATGAGCTAATATATGAAGGCTTTGGTATGTAAGCAATTTATAAATGTAAGAAATATTGTCCAAGAAGGTTGGATATATATATAATATATATAATATATATTAGATCTTAAAGCAAAATGCATGCATGATTCAAGTGTCTCTGCTGATGTTGTAACTGCATACTGTCTTGTGTTACCAACATATAGTAGTAAAAGTTTTCATAATAATCAGGAAAATGGGTTATTGGAAAAGGACATAACCAAAATTTATCTTAGATAACAGTTAAAAAGAAAACTATAATTTGCTATCTATTTCTGATTAAACCAGGAGCCAGTGGTTTGCCAACTGTCACTCTTTTGAGACAGGTTCTCTCTCTAGCCCCGGCTGTCCTGAAACTGTATAGACCAGCTGGTCTGGAACTCCCAGAACTCTCCCTTCCTCTTCCTGCAGAGTACTGGGATTTATGAAGGTGTGTGCCACCACACCCAGCTCTAATACCGGTTTGTGTTGAGATGAATGAAGAAAACATAAAGCAATGATTGATTTGTAAAGCTAAAATTGTTTAATTTCGTTTTAGAATTTCCAATATCCAGTTTTTCTCATCCCTAAAAAATGTTAAAGAAATTTTGACATGCTCAAGGCTTCACGTCTATATCCTGGCCATCAGAAAGAAAGCAAATTGAATAGCAATATATAAAAAATTGTTCCTATAAGGAATGCACGTATCACCTTAGGTCACATATCTAAATGGCATGGTTATCCACAGTTGTAAGAAAGCCTGGGAGAACTAGTCTTTATTCTAAGTCAGTTTGTTCCTAGTTAGAACTCAAAAGTTTCTTGTGAAATAGTGAAATGTAAGTAACAAGTCGTGTAGTGGTGGTACATACCTTTAATCCCAGCACTTGGGAAGCAGAGGCAGGTGGATCTCAGAGTTCAAGGCCAGGCTGATCTACAAATAGAGTTCTGAGACAGCCAGAGCTGTTACCCAGAGAAACCCTGTCTTAAAAAGCAAAGCAAAAAAAAGGGGGGGGGAGGTGGATATAAGTAACAACAGTCTATAACAGTCTATTCATCAGAAGAGCAATACTAAGACCCACATTACACCATCTCTCAGACCTCAGTAGGGTTTAGTAGAGTTTTTTTTTGTTTGTTTGTTTTTTGTTTTTGTGTGTGTGTGTGTGTGTTACAATAATCAGGGAAGAAGAAGCTTCTTCAGTTTGAAAGTAAGGGGACATGGAAGGAATCAGAGGGAGGAAAGGGAAGAGGGGAAGTGATATAAATTTTAGTTTACAATGTATGAAATTTTTATTTTCCATATGAATATTTTGCCTGTATGTATTTATGTGCATCATGTTTGTGTTGGGTGCCCTTTCAGACCAGAAGAGGGTGTTGGGTCCCCTGGAACTGGAGCTACAGGTGTTTGTGAGCTGCCATGTGGGTGCTGGGAACCAAATCCACATCCTCTGAAAGAGCAGTAAATGCTCTTAATTGCTGAGCCATCTCTCCAGCCCCTCCTTGAAAAATTTTAAGTATGGACTTGACACTGTTTGATTTTACTAGAGATCCCTCTCTCTAATGTGTTGACTGTATAAATTGATAGTACTGATTAAAGGGATGTTGGCTGTGGTGCTTTGGATAATAAATCTGTCCCACTGGAGATAATCGCAGGCCTTTGAATGCATGGCCCCCAGTTGGCAGTGCTGTTTGGGTGGGTTTAGAAGGTGTGGTCTTGCTGGAGGAATAATGTCCCTGGGGTTGGGAGGTGGGCAACCTCATCCTAGTGACGTTTTGCTCTCTCTGCTTCATCCTTGCCACTGAAGATGTGAACTCTCAGCCTGCTGCCCTAGCCACCATGCCTGCCTGCTGTCCAGCTTCCCCAAATAAACCCGTCCTCCTGTCAGTTGCTTCTGGGCATGGTGTTGTATCATAGCAACAGAAAAGTAACAGATTCTTTTATTGACCAGACAGTGACACAATGCCATCCTCAGTAGATGTAGTAGTTGTGGGTTTAGCAAGATGGAGAGGATCTGTGAGCTGAAGTTAACCTGGACCTCTAATTGAATGTTTTGAAATTAGAGGTATTATGAGAAAGGGAGGACCAAGTTTCTTGCCTAATGTTAGTATTACGACATAAGCCAGCATTCTGTACCAAAGGAGCCCTAAAATATGAAAGAAACCTTTTTCTCTTCATTCAGTCCAGAAAGAGCAGTAAGGGATTAGCAGTCAAATTCTTCCCACCAGACTGTTCATGGTCCCAGGTTTTGCATTTTCATTGACAAAGCACATTCTCTGGAATTGTATCTCTGTTTCACCCTAAAGAAAAGAGAGGGAGGGAAGTGTAATTTTCCCCCTCTTTAAAAGTAGACTGTTATGAGGCTGAAGGTATAACCTGTTTGCAGTTATTCATGAACCCCTGGTTTGATCCACTACCATAAACAAGGCATGGTGGTGCATGCCTGTAATCCCAGCTCTCAGGAGGTAGAGGTAAGGGAATCGGAAGTGTAAGGTCATCTTTAGCTACATAGTGAATTCAAGACCAGCTTGGGATGCATCCCAGTGGAAAACTTAACCATGTCACCCTATCTGTTAACCAGGGCATGCTGTATGCTACTCTGCCTCCACATCTGAGTCGTGCCTTCTCTGACTCCAAACTAACATCTCTCCAATGGAGTTTTAGCTCTTTGGAACTTCCCTAACTTAATCAGAAATAGTCTTTTAGGGGCAGGCTATTAACTGGGAAATTCTGTAAGTAGATGAGTAATTGTGTACCTACTTGAGGTACTCTAGTTCTAAACAGAAAGTAAACATATTTTAATATAAATATTTTCTTGTGAACTAGTCCAGGCAATTTGCACTACATTGTAGGCATTATTATTGTGATGATCATTTCAAATTTCCCTGAGATCCTTTGTGATGAACTCACATTCCATACCGCACCAATAATAATGCTTTAACAAACTAACGAACCTCTGTACCTTTATCACAGGCAGGCACATGTCTATGCGCACGAACACTTTTTATTAAGTCTATATTTTATTATTATGAATTATTAAGTCAAGCATTCCAGAAATGGCAGAAATCCAGCCCTATGAGTGCCAGAGTCCTCTTCCTAAACCCTTGCACAATTTCCCAATCCCTCACTTTTGCCTCGAGACTTAGCAGTGTCTTTTGTGCCAGCTGACTAAGTGGATCGTGCTGCCATTCAGTAAGTTTGGGAATACGCGAATCAGACAAGATTTGGGGAAATCACTAGATGCATATGGTGTCTCCTCACATTCATTTGGCCCACATCTGTGCCAGGCCTGTCCCTACCATCCTCAGAGCCTACTTTCAAATTGCTTCTTTAGAGGAAGGAGCGTTCTCTTAAGCAATGGTCCAAAAAAAAAAAAAAAAAAAAAGTGAAGTAATTAACTACTTCCAGTCAGTGCTTAAGCAATGGAGGGTAAGAATTGCAGATAAACCTCCTGACTTAAGAAGGTGACAATCTTGAAAAACTATGAGATCCTCAAAAAAAACTGCTCCCCCCCCCCCCCCGTCTCACATTCAAGATGTAGCCCCACAAGTCACATCACAGGAATTTACAAAGTTTTGATTTGGACAAGTGTTTGTAAGAGGAAATTAAAACAAGTGAGATGACCCTTTCCTTAGCCATATGCCGAATACAGGTTACCCCAACCCCTAATGCACCGGCCTCACAAGCCCCTCTTAGGTCTGAGTAACAAAAAAGAACTCATGTTCTTGTGTTATATTTCCAAAATCTCTACCAGTATTATTGTTGCAAATAATTATTACTATAAGTAATTGCTATTGGGCTACTAGTACAAACCTCCAATGTTTAGGAAAATGAGCAGACAGAAAAATGGTTCAGCAGGCAGAAGCAGTGCATGGAAGCCTAGCATGAATTCCAGCCTAGGAATCTGTGAGGGTCCTCTGACCACGCAGCCACTGTGCCCACAGTCTCTCACATAACAGTAATAGCAATAATAATAATAATAATACACCTTAATGAAGCAGTCAGGCAGCTTCATAACCTGTTGACAGCCGCAATTTCAAAACCACTTTGTTAGCCCATGATGAGATGTGAGGACGTGGAACGGGTAGTAGTAGTTGAGGGAATTCCTAAGCTATACATATTTTTCTAAATGATGGAAAATGTGTATTTCCGATTAGCAGCTGGGCTCAATTTAGATGATCCTAAGTTTGTTGGCAGTATTTAACTCATCATCATCAGTAAAGTAGCCAAACACGTGCCTTTTCTTGCTTGGGCCTGATCATAATGTTGCCTTTGGTCACATCAGTTTCATGGTTTGATACAGTCTGTTTGGCCAGATGCTTGTGAGCTTTGACAGCAACAATAAACACAGTTTGTGGTCTTCTGTCTTCCTCGTGTTGACTCAGTGATCATAGTGAACTTGGGAACAGTTGTCAGGCTTGTTTTTTGTGGGGGTGCTCCTGTGCCTTGTCTATGGAATGTGGGTGACATGACTACCTGTGTGTGTGTGTGTGTGTGTGTGTGTGTGTGTGTGTGTGTGTGTGTGTGAACACCTTTCAACACAACTGTCTTGGATTTTAAAACCTCCACTTCTGCTTTGACTCTGGGAGAGACATGGCCCCTTTGGTTTTGGTATTATCTAGGTGTAAAGACCTTAATTGTATTTATTGCTATTGTTCTCAGGTGCTTTTCTTTTTTTTTTTTTTTAATTAGAATCTCAACTATGTAGACTTGGCTGACCTAGAACTCTCTATATAAACCAAGCTAGCCTTGAACTTAGAGAGCTCCGCCTGCCTCTGCCTCCCAGGTGCTGGGATTAAAGGTATGCTCTGCCATACTTTGCTGATTTTTTGAAGAGAGTTTTTAAAGTGTGGAGGGGGGGGGGAGGGGACCCACATGTGGGTTTATGTGTATTTGTGCATGCAGGAGCCCTCGTGTGTCCAAAGAGAAGGTGTCAGAGTTCCTGGAACAGGAGTTACAGGCAGCTGTCAGTCACCATGGGGTTGCTGGGAACTGAACCCAGGTTGTCTGCAAGAGCAGTTAAGACAAACGGTGATATTCTTAAATTCTAAGTCCTAGAAATAAGCCATTAGAATAAAGACAGTCTCCTCTGGTGCTGATGAGTACAGTACCACTAGCACTCGCAGTAAAAACACTAGTATTTTAATTACTTGGTAATCACTATTTTGGGGTAGTGAGGGGATTTGGAACCGGTGAGAGCTTTAAGGAGTTCTTCAAGCCATGCCTTTATGAGTAGACTAATCCATTCCTCTCTGCCTAGAAGGTCGACCAGCTAATGGGTTATTTGCAGAGTGGGTCTGTTAGTAAAGCCAGTTCATCTATCTTTCACGTGTGCCCCGCTCACCTCATGATTGTAAGGATTCAGGCATCATGCTGGCCTGCCCCTGTCACCTGGCAGAATGAACATAGGCAGTACCTGGTCAGCCCAGGATTCTATGACGACTAGTCCGCACGCAGGTGCAAAGGACCCCTTTAAAAGAAAGGCCCCGCCCACTTACTCTCTCTTTCCCCTCTCTCTTTCCCACTGTCCTCTTTCCCTCTCTCTTTCTTGTTGTTCCCCTGGGGCAGACAGGACTTTCTGGCTCCCTCTTCTCTTCTGTCCTCTCTCTGTCTCTGTCTCTGTCCCTCTTTTCTTTTTCCTTCCCCCTCCCTCCCTTTCTAATAAAACTCCTCACTTAAGCTCTGACTGCCTGGCATGCTTGTCCGTCTACCTCGGTCACCCTCGCCTGGCTTGGAATCCACCAAGGTCCCCCACGCACTTTATCATAACAATGATGTCACGAGCTGCATCAAGACTCTGTGGTCCCCACCTATAAGACGACCCCTTGCCAGGTGCTAAGATGTCAATGCCACACTGGTAGATTTCTCAGCTTTCAGAACCGGGAGGAAAACGAACCTCAATTCTTCATAAATGACCTGCCTGTAATACTCAGTTACAACAGAAAATAGGCTGAGACGGGGGCACAGAAGTCAGAAGGGAGGGAACATAAAAATAATGGACTGAACTTCTGAAATTGTAAGCCCACCCAATTAAATGTTCTCCTTGATAAGAGTGACTGTGAAGCCCGGCGTTGGTGGTGCACGCCTTTGATCCCAGCACTCAGGAGGCAGAGGCAGGCGGATCTCTGTGAGTTCGAGACCAGTCTGGTCTCCAGAGCGAGTGCCAGGATAGGCTCCAAAGCTACACAGAGAAACCCTGTCTCGAAAAACAAAAAACCAAAAAAACAAAACAAAACAAAAAAGAGTTACTGTGGTCATGGTGTCTCTTCACAGCAATAGGAACCCTAAGATAGAAGTTGGTACCAGGGACTGGGGTATTGCTGTGGTAGGCCTGACCATGGTTTTGTTTGGAGGAATATGGTCTTTGAGAGTTTGGGTTAGGAAAGCAGTGGATGCTTTAAGCACTGCTTTATGGGGCATACTAATAGAAGCATGGAAGACAGAGGTGTTAAGAGTTATTTGAACTGGGGGCGGGGGCGTTGGAAGAAAAGGTATCAAAGGAGAAGAATAGTAATATGTTACCTAGAAATCTTTCTTGTGATATTTTGGTGAAAAATGTGGCTCCTTTTTGCCCATGTCTAAAAAGTTTGCCTGAAGCTAAAGAGTTTTGGATTCTCTTGGCAGAGGAAATCTCAAAATGGCCTAATATAGACTCTGTTGTGTGTTTACTAGTTTAGCTCTAATGAAGATTTACAATGAAAAGGAGCAAGCTGAGAAAGGAAAAATATTTGAGGAGAAAAGGAGTACCAGAAAGTGAAATGGAGCTAAATTCTGTGTTCAAGGAGATAAAGATTAAGAAATAGAATAAAGGGAGTGGTGACCTCAGGGCAGGATCCCACCCAGATAAGTTTCCAATCTGTGAAAAGGAACTAAAGAAAATTTAGAGCCAGGTGTGGTGGAGCACACCTTTAATCCCAGCACTGGTAAGGCAGAGGCTGGCAGAGTTTGAAGGCAACCTGGTTTAGAGAGCAAGTTCCAGGACAACCAAGCTGAGACAGTAAAGGAAACCATGGAAAACAGAAAGCTGGTGAAGGTATAATTGAATGAGGGGGGCATGTTCTGGCCCCAGGAAGCAGCAGCAGAACATGGCAGCTTCAGCCACATGGTTCTGGAGTTAAGGATGGAAGAAAGGGGGTATGGAATTTTCCTCTATGAATAAAGGAGGTCCACGTGTGAAGCTGTGAAGGACAGCCTGGATTGCCTTGGAGACCCAAGATGTTAGAGCTGCCATAGTCATGGGATACCTGCCAAGGAGAGCTGCTGACCGGGAGTGGAAGCAGCCCAAGAGAAAGAAGTGTGTTTCAGTCAACAAAGATGAAAGGAGTTGGAGATCTGAAGAGCATTTTGACATCAGACATAGAGATGCAGAGTTTGGAGTTTGCGCAGCTGGTTTGGTTCTTTCTTTGGTCCAGTATTTTCTCACTATGCTTCTTTTTCTGTGTTTTGAAATGGTAATGTATATCCTGTGCCATTTTGTGTTGGAAGTACGTGATCTTTTTTTTTTTAATTTTGACTTTATAAGGGATTACAGATAAGAGATTGTATGAATCTTAGAAGAAATTTTGAACTTTCAACTTTTAAACATTGAAGACTGTGATAGACTATGGGACTTTTGATGTTGGGCTAAATACATTTTGCATTATGATACTGTTACAAGCTTATGGGGGGCAGGGAGTGGAATGTGTTACCTTTGAAGTACCTTTGAAGGCAGGCTGTATGACACACATGTGACTGTGTGTACTCAATTCAGCAGACCATCTCTGCTTATCCAGCAACAAGACACATCGTTTTCTTCTAGGTCAGGTTTCTGTTGCCTGCTGAAATTATTTTTTTCTTTTTGCTTATTATCTGTCTCCTAGGCTACAACATGCTTCATCAGGGAAGGGATTACAGCTGTCTTTTTTTCCCCAGGCCTTAGATCAACCTGTGGGTCACAACCCCTTTCACAGGGATCGCCCAAGACCATCTGAAAACCCGGTTTTACATTACAGTTCATAACAGTAGCAATGAAAATAATTTAATGGTTGGGGGTCACCACTGCATGAGGAACCGTATTAAAGGGCCGCAGCATTAGGATGGGTGAGAACCACTGCCCTAGAAGGTGCCAAGCACAGAGTCAGGGCTCATGAGAGAAGAGATTAAATGTGTGCTTCTTGTTTGGATTTATAGAACAAACGCCAGCATTTAAAGCTCATGTAATTCACTGATTCACTGAGTTCTGCAGCGCTGAAGGAAAACAATTATACCTTTTTTTTTTTTTTTTCCTGGTTTGGGTTGTCATAGAAACCCACCAGCCTCTAGAGCTGCAAGTTAATTCTGATGTACTCATTTTCCCGCAAGACCAAACAGCGCTTTCAATCATGAAATAACGATGCCATTATGAAACACATTTCTAGAACCTTGGAGGAACACCAAGAGGTTCTCTTTTATGAAAATGACAAAGTTAGGCTCAAATCTCTCCCAACCATTAAGTGCTTAGGAAAATAAAACACAGCAGTGAGCTGCACAGCTACATACACTCCTACATTCTCTGAGTGTTCTCACACCCCCGCCTGAGTTCTCCAGCCTTCTACAGGCAGCTGCGGTTCCTAAGCTTTGTTATCCAAGTTGTCAGGGAAATGCAAAGGGTAATGCCTGCAAGCAAGGAATCTGGAGAGCTTTGATACAGCCTCTCATCTCCTCCTCGCTCTTCTTTCGAACCCATTGCTTAAAAATCCGTGATTAACAAGTCATTACAGCCTCCTAAAAATTGAGATCTTCCTCTGAAAAGGGCCGACATAACCTGTTTCCCCAACCCTTCCTGCCTCCACAGCCTCAGGTAGTGGGGATTAGAACTGAGAATAGTTTCATTAAATGGGATTAGTCATCGTGGCAAACTCACTAATTCAACAAAACAAGGCTTATCTGGATCACTCAAGAGGCCATGAATTTAGTTTTTAAATCTTTGCCTAATTTTCATGTATGCATGTGTCTCTCTGTGTGTGATGATGGTGCACACTTGCCAGGGACACATGTGGAGGTCAGGAATTGGTTTTGCCCTCCGTGTGGTCTGAGGTGAGGCCTCTGTTGTGGCCACTGTGTGCTGCTTGCTTCACGCTAGCTAGCCTGGGAGCTCCTGAGGTTTCCTGTTGTTTATACATCCCTCTCACTGTCACAGCAATGCTGGGATTACAGACATGCACCCATGTGTCTGCTTTCTAGACGGATTCTGGGCATCTGAATCCAGGTTATCAGTCTTGGATGGCAAACAGTTTTACCCACTGAGCCATTTCCTTGAACCAGATGTTTTTGTTTGTTTTGTTTTGTTTTTAATTTGTTTACTATTTGAGAAAAGAAGGTTGGCCTGGAAGTCACTATGTAGTCCAGGCCAGCCTTGAAATAACTGAGATCTGTCTTTTCCTGGCTCCTGGGATTAAAGATGTAGGACAAAGTTTAGGTTCTGTTGTTTGTTTTTGTTTTTTGAGACAGGGGTTCTCTGTGTATATATATTAGTTATAAAACTGCCAGCTGGTGGCTTGGGCTTTTTGTTTTATTTTGTTTTGGTTTGTTTTGGTTTTGGTTTTTCGAGACAGGGTTTCTCTGTGTAGCTTTGGAACCTATCCTGGCACTTGTTCTGTAGACCAGGCTGACCTCGAACTCACAGGGATCCACCTGCCTCTGCCTCCCGAGTGCTGGGATTAAAGGTGTGCGCCACCAACACCTGGCTGGATTGGGTTTATTGGCTAGCTCTGTCTTAATTATTAACCCATGTCTATTAATCTATGTATTTGCACGTGATCTTGGCTTAATGGAGAACTCCTGGTGCGTCCTCTCTTCCAGGGCTCTACATGATGGCTCTGTCTATGTTTCCCAGAATTCTCCTCATCTCCTAGCCCGCCTATACTTTCTGCCAGGCGAGTAAGCCAATCAGAGAAACATATATACAGAAGGACATCTCCCATCAGGATTTTAAGGACTGGGATTCAAATATTAATCCCGGCATCTAGGAGGCAGAGGCTGGTGCGTCTCTGTGGATTCAAGGACAGCTTGATCTACAGAGTGAGCTCTAGTTCAGCCAGAGCTACATAGTGAGACCCTAACTTACAAAATAAAAGTTTGATTTTTTTTTTTTTTTTTTTTTTTTACGATTTGGGCCTGTGTTCATAGGTGTGTGTGTGGGGGGGGGGTGCCTGCGCATGCATGTACAGGCTTCTGAGATTGAACTGAGTTTATTGAGATTGGTGACTGTGCCTTTAATGCTGATCCATCTCAACACCTCACCCTTAAATAGATTTAATTCACTTCATTTTCTGGTAATGGAGATGAGGGTGGGGGTGGTGGCGCACGCCTTTAATCCCAGCACTTGGGAGGCAGAGGCAGGAGGATCTCTGTGAGTTCGTGACCAGCCTGGTCTACAAAGAGTTAGCTCCAGAACAGCCTCCAAAGCCACAGAGAAACCCTGTCTTAAAACAAACAAACAAGCCAGGCGTTTCTAGCGCTCGCCTTTAATCCCAGCACTCAGGAGGCAGAGGCAAGTGGATCTCTGTGAGTTCGAGGCCAGCCTGGTCTCCAGAGCCAGGATTAGGCTCCAAAGCTATACAGACAAAGCCTGTCTCGGAAAAAAAAAAACCAAACAAATAAACAAACAAAAACCCAAACATTGCATGGCAGCTGAAGGGGACTCCCTCCCTGACTCTGGATTAGGCCCACACCCAAACACCTGTTTTCACAGAGAGATCTTTTATCAAACAGGAAGAAAAGTTAATGTGGCTGCTTTCTGACTCAGGCAGAAAAACAGCAGCAAATGACTATGCAGGTGTAATTTTTTAAAGAAGAAAAAGGGAAGGTCTGGGTTAGAATGGACTAGGATGTAGTGGCACAAGAGATAGGGACGAGGGAGAAGGGGTAGGGAACAAGGGAAAGGAGGCAGGGGTATTTCTCCTGGCGGCCAAAGGACCACCTCTTGATAGAGAAGAGACAGACCTGGTCCATTGGAAAATGGCAGTTTATAAAAGTAAAGGGTGAAACCCTGTGTTAGGATGAGGCGTTTAATTTTAATTGGGCATGTTAATTAGGTGACCCAAAGGGGGCTTCTGATTGCTGGACTTCACAATACTTTGATAGCTGGATTTTAGCAGTCAGCCTCAAGCAGAGGAAGTGGCCAAATAAAGGAATAGACCTTGGTGTCTAGCTTTAGGAATGTTATCTAATGGCTTTTAGAAAGGCAGAGGGAGTGAGGAGAAGGGCAAGGCCTGCCAGAGCTGTGCTTGCCACACTTGAGCTAGCCAGAGTCCCTTCAATTCAATAGCCAAGTAGTTAGGGCCAAGGTCTTCTGCATGAATACTCTGGTGGCTTCTACTGTCATTGTTTACTTTTAACTAAGTCTTTTTCATCTGTATTTTAAATCTATTCTACTTTACGTACTAACACACCAGGTGATCAAAGTTAATTTTTGATATAAAAATAAAGAAGATAGCTACTAGTCATGGTGTCACACACCTGTAATCCCAACACTTGTGGGGAGTAGAGGCAAGAGGGCCACTAATTCAAGGTGTTTTTTGTTGTTGTTGTTTTGTTTTGTTTTGTTTTTTGAGACAGGTTTCTCTGTGGTTTTGGCTCCTATCCTGGAACTAGCTCTTGTAGATCAGTCTGGTCTCGAGCTCACAGAGATCTGTCTGCCTCTGCCTCCTGAGTGCTGGGATTAAAGGAGTGCGCCATCACCGCCTGGCAGTTTAATTCAAGTTTTCATGTGGGCCAAAGTTTGAGGAAAAACTTATTTGTTTGTTGAAGATCAAAGTCCTGCTATTTGTTTTGACTTCTTTTTCCTTCAAATAAGTTATATGGTTAAAGAATAGGCCAAAGCTGAAGGAAAAGAAATGTAATTCTATGTAGGGAATTTGTGGTCAGCCGAGGATACATGCGGGAGCCCATGCTTGCAACACTCCTTGGATATTGAGAAACCAGAGACTGGACAGCCTAAGAGACCTAGGGTAGAATCAAACATATCCAGGAAGAAAAGAAATCAATTAAATGGTTCTTAATGATATTCTGTTATACACAAAAATGTCCAGTCATCATTAGAGAGGCTTCCTGCAGCAGCAGATGGAAGAGTATGCAGAGACCCACAGCCAGATCTTTAGAGTCTAAATTGGAGGTCTTTGTCAGGTCCCTCTCCTTGGAGATCAGGGAACTCTACAGAAGAGAAGGAGGAAAGATTATAGGAGTCAGAGGAGATGGAGGACATGGCTCACTGAATCAACTAGGCAGGTCTCACATGGGTCCACAAAGACCGAACAAGAAAGCACAGGACCTCCATGGGTCTGCATCAGGTCCTCTGCATATTTGTTATGGTGGTTAGCTTGGTGTTTTTATGGGACTCCTAACAAGGAGTGGTGTGTTTCTGACTCTGGCCTGCGCTTGGAACTCTTCCTCCTGTTGGGTTGCCTTGTCCAGCCTTACTATAAAGGCTTTGTGCCTTGTCTTGTTGAACCCTGTTTTGTCCTATTTGTCTATTGTCTCTTGTAGGCCTGCTCCTTTCTGAAGGAAAACAGAGGAGGAAGGGGGAGCTGGGAGAAGTAGGGGTAGAGGGAGGGGAAACTGTGGTTGGGGTATATTGTATGAGAGAAGAATCTATTTTCAATTATTTAAAAACAGGAAGCCAGGAGGTGGTGGTGCACTCCTTTAATCCCAACCCTTGGAGGCAGAGACAGGCAGATCTCTGAGTTTGAGGCCAGCCTGCTCTACAGAACAAGTTCCAGAACAGCCAGGACTACACAGAGAAACTCTGTTTCAGAAAACCAACAACAATATGAAGTGCAGGGTGCTAGACTCAAATCAAAGGAAATGTGTGTAAAGCTCTGTGTAAATCAAGGAAAATGACTTCTTAGTAGTCTGTTCTGCTATGATCATCTACTTCTCATCTTTGTTGTTTTTCGAGGCAGGGTTTTTCTGTGGCTTTGGAGGCTGTCCTGGAACTAGCTCTTGTAGACCAGGCTGGTCTCGAATTCACAGAGATCAGCCTGCCTCTGCCTCCCGAGTGCTGGGATTAAAGGTGTGGGCCACCGCCCAGCTGTCTTGTGTCAAGTATGAGGACACACAAATCCTTGCAAAGAGTCTCCCTTTGTAAAAGAAAGAATACAAAATGGATGTATTCGAAAGATGATTTCTGAAAAACAAAACAAGAACCTGTAACTTTAAGAGGAAAGTTTACAGTGGAAGCAAGAAAAACATGATTGGATAACCTGAGTTGACACCGCAGCAAAGGAAAGAGGCAGAGGGGACACAGAAAAGTACCAACCATAGTACTGACCTCTGAGGCCCTTCCCTTCCTTCAGCTTTGGCCTTTTCTTTAATCACATAACTTATTTGTAGGAAAAGGAAGTCAAAACAAATAGCAGAACAATGGACCTTCAAAAAAATCTTAGAATGTTTTTCTCAAACTGTCCAAATACAAATTGCAGAGAGATTTTGTTTAAAATGTTGATCATGTCTAGGGCCATTAGTGTCTAGCCTTCCGAGGAGGCTGGAGGTAAGGGAATCTCACTTAAAGTAATGAGGATCTCGAACATCAGGTAGGAGTACTTTCTGTCCTGCCAGTGAGCGCTGCTCTGTCCCACTAGCCAGCTCCCCAAATATCCACACAGAGACTAATTAATAATTGCAAATGAAGCTGGGCGGTGGTGACGCATGCCTTTAATCCCAGCACTTGGGAGGTAGAGGCAGGTAGATCTCTGTGAGTTCGAGACCAGCCTGGTCTACAAGAGCTAGTTCCAGGACAGCCTCCAAAGCCACAGAGAAACCCTGACTCGAAAAACAACAACAACAAAAAAAAAATGCAGATGATTGGCTGATAGCTTAGACTTGTTATTAACCAGCTCTCACCTCTTACATTACTTTATCTATGCTCTACCATGTGGCTTTACCTTTTTTCAGCACAGCATGTTTATCTTGCTTCTCTCCACATCTTCTTCCTAGCATTCTTTCAGTCTGACTTTCTCACCTAACCTCTTCCTGCCTAGCTATTGACCAGTTAGCTCTTTACTAAACCAATGAGAGCAATATGTATTCACAGTGTACAAAAGGATTATTCCACAGCAACATCATTTACTTAGATCTGGTCCTCTCTCACACCACAAACATAAACTTAATGGCTTTTAAACATAAATGAAAGATATAAATAAATGGACACAAACTGAGACTATCTTAGGGCTCTTATAAAATTCCTGGAATTCTCAAGTCTATTATCTTGTGTACATAAAAATAGAATAACAATAAAAATAAACATCCTCTTTTAAAATATACTTTAGGGCCAGGAATGGTGGTGCATATCTTTAATCCCAGCACTTGCGAGACAGAGACAGGTAGATCCCTATGAGTTGGTGTGTGTGTGTATGTGTGTGTGTGTGTGTGTGTGTGTGTACATATATGTGCACACATATATATAGTATTTAAAAATTTGAAGTTGAGTAAGGACCACTAATAATTTATAGGTACTCAACAACAATGAAAGGGACTCATAAAAAGTTATTTCTATCCAGGAATAAAAAATTATTCCTATCTAGATTCTCTCTTAGAACCTCACTTACCCCCAGTTACACATAAAATAAAATGAATATATCTAATACAAATTTATAAAGTAATACTAACTCTTGTGTGAAGTGTCATGGCAGGCAGGGAACATTGAAGAGGTGAGAATAAAAACTTGATTGAGGTTGACTTCATCAGCCTTGATTAAACTTTGGGAGTCTGATGCCAGGTAGTTTATTGTTAGCATATTTAAACACAATATAATTTGGAAAAAAGTTTCTTGGTACATAATCCCATGTGCACAAGAAAGCACGAGTATATTGATTGTGAGCCTAGCCTTTAAGGGCTGAGCCATCTCTCCAGCCCAGCATAAGCATATTGAAACTTAGCTCAAAGTACAAGTCATTTCTTCCAAGAACTTAGCTGAAGTTTTCTGGAGATAGGCTACCTATTCTAGCTTAAGGGCCTAGGGAAGGACCTGGCATGGTGTCAGTCATACAGATAGTGTAAATGTCATAAGGGTTATTAGCCACCTCTGGTCCTGGTTGTAGAAACTTGGGGCAAGCCCCTGGCTATACAGATAATGTAGGGGTCATTTAGATTACTAGATATCTCAGGTTCTGGTTGTCGGAACTTGAATATGTCCTAGCCCAAAAGATAACACAGATCACCAGGCTATTCATCAACTCCAATTCCCAGATTTCTGGATGGAAGAACAGGTTTTAAGTCATTTTCATTGAAAAGACAATCCTTCATGCTTAACATTCCTGGTGTCCCTGGAGGTCTGTGGGTACAAAGACCTTCAACTCCCAGCACTTGTGGAAGTCAGCATGCAACACAATACGGAGAATCTGTGGCAGAGGACTTGGTATAGGAAAGGAGGAGTGCTCTCATTCAAGACTGTAAAAGTTAGCCAGGTGCTGCATAGTGAGTTTTAGTCACTGACAGATCCTGAATGGCAGCAGCTAGCCTGAGCATAGAGAAAGCTATTCTAGTGTGAAGTATACCCCTTGATGTTTGCACAATGACAATACTGTCTAATGATGTACTTCTCAGAATGTAAAGGGCTTACCATGAAAGAATGAGGCCAGAGGTGTTTGGTCACCTGCAGCTGGAGTTACAGGCTGTTGTGAGCTTCCCTACATGGCTGCTGGGAACTAAAATCAGGTTACCTGCAAATGAGCCATCTCCTCAATGCCAACATTAAGTCTCTTAATTTGTGCTAGCTTGCAAGGTTAGGTGTGTTACATTTCTAAGGCACCTTAAAGAGACAGAAAGGCAGAAAATGAAAGAAAGAAAAAGAGAGGAGGGTCTGATCTTAGGTGGGACTATGTTTTTTCATAGCAAGGGGGCACATTCTCATCCACATGGATGGATGAACTATCTGGAGGAAAAAGATGTTTATGACCCTTTATAGGGGTAGAAATGACTGCCACACATACGTTACAGTCCCTCCTTTCCGGAGGAAAGCTAGGAGAAGCTAGGAAGTATAGTATTTCAGCAGGAAACTACCAGGGTGAGAGCTATGTGTTTAGTCACACGTTCTGATGTAAGCTCAGGTAGGTTATTAAAAATCTGTAAATTTTTACAGATTTTGCCTGGCCACAGGAGAAGCTAGGAAGTATAGTATTTCAGCAGGAAACTACCAGGGTGAGAGCTATGTGTTTAGTCACACGTTCTGATGTAAGCTCAGGTAGGTTATTAAAAATCTGTAAAATTGTATTTTCCTGAAAATTCCCCATTTGCGCCCCTGATGTAAGAAGTGTTAGTGAAAAAGTTAACATAAATGCCTTTAGGGAAATTTTGGTGATGTTGGGGGAAGAAAGAGTACAAACTATTTGATGGTGATAAAGTCAACAGTTGTCTTTAGAATAGAAGCTTAGGCAAGAGGATTGCACAGTTTCACAGCCTGGGATACAGGGTGACAAGTCTGTTTCACTAGAGCTAAGCATCTTCCTCAGCAGCTTAGGCTGCCTTGGAACTCTCTGTGTAGCTAGATCGTAGGCTGCTTTTGAAGCAAGCCGAGATAAGGCCGGACATTCATAACGAAGAACAAACCTCTGTTTGTGATTTACCTGGGGCCTGGGTGGCGTCCCACCCCCCCCCCCCCCCCGCAAAAAAAAAATAACAGCTCAAAAGTCTAAAGAGTAAAAACCATTACACACAACAATTGATGGTTTACAAAAGAAAAACAAAAGGCTTTTTAGAACCGAGAGATAAAGGAGCACCCCAAACCGTAAGTTCTGAACCCTAAAATAACCGCCCCCAAACACTGAGGCTTTCTAGCGCAGCCTGAAAACAATGAAAAGCCAAGGCGAGCGACGTTAGATGGACTACAACTCCCAATATGCAAGGCGGCTGCAGTCTTTCAGTTTCCGCCCTAGAACCTGAAAACTCCCATCATGCCTCGAGGCGCGAAAAGCAAACTGTAATTTACCCCGGCCCCCGCTCCCATCCTCGGCGTACCGTTGGCCGCTTTGGCGGTGGGTCCGGCGCCGGTGTGAGGATTCTGGCCGCGGGCTACGCCACAGAGGGAGGCGGCACCGCGGCGTGAGACCGAGTGAGAGCCATGCTCCAGTCTGTCCTGGGACGCCGCTGTGTCTGTGTCGGCGTCGGCGAGGGAGGCGTGAGGAGGAGCCGGGCGTCTGCAGCCGTTCTCGTCCCCGGCGCCCCGCCGCCATCTCCACCATGCAGTCCCGGGAAGACGCCCCGCGCTCTCGCCGCCTCGCCAGTTCCCGCGGCGGGAGGCGACCCAAGAGGATCTCCAAGCCTTCGGTGTCGGCCTTTTTCACGGGCCCCGAGGAGCTGAAGGACGCGGCCCACTCTGCAGCCCTCCTGGCCCAGCTCAAGTCTTTCTACGACGCGCGGCTGCTGTGTGATGTGACCATCGAGGTGGTGACGCCCGGCAGCGGGCCCGGCACGGGGCGCCTCTTCTCGTGCAACCGCAACGTGCTGGCGGCGGCGTGCCCCTACTTCAAGAGCATGTTCACGGGCGGCATGTACGAGAGCCAGCAGGCCAGCGTGACCATCCACGACGTGGACGCCGAGTCCTTCGAGGTCTTGGTGGACTACTGCTACACCGGCCGCGTGTCCCTGAGCGAGGCCAACGTGCAGCGCCTGTACGCGGCCTCGGATATGCTGCAGCTGGAGTACGTGCGCGAAGCCTGTGCTTCCTTCCTGGCTCGCAGGCTTGACCTGACCAACTGCACTGCCATCCTCAAGTTTGCCGACGCCTTTGACCACCACAAGCTGCGCTCCCAGGCCCAGTCCTTCATAGCTCACAACTTCAAGCAGCTCAGCAGGATGGGTTCCATTCGGGAGGAGACGCTGGCAGACCTGACCCTGGCGCAGCTGCTGGCCGTGCTGCGTCTCGACAGTCTGGACGTAGACAGTGAGAAGACAGTGTGTCATGTGGCCGTGCAGTGGCTCGAGGCTGCTCCCAAAGAGCGGGGCCCCAGTGCTGCAGAAGTCTTCAAGTGTGTTCGTTGGGCGCATTTCCCTGCGGAAGACCAGGACTACCTGGAAGGGCTGCTGACCAAGCCTATTGTGAAGAAGTACTGCCAGAACATTATTGAAGGGGCCCTCCTGCAGCTGCGTTCTGGTGATGGATTGCAGAAGTCTCTAGTGCCGGTGACAAGCAGCAGCAGCAGCAGCAGCAGCAGCAGTAGTAGCAGCAATAGCAATAGCAATAGCAATAGCAACAGCAACAGCAGCAATAATAAGAGCACCAGCAGCACTGTCGTCCCTGTAGAAGAAAATCCGCCCCATAGATTAAGTATGTGTGCCAAAAGAATGATAATCTTTGAACACCACAAGCATCCCTTTCTCTACAGTGACCCATACTTTGTGGAGATTTACAAAGTGCCCTCACCTTTGACTTTCCTTGCTCACAATAGAATTGTCACTACCCTTAGCTCTCTGGTCTCTCCAGACCATGACATCTGTCTCTGCCCAGCCCAGGAAAGACGTATGGGTGTATAAACCAGCCCAAAACAGTTGGCATCACTGCCAGACCACTTGTGTCGGGATGGTGTGGATGTGGCATATCTGAATGAGTACATTAACATTTTGAGTGACTGAGATGGATTACTGGAGCTAAATTAAAGGAAGTAAAATGCTACAGTGTTCAGAGGAACCGGTGGGCATTAGTGGCTCAACTACTTGATTCCTTTATATCCTTTGACCTAATGGTATGCTCTCAGCAGTGCATACTTGTTCTGTTGCCATCTAAACTGTTAATAAGTGGCTGAAGTATGTTTCACTGAAGCTCATTGACTTGGGAAGCCTGTGTCTTCAATGATGAGTTCTCTTGTATTTGTGACATCCCAGTCTTGAAGATCTACAATCCAGTTAGTGCAGAATGGAGACAAATTAATATTCCTTTGGTGTAGGGACATAACTAAAAATTGTTGCGTGTCACCTCATGTACCCACAGCGGAAAAAAGAATAGGGTGTTACTGTGACAGTGAAGAAGACCAGTAGATTAATGTAGGTACAACATTAGGCCCCTTGAAGTTTGACCCAATTTTTTTTTCTTTTTTGCCTCAGCCGGTGTTTATCCTTTCTGCCTTGAATCTGGTCAGAGTTTCCTGGCTGAAGAAGAAGCAATACCTAGCGAACCTAGCATCAGTTGGGACTTAGGTAGGTTGGGTGAGCTGGTCTATGACTCAGGAAGTTCAGGCTCTTTTTATGATGATGATTTTGGGTTGTAGATAACATATCTGAAATTCATAAGACCAGGGATGTATGGTGTTACACTGCTGTGGAACTTTCAAGCACTTCTTGAGAGAGGATCTTTACCTCTTCATGAGGTTATAAGGGCATTAATTGAAAGTTTGATTAATGCTTGAAATTCATAATTCAGTGTGAAAAATTTTAGCACTCAAATTATTTAACAATTTACTGTGCCCCAAATGCAGAGGGCTTGATAGTATGTTTGTTTTGTTATCTCTTAATTTTAAATTCTACCTAGGGCCACAAACACTGTAGGTTTTGAATTTAAATTTTTACCGTTGAAAAGTACTTGTAGAGCAATTGCTAGATGGTGATTTGGAAGATAATATTCAAAACAATGTAGTAGATTTCCACAGTATTAAAGTACACTGATATTTATTTGTTTATTTTATATAAGTGCTCTACCTTCATGTGCCCCAGCATACCAGAAGAAGGCCTCAGATCTCATTATAGATGGTTGTGAGCCACCATGTGGTTGCTGGGAATTGAACTCAGGACCTCTTGAAGAGCAGTCAGTGCTCTTAACCTCTGAGCCATCTCTCCAGCCCCAACACTGAATTTTCAGTGAACTGTTTTGCTATCTTAAATGCATTTTTGCAAGCATTTGGTTTCTCTACTGAGGAAAAAAGTACATATATCTGTTGTTCATATGTATCACACACACACACACACTCTCTCTCTCTCTCTCTCTCCCTTCCTCTCCCTCTCTCCCCACTCTCCCCCTTCTGGAATATATATATTTGGTTGACCAAATGTTTATAATGTACAGAATGGCTGCACACTCACTGAAAGTGAAAACAGCAACAACAAAAGAAAAGCCTGCTTGTAAAATAATTTTTGAGTATAAAATGTTTATTTGCAAAAATAATCACTATTCATCTAAAAGGATATTCAAATAGTGTTTCCAATTACCTATGATATTTTTTTAAAAATTGCTAACTTTTTGTAATTTTTTTTATCTCAACCTGATAATATCCTTCACTGAGTCAGAACAATCCTTTTTTCACTGGATATAATTGTGTACATTTTTTGTTGTCTTCTCATGAAAAGTAATGTGATCTCCAAAATATTTTGGCTGTGTATTTTGGGGATTCATCTTATTTCTTGTTCTCCAGAAAGAAGTAATGTTTCCAGGGTTTTGTTTCTCATTTTGAAATGGAAGGCTTGCTATTTAGTCTGGAACTCCTGAGTTTGAGTGATTTTCTTGCCTTAGCCTCCCAAGTGTTTGGGACAATAGGTGTGTGTCATTACCCCTAGCAAAGAATCATATATTTACTGTTTTGTCAAGTAATACTGTTTTGTATTGTTTTTTAAAATTAAATCTAATATTTTGTTGAGATCAGCAGTTATAGCTCTGAACTGTGGAATCAAGTGCCCACATAGAACTTTGAAATTTAAACCTCTGTATCAAACTGTTTTGTTTAGCATTCAAATTTTCTATTTGATTTTTGTTTTTTGAAGCAAGATCTTATTTATTTATTTATTTATTTATTTATTTATTTATTTGTTTGTTTGTTTTCGAGACAGGGTTTCTCTGTGTAGCTTTGGAGCCTATCCTGGCATTCGCTTTGGAGACCAGGCTGGCTTCGAACTCACAGAGATCTTCCTGCCTCTGCCTCTGCCTCCCGAGTGTTGGCATTAAAGGCGTGTGCCACCAATGCCCGGCTTGCTTCACTCTTTATCTCTCCCATCCTTAGTTTGGTTGTTCCACCTATACTTCCTGCACACAGTTTTACAGTGTACAGGATTATTCACAGCACTCGGAGGAGCTCTAACTCCAGTACTCCTGCTTGCTAGGCCGTGCTTTACAGACTGAGCTCTCACTCAGCCTCAACATTACTTTCTCTGTCTTTATTCTGTAACTTTCTAACTCTTCAGTATTTATTATCCAGTGACAGAAGACAGAGGAATGTGCTCCAGGATGAGGAACTAAACCTGTGGATGAAGCTCATAAAGTGAACATGGAAAGAGGGAAATATAGAAGAATTAAAAACCTTTTAACATCATTTTTAGTGAAATAAAGTTCTTACCCCCTGCAGTGCACTAGTATGCTTTCTCAAGAGGGAAAATGTGCTTTAGTTGCCGATCACGATCTGATCTACATTTCATTTCCTTTGGTGTGCAGAAACACCGCTCTTAAAGCTCCTTCCCAATGGTGCTGTTTTATGGCCATCTCCCCATGCAAATATACATTTGTGAATTAGAGAGTTGTTGTGAAATATTTTAACTATGCAAAGATGTTTTACATTTGTTTTTGCTGCAGATTATTACTTTAACTGTGTAGAGGTGTGTTTCTTTTGTTTATGCTGCATTTGTTTAACAATGTAATGATGTAAAGATGTGTTGCATCTGTTTTACCTTGCCTGCCTAAGTTACCTGATTGATCTAATAAAAGGCTGAATGGCCAGTAGCTAGGCAGGAGAGGGATAGGCGGGGCTGCCAGACAGAATAAATAAGAAGAGTCATCTAGGTTTGAGAGGGGAAAAGAAGAAGGAGAGGATGAGAGATAATCCTTGGGTCAGAAGCCAGGTGGATGACAGCCAACCAGTGAAAGTAAGATATACAGAAGAAAGGTAATAAGCCCCGAGGCAAAAGGTAGATAAAGAGAACTGGATAATTTGTTAAAAGAGCTAGCCAGAAACATGCCTAAGCTAGGCCTAGTATTTAAAACTAAGAAGTTTCTGTGCCATGATTTGGGAGCTGGTTAATGGACCAAAAGAAAAACAAAAACAGGGAGTTTTGTTTTCTAGATTAGTTACTTTAATTTATCTGGTTAATTACCAATTAATGGAGTAGGTTGTATGTTAATACTTGTAACTGGTTCACTATCAATAAAGCATACTAAAACTTGTGTTTCCTGACTTTAATTAAGTGGTTCTGCTTACTGTATAAAACCTTTGGTCGTATAGTGTAACACAGCTACCAGGGTTGAAAACCTTTTTGACATGAAAGCTTCCTTGTCTTCATTTCTCAGTTAGCATATCTTTCAGCAGATGCTCAGTGCAGTATCATTTGCAGGATTAATACTTAACAAAATTTAGTATGACCTGAGGGCTGGAGAGATGGCTCAGCGATTAAGAAATCTTGCAGAGGACCTGGCATCAGTTCCAGCACTCATGAATGGTAAAATTGCTGGTAACTCCATTTCCTAGGGATCAGATGTCTTCTCTGGCCTCCAAGGACACTGCACACATATGATGTATGTATATACATACAGATAAAACTTACACATAAAATACTAAATGAGTAGAATGACTTAATTATCTTGTTTCTGTATGCCTGTAGTTAGAAGCTCAACTCAAATTACAGTTAATTTATCCCCCCTGGGGCCTGGAGAGAAGCTCAACAGTTAAGAGCACTGACTGCTCTTTTTTGTTGTTGTTGGTTTTTTTTGGCTTTTCAAGGCAGGGTTTCTCTGTGTAGCTTTGGAGCCTATCCTGGCACTCGTTCTGTAGACCAGGCTGGCCTCTAACTCACAGAGATCCACCTGCCTCTGCCTCCCAAGTGCTGGGATTAAAGGCATGTGCTACCAAGGCCTGGCACACGGACTGCTCTTACAGAGCACTTGAGTTTGGGTTCCAGCACCCACACAGTATCTGACCACCATCTTTGACTCCAGTCCCAGGGACTTCCTCTGGCCTCCTCAAGTATTGCACCATCAATACAAGGAGGAAAAACAACATATACATTTAATTTTTTTTCAAATAAAGGGTGGGACAAAGGGTCCAAAGGATAAAATAGAAACTATATTAGTTACTTCTCTTGATGTGGCAAGACAATGGATTTCAGAAGCAACTTAAGAGGGCTTTATTCTGACTCCTGGTTTAGAGAGCACAGTTCATCATAGAAGGGAAGGCATGGCCAGGATATCCACTTCTGGGGCAATGGGAGGATAGGGCTGCTTGCTTTACATCTCTCTGCAGAGCAGGAAACAGAGCTCCGGTCCACCTGAAGTCGATTTGCCCTATAACCCTCTGTGACTCTAGTCTTCTGGCTGCCACCCGGGCCTCCCATTGAGAAGGTTCCAGGGCCTAACAATACATAGCATCACCAGATGGAGATCACATATTAAAACACAGGATATGTATGTATGTATGTATGTATGTACATATGTATCTGGTTTTTGGTTTGTTCAGAACAGGTTTTCTCTGTGTAACAGTCCTGGCTGACCTGGAGCTCACTCTGTAGATCAAGCTGGCCTTGAACTCACTGAGATCCCCCTGCCTGTGTCTCCCAAGTGCTGGATTAAAGGCGAGTGCTACTATTGCCCAGCCAAATACCGGAGTTTATTTCACACTCAAAAACATAAATTTAACTATTAACTTATCTATTGAGAAGACATTGAAATTAAGTTACAATTTGTCTTATTTTAAATAAACACAATGTTATTTATTTTTGAGACATTCTCACTCTGGCACCCTGGCTGGCCTGGAACCCCCTTTGTACACCAGGATGACCTTGGACTCAGATATCTGCTTGCCTCTGCTGGGATTAAAGTCACGTGACACCATACCCAGAATATTTATGTGTCTGTCTTTTTGAGAATCTGAGAAAATCTATTCATTCCTCAAAAAAGGCCCATATTCATAATTTATTACTTCAGGTGTGTCTTAACACTTTGATAGCTCATCAGACCTGAAGTTAAAGCAGGATTTCTCCCTTCAATACTTCATTATTTTTAACAAATGTTAATGTTAATTTTAGCCAGTATGTTGAATGCATAAGAAATTACAAAAAGGACTTTCAGTTGAGTAACAAGAACTTTTGAGAACCAACAAGAGAAATAAATGCAAATTAATAAAAGGACTGCCAGGCATGGTGGTGAACGCCTTTAATCCCAACACTCAGGAGTAGAGGCAGGCGGATCTCTATGAGGCCAGCCTGATCTACAGAGCGAGTTCCAAGAGAGCAAAGGCTTTATAGAGAGACACTGCCTCCAAAACAAACAAAACCCAAATCAACAAACAAAAAACAAACCCACAAAAGGGGGAGGATGCTGAGAACTGGCATGGTGGTTGAGAGTACTCACTGTGGGGGCTGGAGTCATAGCTCAGTGGTTAAGAGCATGGGCTGCTGTTCCAGAGATCTCAGGTTCAATTCCCAGCGCCCATGTGGCATCTTGCAACTGTCTGTAACTCCAGTTCCAGGGGAGCTGACACCTTCACACCGATGCACATAAAAAAGTTAAAATTAGATTTTTTTTTTAAGACCTGAGTTTTCCCACCAGTACCCACATGGAGGCTCACAACCACAAATTGAAACTCCAGCTGCATAAGAGAAGCGGTTACATCTCAGAGTTGTACAAAGAGGCAAAATTTGGTGCAGAACAAGAGGACTTCTTTTTTTTTTTTTTTTTTCAAATGACATTTGTTACTTCGATATATGTCACTAAACTCTGTCATATGTTGATTTTAAGGAACATGGAGGCTGGGTATGGTGGTGCACACCTTTAATTCCAATGAGGTAGAATTTAAAAAGTAATTGTTAAACACTGATTTACTGATTTAATTCGTGATTTACTTTAATCCCTGCTTGTTCTACCTATTGCCAAGCATTACTTCGCTTGCTCCCTGTATAGAGAAATAGCTCAAACAAAGATGTTGCTCTTAGCAACCTGATCACAAAAGCTTACACCTGCCAACTGTTACATAAGTCTTTGAAAGCCAAAAGCCACCCCCTCAAAAAAGTGGCTCTTATGTTTCTGTTTGCCTGTCTGGTCACTCCCCCCATGGTGTGGCTTTAGAATATAAAATGAGGCAAACTGGACTCAAGATGGAAGCCGGCCAAGAGCTATTTTGGCTTTGATCCACTGGTGACATCTCTCTCACTCCCATTTGTATTTGAGCATGTATTCCAGATGCCCACAAGAACAACACTCCAGAGGGAGAAGTAGGCAGAGCTTTGAGTTCAGGACTATCTAAGAAGTTTCAGGCTAAACCAGGACTATATGTGACAGCCTGTCACAAAATAAAATAAAAATCAGGATGTTATTTTAAAATGTTGCTTCTCTTAAGAAAATAGTAGATGCTGGATCATAGATTAATTTCCTAGAACACACTAGACTATTTAGCATCTTCCCAGAATTTTCTGTGCTTGTTTTTGTAGAGCTGTGTGAAAATCATCTACCTGTCCCCAGCCATCACCCCATGGAAGTTCAATTCATTAAATACAGTAGTCTTCAAAATTTAATTTCTTGCCCAATTCTTGGGCTGCAGTTATGTCATGGTTTATACCATGGTTCAGTTTAATTGTTGTCCTAGTTAGCTTTGCCTGTCAGCTTGTCACAGTCTAGAGTCGCCTGAGAAGGGCTTCTCAATTAAGGGATTGCTTAAATAAGATTGGCCTGTGGACAGTCTGTGAGGGATTGCCTTGATTATTGATGGAGGACACGGGCCCCTGGAGGCAGTACCATTTCCTGGGCAGGAGGTCCCGGAACTCTAAGAATGCTGGCTGCATTACTTGTGTTGCTGTGATGAAATAACACAACCCAAGTGACTTAGGGAAGAAACAAGGGGGAGGCATGACAGCAGGTGGCTGGAGCAGTAAGCTAACAGATGACATCTTTAAACACATAGAGTAGAGAGCATGAACTGGAAACCTGGCAAAGCTCTACAATCTGAGAGCCTGTCCATGATGACATACACATCCTCCAGCCAGGCTCCACTTCCTGAAGGTTCCATAACCTCCCCAAACATCAACTGGGGGACCAAGTGTTCAGACACATGAGCCTGTGGCATGTTCCTCTTTCAAACCACCAAAATAGCCAAGCATGAGCCAGAGGGAGACAGCAAGCAGTGTTACTCCACAGTTTGGTTTGCAAGTCAGTGATGGCCTAACCCTATGAGCTGGAATTAACCCTTTCCTCCCCTAAGCTGCTTTTGGTCAGAGTTTATCACAACAACAGGGATGACCCTATAACCAACGTGGTTCACAGTATTCACCTAGTGTCACTTCTTGGGTGTTTCGGAAAACTTCAGAATAGCTACCAAGGAACGGTTTGAATAATTAATTTTCTCATCAACAATGATCTATGCATTCTTTGTACAAATAAAATATTCAAATTTTTATGATTTTCTTCAGTTAAATATAATAGAAAGTAAACTGTCTTCAGGGTTAGAGCGAGAAAGAACACCATTAAGTCTTGCTACAGGAAAGCCAGTACCTTAAATATGTATAGCCATTCTTAATATTTATTGTAAAAAACCATCCATATTTCCATGTGAATTTAAAATCTCAGTATTATTTAATGAAAAAAATCCCATCCTGTCATGTGCAGGACACATCAACTTTACTACTGTTTTCCATGTTCAGTGAAAAGTACTGGGACTGAATTCAGAAGATTCTCACACTCTTTCTCCAAAGTGTCATAATTTAAAGAATTTCCCTACTCAAGGAAATCAATAGTAAAGCTACAATAGTCACATACCAAAGCAATTCTTAGTTACATGCTTTACACTGTCCCATGAAAAAATAATTCAGTTGCTCCTAGGCCCTCATGCAAGGCACTTCAGAGCACCCGCACAACGTGCCCATGTAAACAGCAGTGCAGTCCCTCTTAAAACATGGCTCGCACACAGCTGGACCTAGACTCGAGGAAAAATAAGATCCATCGTTGCCACAGTTAAAAGGCATGTTAAAATTCACAAGAAACTGCTTCTCTTATTATTCATAGAACAGGCTACATAACCTCTGTGGAATATAAAAACCTTAGGGACAAATAAAAAAAAAAAAAAAAAAAAGCGCATTCTGCGGTGGACCAAGGAACTAGGTGAGTGAATCTCTGCCCGCTCCCGACTCCAGCCCAAAACACCAAACACCCCGACCACCCCCACCACCCCCACCCCTGCCTGTGCCTGCAGGCTTGGGCTGGTCACGCCCAGGCAGGGAGGAGCTCCCTGTGCCCCGAATCTGCTAGCACCCTACTCTTCCATTCCGCCAACCGACTGAGGAACTAGGAACTAATGAGGAGACTACCAGGAGCGTCGACCCTCCAGAGTTGTGGACATTGAATTCCTGGCCCCCACACACCACTGGGCCACAAGAGGAGATAGAGAGACCCCACCTGCACCCACTAAAAGAAGATATGGGGAGAAGACAGAACAAGATTTCACTCAACAACAGAAAGACCAATATGACACCACCAGAATCTAGGGACTCCACTCCAGCAAGATCTGAAAAGCCCAACACAGAGCATGAAGATGAGATGGACCTCAAAAATTATCTCAGCAAGATGATAGAGACCTTTAAAGAGGAAACAAGAAAAATCCCTTAAAGAAATAGAAGAAAAAGCAAACAAAAAATTAAACGAATTGGAGGAAAAGACAAACCAAAAAATCCAAGAAATAAATAAATCTCTTAAAGAATCTAAAGAAAGCCAAGAAAAAAACATCCAAACAAGTGAAGGAAGCTCTTGAAGCAGCTCAAAACATGAAAGCTGAAATAGACACAATAAAGAAAACACAGAATGAGACCATGCTGGAAATGGAAAGGCTGGATAAATGATCAGGAACTAAAGATGTAAGTATATCCAATAGAATTCAAGAGATGGAAGAGAGAATCTCAGCTATTGAAGACTCCCTAGAGGATATACATTCATCAACCAAAGAAAACCTCAAGTCCAACAAATCCCTAACACAAAATATCCAGGAAATATGGGACACCGTAAAAAGGCCAAACCTAAGAATAATAGGTGTAGAAGAAGGTGAAGAAACACTGCTCAAAGGTACAGAAAACATATTCAACAAAATCATAGAAGAAAACTTCCCCAACCTACAGAAGGATATGCCTATGAAAGTACAAGAAGCTTACAGGACACCAAACAGACTGGACCACAAAAAGAAGTCCCCCGACACATAATAATCAAAACACCAAATCTACAGAATAAAGAGAAAATATTAAGAGCAGCAAAGGAAAAAGGCCAAGTAACATATAAAGGCAAACCAATCAGAATCACACCCGACTTCTCAATGGAAACTCTGAAAGCCAGAAGGTCTTGGACAGATACCCTACAAGCACTAAGGGAGCATGGATGTTAACCCAGACTACTGTACCCAGCAAAACCTTCAATCACTATAGATGGAGAAGACAAGATATTCCACGACAAAAACAGATTTAAACAATACATATCCACAAATCCAGCACTACAGAAGGCTCTGGAAGGAAAACTCCAACCCAACGAACATAACTACACTCACAAAAACACTGGCAATAGATAATCTAATTTTACCAAACACAAAAAGAAACAGGAGGGCAAAATCCACACACAATACCACCAAAAATAAATCCAAAACAAAGAAGAACCATTGAACAATGGACATTAATATCCCTAAATTTGGTTCAAAAATTGGGGTTTCTTTAAATTTACCCATAAAAAAAAGGATATTTAGGGGCTAAAAAAAAAAACAAGAAAATTTGGGGATACGAAGGGGGGACAGGGGAAAAAATTTTTTTTTTCCATTCCTTCTTTGGCTGTTTTTAACAAAGGGGAAAAACCCCACCCCACCTTTTTTCCCCAACTTTTTCAAAAAGGGGAAACCAGGCGATACCTTCAGAGTGGGAAAGGGGGATGGGGAAAAAATTTTCCATCAAAATATCTTCTTCTTCTT